>NC_140166.1:70493377-70804966 GCF_963971535.1 Notolepis coatsorum | reverse complement strand
CCACATTATGTTTGAGTAAATAAAACTCATAGTTTTTGATTGACTTGGAATTATTCACTTATTAGTAAGTATAAGTTAAAAGCATAACTTAAGTAAAATTAAGATAATTAAGTAGATACAGACTGTAAACCGCATTATGTTTTGAGTAAATAAAACTCATAGTTTTTGATTGACTTGGAATTATTCACTTATTAAGTAAGTATAATGTAAAAGCATAACTTAAGTACAACTTAAGATAATTAAGTAGATACAGACTGTAAACCACATTATGTTTGAGTAAATAAAACTCATAGTTTTTGATTGACTTGGAATTATTCACTTATTAAGTAAGTATATGTAAAAGCATAACTTAAGTACAACTTAAGTAATTAAGTAGATACAGACTGAAACCGCATTATGTTTTGAGTAAATAAAACTCATAGTTTTTGATTGACTTGGAATTATTCACTTATAAGTAAGTATAATGTAAAAGCATAACTTAAGTACAACTTAAGATAATTAGTAGATACAGACTGTAACCGCATTATGTTTTGAGTAAATAAAACTCATAGTTTTTGATTGACTTGGAACTATTCACTTATTAAGTAAGTATAATGTTAAAAGCATAACTTAAGTACAACTTAAGATAATTAAGTAGATTACAGATGTAAACCGAATTATGTTTGAGTAAATAAACTCATAGTTTTTATATGTAAAAGCATAACTTAAGTACAACTTAAGATAATAAGTAGATACAGACTGTAAACCGCATTATGTTTTGAGTAAATAAAACTCATAGTTTTTGATTGACTTGGAACTATTCACTTATTAAGTAAGTATAATGTAAAAGCATAAATTAAGTACAACTTAAGATAATTAAGTAGATACAGACTGTAAACCGCATTATGTTTTGAGTAAATAAAACTCATCGTTTTTGATTGACTTGGAACTATTCACTTATTAAGTAAGTTAATGTAAAAGCATAACTTAAGTACAACTTTATTAACAGATGCAGAATGGGTATAGAGGTGTGATAGGTGTGATAGGTGTGATAGTGTGGAGGTGTGATAGGTGTGATAGTGTGATAGGTGTGAGAGGTGTGATAGGTGTGATAGGTGTGAGAGGTTGATAGGTGTGATAGGTGTGAGAGGTGTGATAGGTGTGAGAGGTGTGAGAGGTGTGAGAGGTGTGAGAGGTGTGAGAGGTGTGATAGGTGTGAGAGTGTGAGAGGTGTGAGTGTGATAGGTGTGAGAGGTGTGATAGGTGTGAGAGGTGTGATAGGTGTGATAGGTGTGAGAGGTGTGAAAGTGTGAGAGGTGTGAAGGTGTGAGGAGGTGTGATAGGTGGAGAGGTTGAAGTGTGATAGGTGTGTGAGGTGTGAGAGGTGTGATAGTGTGGAGTGTGAAGTGTGAGAGGTGATGTGTGATAGGGTGTGAGAGGTGTGAGAGGTGTGATAGGTGTGAGAGGTGTGATAGGTGTGATAGGTGTGAGAGGTGTGAGAGGTGTGATAGGTGTGATAGGTGTGATAGGTGTGAGAGGTGTGAGAGGTGTGATATGTGTGATAGGTGGGATCGGTGTGAGAGGTGTGATAGGTGTGAGAGGTGTGATAGTGTGAGAGTGTGAAAGGTGTGAGAGGTGTGAGAGGTTGATAGGTGTGAGAGGTGTGAGAGGTGTGAGAGGTGTGATAGGTGTGAGAGGTGTGAGAGGTGTGATAGGTGTGAGAGGTGTGATAGGTGTGAGAGGTGTGATAGGTGTGAGAGGTGTGAGAGGTGTGAGAAGGTGTGATAGTGTGAGAGGTGTGAGAGGTGTGATAGGTGTGAGAGGTGTGAGAGGTGTGATAGGTGTGATAGGTGTGAGAGGTGTGATAGGTGTGAGAGGTGTGATAGGTGTGTAGGTGTGAGAGGGTGATAGGTGTGAGAGGTGTGATAGGTGTGAGAGTGTGATAGGTGTGAGAGGTGTGATATGTGTGATAGGTGGGATCGGTGTGAGAGGTGTGATAGGTGACACTGTTGGTATCTATGACCTGTGCCTGTATAGCATGACACTGTTGGTATCTATATGACCTGTGCCTGTATGCTAGCATGACACAGTTGACCTATGACCTGTGCCTGTATTAGCATGACACGGCTGGTATATATGGACTCCTCAGTCTCTAGTTCATACCACTTCTGCTAGCTTTAAATGAGAGAGAGAGAGAGAGAGAGAGAGAGAGAGAGAGAGAGAGAGAGAGAGAGGAGAGAGAGAGAGAGAGAGAGAGAGAGAGAGAGAGAGAGAGAGAGAGAGAGAGAGAGAGAGAGAGAGAGAGAGAGAGAGAGAGAGAGAGAGAGAGAGAGAGAGAGAGAGAGAGAGAGAGAGAGAGAGAGAGAGAGAGAGAGAGAGAGAGAGAGAGAGAGAGAGAGAGAGAGAGAGGAGAGAGAGAGAGAGAGAGAGAGAGAGAGAGAGAGAAGAGAGAGAGAGAGAGAGAGAGATGTTAATAAAGTTATCAATCAATCAATCCGGGCCTGTGACGTCACTGTACCCATTCTGCAATCTGTTAATAAAGTTTTCAATCAATCAATCGGGCCTGTCACAGTCACTGTACCCATGAATTCAATAAAGGAATATCTTATCTTATCTTATAAAAAATATATTTTCCACTAATTTCTATGTTTCAACATTACTGTCTGATGCAGTAACATTAGTGTGATGATGTCGGCATGAAAACATGCAACCTGCATGTTTCCCAGATAGCAAAAGACATTCATTAAATGTTGGATTTTGGTCAGATTTGTATTTTTGGTTGAGGTTGAAAAAGCTATGTTGACCTGTGCCTGTATGCTATAGCATGACACGGATATGGACTCAAGACTGTAGCACTCAAGTTTGACACTGTTTAACAACAATCTTACTTATACGCAGAGTTGTACCCTTCCTGCATGCTTGACAGAACTTGTAAGTCATTTTGGATAAAAGCAGCTAAATGACTAAATGTAAATGTCATGGATTTCAAAAATAGATATGAATATGAGACATTTCTTTCGTCTTTCTTTCATTCCTGATTTTTATTTTTATATTTTATTTAGGAGATACAAGATTGTTGGTTCCATATTCCAGCCCAGGTCTGTTTTCTTCAATATTAGGCCACTGGGTGTAGAGTATTCAACTCTTTTACATTAATAGAGAGACAGAGAGAGAGACAGAGAGAGGGAGAGAGAGAGAGAGAGAAACAGAGAGAGAGAGAGAGACAGAGAGAGAGAGAGAGAGACAGAGAGAGAGAAACCGACAGAGACAGAGAGAGAGAGAGAGAGAGAGAACAGAAAGACAGAGAGAGAGACAGAGAGAGGGAGAGAGAGAGAGAGAAACAAGAGAGAGAGAGAGAGACAGAGAGAGAGAGAGAGAGACAGAGAGAGAGAAACAGACAGAGACAGAGAGAGAGAGAGAGAGAGAGAGAGACAGAGAGAGAGAGAGAGAGAGAGAGAGAGAGGAGAGAGAGAGAGAGAGAGAGAGAGAGAGAGAGAGAGAGAGAGAGAGAGAGAGAGAGAGAGAGAGAGAGAGAGAGAGAGAGAGAGAGAGAGAGAGGGGGAGAGAGAGGGAGAGAGAGAGAGAGGGAGAGAGAGAACAGAGACAGAGAGAGTGAGAGAGATGTTAATAAAGTTATTATATTATATATATTAAGTCCAATTATATTAAAGAATTCGTTTAGAGAATTAGCTCAGCTCTGAGAAGTGAGAAAAAACGGCATGTGAAAATAATATTTCTGCAAGCAAGCAACAGGAAACCACTGTTGTGCGCAGATGCGCAGATGCGGAGGAATTCTGGGATGATACCTGCAGACCGCATGTCGTGAGTTAGCAGCAGCAGCAGCAGCAGCCATCAAGTTAGCTGAAGCAGCGCACGTCAAGTTCTTTCATGTGAGTATAAATATTTTTTTTATAAATTTGCCAATTTGCGGTTATCTGTGGTCATTTAATCTGTTTGGATATGCAATTTGTAGATGCAAATTGCGTGAGCTGCTAGCGCATCTTTTATAGTTAATGGCTGTTCAGTATATTAAGCTAACTCGGTCTCCATTGTCTTCTTAAACACTGCCTGCATGCATGCTGTGTGCAATTAAAATATTATGGCACACCGAAATGATGTTGTTTCATGCAAAATATTAAGTGTTCGATATTGGGTCAAGTGCAAGTGTGAGTTATAGTGCAGGTAAACATGGCGTCGCCATGCGTGCATGCATGCTGTGTGCAATTAAAATATTATGGCACACCGAAATGATGTTGTTTCATGCAAAATATGAGTTGTTCGATATTGGGTCAAGTGCAAGTGTGAGTTATAGTGCAGGTAAACATGGCGTCGCCCTCGTGCGTGCCATGCATGTCAAGCCGCATCTCCATTTTAGGTTTGTTTGCACATTATGTCCTATTATCGGTTTGAGGAGATTAATTTGTTAGGTTGAGTGTCATGCAGGCGTCGCTCCTCATGGCATGCATGGTCGAAGCCACATATCTCCATTTCTTTGAGCTTGTAAATTGATGTTTGTAATAGATATATATTTTTGACAAAGGAGGTTTGAGAGAGATATTAATTCACGCTCTCATTCATCTCCGCTCTCTCTCTCCCTCCCTCCCTCTCTCTCTATCTCCTCTCTCTCTATCTCCTCTCTCTCGCTCTCTCTATCTCCTCTCTCTCGCTCTCTCTCTATCTCCTTCTGATTGATGGTTAAACATTCAAACTGTGAAAATTATGATCATGTTTTTGTAAGCTAATATATAGTATGAACTTGTTATATTGAGTTGTAAGTTATTCTGGTATATGTTTCATGGAGGTCTAAACGTTGTATTTTTTCCCTTGCCTTTCAGGTAGCAAGTGCTGTTGGGAAATATTCAAATGAGCCAAACAGTAAGCTGATTATTTTTAAATATAAAAACACATTTGTGAGATGGGACTGTATCGTTGAGACCAGAACATAGTTTATTAATCTGTTTCCACAGAGCTCAGTTTTTTCTCATAGTTCCAATATGGTAGTCTGGCAGTGTAAATTGTGTGCAGCTTCTTTGACTTCTAGAATACAGTTATTTAAACACTACAGACTGCAACACAGCCACTTTTCCAGAGTCAGTCCTCTTCCATGCCTCCATACTGATTGTATCTGTAAATTTAATACGCTAAATGCATTAAGTACTCATTTGTCAAGATATCATACTGCACAACTTAGCAGTAGACCAGAACAGAGTCTGAGCCCTGTGGTAATAAAATGCCCTTTGTGCGCATTTCGGGAACCCTTTTCTAAATCAATTTTCTTAAGTCATCTCAGAAAGCATTTAAAAAATAATGAAACAGTGACATGCCCATATAAGGATTGTAGCTATAGCACAAATGTTTACTCTTCATTCAATTGCCATAAAAACAGAGTACACCAATTAAGTCTTGCATCAGACTTAAAAGCTGTCGTTGTTGAGGATCCCCAAGACAGGATTTCTGAGGTCACTAGTGATTTGCATGAAGAATGTCCAGGCCAGAGCATAGAAGTGGTGGATGATGATGATCAATGTGACACTGACAATCTAAGAAATCAACTTAAAATGAACCTATCTTCCTTGTTCCTAAAGATGCAGGCTATCCTCCATGTCTCAAACACAGCTATTCAAGAAATAGTAGACCACTTGAATCAGGTCTTCTCCTTATCTCAGCCATTGATCAAGGAGTCAGTTAATGACATATTGCAGAGAAATGGTCGCTGTCATGAACTGCAATGTTCTGTCTACATCTACCTCTGAAGGTGCAGAGTTGTGTTCAACCAAGCGCAGAAAAAGCTTTATGGAGCGCAACTATCCATGTGTAATGCCAGTAGAGTATCAGTTGGAGCAACCAGGACATACCAGCATGTATGTTCCCATCCTTTCAATGATTCAAGAGTTGTTTAAAAACACAGACATCCTTGACAAGATTACAGAACCAAATACTACATCTGGTCAATATGTGTCATGCTCTGATGGCTCCCATTTCCTTGAAAATGAGTTACTGTCAACAGGGAATCTCATCCTACCACTTCAGCTATATATAGATGATCTGGAAATTGCCAATCCGCTTGGCACATCACGTAAAATTCACAAACTTTGTGCTATATATTGGGTCCTTGCCAATGTGCCACCAAAATACCGATCAGCATTACACGCTATACAGCTGGCAATGCTGGTAAAAGTGACAGACCTCCGTAGGTATGGATATGCAGCTGTACTTGCTCCATTGCTGGGTGATGTTCATACTCTGGAACAAGATGGTGTTTTCATTGAAAGAGTTGGTCAGAATGTCAAAGGCACAATCTGGTGTGTTTCTGCCGACAATCTGGGCGCTCATGGATTCGGTGGCTTTGTGGAGTCATTTAGAGCAGGCTATGTTTGCAGATTCTGTCTGGCCACAAGTGAACAGTTTCAAACAACTGAAGTCAGAGAGGGAGAGTTTTCTCTGAGAACCAAAGTCAGCCATGACCTGCATGTACAAACTGCACATGACACTTCGAGCAGCCATTTTGGTGTTAAAGGTGGCTGTGTCTTACGTGAATCCCTGAATTACTTTCATACAATCACAGGATTTCCTCCAGATATACTTCACGATCTTCTGGAAGGTATGGTTCCCGTGGAGCTTTCTCTCTGTGTTAAAGAGATGATTCGGCGAAAGTACTTCACTTTAGAGTATTTGAACAAAAAGATTGCATCATTCCCGTATCAGCACGCTGATAAAGTGGATAGACCTCACCCAATTCCCCAAACATTTGTTTCTCGAGGAACAATAGGAGGCAATGGGCATGAAAATGCCACTCTGCTCCGACTGCTTCCATTACTTGTAGGCAGTGTAGTACCAGTGGGTGATGCAGCATGGGCAGTTTTGATGGAGCTGAAAGAGGTGCTAGAGTTAGCATTGTGCCCATCATATACTGATGAAACCTTAGACTATTTTCAGTGCAAAATCAGTGATCATAGACAGGTACTATTAGAGGTTTTCCCTGCAGTTAAACTCCGTCCTAAACATCACTATGTGGAGCATTATCCCGCTCTAGTTAAGTGCTTTGGACCCCTGCTGCATGTTTGGACCATGCGATTTGAGGCCAAGCACCGCTTTTTCAAAAGAGTGGTGCATGACACTCAAAACTTCAAAAATATCTTGAAGACGATGGCAATCAGACACCAACACATGATGGCATATCATCTTGCTTCACCATCATATTTCAAGCCAAAAACCCAGGCATCCAGGGTTGACTCTGTTCTGGTTTCATCTCTACCAGCAGTAGCTCAGGTACACATTAGAGGACACACAGTTAGTGACACAATCTACCAGACATCAAAGGTAACCATTCATGGCACAGACTATGTCTGTGGAATGTTTCTCTCCGTCAGAGTCAGTGGTGGACTGTCTACATTTAGCCAAATAGAACAGATCTACCTTGTGAATAACGAGGTTTCTTTTCTGTGTCGAGACTATGACTCCTGGTATATAGAACATCTTAGGTCCTATGAGCTGTCAACCACACAACCACATCTGTCCATCTACCTACAGTCTGGTCTCAATGATACAGTCCCACTCTCAGCATACAAGATCGATGGTCTGCTGCTGCTGACTCCCAAGCGATTCATTCAAGTGAAACGGAACTGAGTCCAGCTAATGGTGAATAGTTATTTTATTAATCAATTATTGTGTCTTTATTCACTCGTTGTGTAATTGACCAGTTTATATTCTGTATAAGTTCATATTCTGTATATGTTAATAATGACGCTTTCTGTGTTGTGTTTATGATTACTCCTTAGGTCCTTGAGCTGCTGTCTGTCGACCGGACCACATCTGTCCACTGTCCATCTACCTGCAGTCTGGTCACAACGAAACAGTCCCACTCTCAGCATACAAGATCGATGGTCTGCTGCTGCTGCTGCTGACTCCCAAGCGATTCATTCAAGTTTCCATAGCACAATGGCAGCTGCCTCCCCACAACCCATGATCCTTCGTGTTGTTGAGCCAGACCGGGCTAGAAAATTAAAACTCAGTTCACGACCCGCCTCTGTTGATGCACTGATCACGATTATAAAAGAACAGTTGGAAATAGACCTTGACTTCAGTTTGCTGTATGAAGATCCAGACTTTGATGGGAAACTTACTTCCCTTGATGACATTACGGAATTGCCACAAAAAGCTGTTGTGCACATTTCACTTTCGCTCGACTCCAGCTCTCTCGCATCTACTGATATACTTTCAGATATATCATCTCCAGAACGTCTAAGCAGATGGCCTCCAGGTCCTTTTCCAGTTCCTACATTTGCATTCGATGTTGAGCTGAAACTTAGAGACGGAAACAACGAATTTGAGAAGAACAAGAGACACCTTAAGTTGACAAGAGACCTAAAGCACGACATCTTAGAAAAGCTTGCATCTACAATGTATGCTTTCAAGGCTTATCCAAGTGATAAAGAGATAGCAGTGGCTTCTGCGGCTCTTGTCGCCAAACATCCCTGCTTGAAGGAAGCAGGATCTGAGACCGGCTGCAATGGATGGAAGAACAGCATCAAATTCAAGATGGGCAATTTCAGGAACAAGCTGAGACGGGCAGGATGTGAGGAGGTCACTGTAAATGCTGGAAAAAGAGGTAGAAGCAATCCTGATGGCGAACCTTCACATTCCAACATTAAAAGACCCAAGCGAGCAGAAGTAAACTTCCTACCCAACTATCCCCAAGGAGAGGATTCCTTGAGGCTTGAGCAGTTGAGGCAGACAATTGCTGAAGAAGTCAAGAAGACTGAGAAGAACCTGCCCCTCATTAGAAAGCTGATGCAGACCACATTTGCCCTGCGCCGACAGACCATAGTGAAGTCCAGCCCACCAGTGAAAGAGCTCATGGACCTCTGGCCTGCTCTCAAAATGGAGTCTGAGGTAATATAGATCAGCTCTCTCTTTCCTGTGTTAACATTTGGCACATTCTGTGTGTTTTAAAGTGAAACTTGTGATTCTTAAGCCTGGTTTATATACTCTAGCGGCGCATCTGCGTGTGTTCTGTGCGCCCCCGCGAGCTAGTCATCAGCGACCGATTCCGCAAAGCATGTAATGACATGGTTGACCAGAAATCCCGCCGTCATGCTCTGAAGCCCAAACCAAACAAAGTAAGAGATCCACCAAGTTGAAGTGACTAATTGATGTTGATATACTATATTGTCCTGCTGTTTTTAAATATAGGTGTATGCAGAGTTCCAGCTGATTACCAACCAGAACCTGCCCAACACATTCTACGCTGAGCTTGACCGCCATCTTCCTCGACTGATGACGTTATTCAGACAGAAGGCGTCCAAAACTGGGAACACAGCAGATGCTTTGGCTCACATTTTAAAAATCCACGATGAACAGGTGAATAGATTATTATACATGTCATAGGTCGAACCTCTGTAACATTGAACAGGTTCAATGATTCAAATGAGCATTTGAATTTTACAATTAGTCCACCATTGTGTTTGCCATTTTTCTGATTGCATTAAAGATGTGAACATGTTATTTGTGGACATATCTGATTGGACTGTTTAAAATCCGCTTTGTTCAGTAAACATTTCCATATAATACAATTCTTTTTCTTTTTCTTAATCTTACATCTTAATAGGAAATCCATGATGTTCACACCAGGCGTACCACTGTTCTCCATGCCCTGCCTGTGTATCTGCATGAGGAAGTCGCTGGATTTTTCAAAACCTGCACAGTGAGTCAGAGTAAAAATAATTTACAGTACAACTGTATATTAAGTGAACAGTTAATCAAAATGCTAAGTATCAGTCTTCCTTCCTTCCAGGTCTCCCTTGTGAAAGAGATATTTGATCTCGACGGGACTAACCTGGTTAAATAAAAATAACCTTCTCACCAAAAAAATTGTTCTAACTAAAATATAAACAACTTACAAACACAACTCCATATACTTAGCGTTGTGCTGCACTTTGTAGAAACCATGGATTTATTTGTGATTATTATGTCTCTTTCATTCCTTCAGGACACGTCTGATGAGCCAGAGCTTCAGGGTGTTGCAGTGGCCCTCCTTACTTTCATCAGTGACGACCATGACACAAGTCCAGTTCACTACCAGCCTGTGACAATCTCTGTTGTCATTGAAAGTCACATCATGATCAGCCTCCCCAGATTTGGTGATTCCTTCCTGGTAATGTTTGGACTAATCTATGCACTACACCTCAGCTACCCCAAGGGACTTACCAACACTTTTGAATTCATTCAGAAGATTTTACTAGGTCTAGAAGCTGGTAAACTGTCGCCCAGGTTGCAGACTCTCAAGAATGACTTGATGATGCAATAATTTTTTTTTCTTCTGATTTTTCAATGGATTTTCTCCCCGTCCCAATTAGTCATTGTGCCAATCCCCCCCCCCCCCCCCCCTCCCCTACCTGGTGCTGTATGCATGTTCTCCTACGAGTCGGTATAAGGGCGTCCCGAGTCGATCGCACGCTTCCCCCGAGACATGCGCCGACAGCCAGTGACGTCTTTTCACTTGGCAGCGAGGGCTCTCATTGGTGAAGTGTAACGTGTGGGAGGGCACGCTATCTCCACCAAGTCCTGCCCCGCTTAGCAAGCGCCGAGACCTGACCTGTAGGCGTCGCTGTCCACAACGCCAGATTCCCACCCGCCAGCTTCCCCACCCCCTAATACTGCCGAATTGTATTAGTGTGAACGGCCAGCCAAGCTGGTGACAACGCAGGGAGTTGGATTCGAACACGCGAATCCAGTGTCTTCAGCGTTGGTGACGAACGCAATCTCCGCTACGTCACCTGACCGCTCTTGCATTAAACTTTTGAAGGTATTATTTTGACATGACAAGGAAATTAATACCTCACCCCACATCCTTCTTTCAGATGAGTTTCTATTCCTTACTGTAATCAGTGATCATGACACAAGTCCAGTTCACTACCAGCCTGTGACAATCTCTATTGTCATTGAAAGTCATATCATGATCAGCTTCCCCAGATTTGGTGATTCCTTCCTGTAATGTTTGGACTAATCTATGCACTACCCCAAAGCACTTACCAACACCTCAAAAGTGTGTCTATAGAAACTCATCTGAAATGTCTTGTCATGTCAAAATAATACCTTAAAAAGTTGCTGTACTACTTTGCAGATGTTCAGCCAAATAGGTCCAAACTACTCAATGTACCTTGTTCTTTATTTTTTATGTAATATGTTTACATTTGAGAGTTTTACAGTTCGAATTTTCTTAACCGTCTATAGCTGGCATTATTGTAATTTCATCCAAGTAAGTTTTAGAGTTGAAAGAGTTTATCAGAATCTCAAAGGCAACATCCAAGTCCCAAACGTTTGTTTCTCGAGGAACAATAGGAGGCAATGGGCATAAATGCCACTCTGCTCTGACTGCTTCCATTGCTTGTAGGCAGTGGTAGAGTTAGTGTTCTCAGTACAGAGTACAAGGCGATATACCAGGAGCCATAAACGCAACACAGAAGCGTTGGAAATTAATACCTCACCCCACATCCTTCTTTCAGATGAGTTTCTATTCCTTACTGTAATCAGTGATCATGACACAAGTCCAGTTCACTACCAGCCTGTGACAATCTCTATTGTCATTGAAAGTCATATCATGATCAGCTTCCCCAGATTTGGTGATTCCTTCCTGTAATGTTTGGACTAATCTATGCACTACCCCAAAGCACTTACCAACACCTCAAAAGTGTGTCTATAGAAACTCATCTGAAATGTCTTGTCATGTCAAAATAATACCTTCAAAAGTTGCTGTACTACTTTGCAGATGTTCAGCCAATAGGTCCAAACTACTCAATGTACCTTGTTCTTTATTTTTTATGTAATATGTTTACATTTGAGAGTTTTACAGTTCGAATTTTCTTAACCGTCTATAGCTGGCATTATTGTAATTTCATCCAAGTAAGTTTTAGAGTTGAAAGAGTTTATCAGAATCTCAAAGGCAACATCCAAGTCCCAAACGTTTGTTTCTCGAGGAACAATAGGAGGCAATGGGCATAAATGCCACTCTGCTCTGACTGCTTCCATTGCTTGTAGGCAGTGGTAGAGTTAGTGTTCTCAGTACAGAGTACAAGGCGATATACCAGGAGCCATAAACGCAACACAGAAGCGTTATTATTAACATATACAGAATATGAACTTATACAGAATATGAACTGGTCAATTACACAACTAGAGTGAATAAAGACACAATAATTTATTAATAAAATAACTATTCACCATTAGCTGGACTCAGTTCCGTTTCACTTGAATGAATCGCTTGGGAGTCAGCAGCAGCAGACCATCGATCTTGTATGCTGAGAGTGGGACTGTATCCTTGAGACCTTGTAGGCAGTAGTATACTGCCCTGTCAAGGGCTAACCGCAGTAACTTGAAAAAAGTAAAAATTTAGTTATGAGTGAAATTGACCTTGTCAATAAATGTTTTATCTTGTGACCAAGTTTCAGATGTTAATGTCGCTCAGTTTTGGAGATATGGGGTTTTAAAAACTGCAGTAACTACAAAATCACACTCAAAACCAGGCAGACCGCAGTAACTTCCAAACAGTGAAAAATGGCTTTAAAGTGTTTTGACTTGCCATCCAAAATGTGTTATAGGTAAATAGATGATAGTACCCAGATTTAACATGTATTAATGAAGTAATCTTTAGGCATACAAAAATATGACACAATTATTTTAATTAACCCCAAAAAAGCAGATATTGCACTCTGCTGCACGATTTCCTTAAATAATTATACAGGTAATGTACAGGCAAAGTGCAGTAACTTCAAATACAATGTTGTTTTCCCTCCAGCTTTCATAACTTAACCTAGCCATTTTGAAAATGAAATTTAATACCTGAATATATTGGAATGATGATGATCCAAATAAAATGGCTAGGTGAAGTTATGAAAGCTGGAGGGAAAACAACATTGCATTTGAAGTTACTGCACTTTGCCTGTACATTACCTGTATAATTATTTAAGGAAATCGTGCAGCAGAGTGCAGTATCTGCTTTTTTGGGGTTAATTAAAATAACTACGTCATATTTTTGTATGCCTAAAGATTACTTCATTAATACATGTTAAATCTGGGTACTATCATCTATCTACCTATAACACATTTTGGATGGCAAGTCAAAAAACTTTAAAGCCATTTTTCTCAGTTTCACTGTTTGGAAGTTACTGCGGTCTGCCTTGACAGGGCAGTATAGTTAGTGTACTGTATAGTGTTCTTAGTACAGAGTACTGTAGTGTTCTAGTTATCATTCTGCAAACATAGCCTGCTCTAAATGACGGATGGTGCCTCTGACATTCTGACTAACTCTTTCAATGAAAACACCATCTTGTTCCATGATACATCATGGAGCAAATACATGCAGCTGCATTTCCATATGTAGGTATGTGCACTATTAACAGTATTGCCAGCTGTATAGCATGTAATGTGGATTGGTATTTTGGTTCCACATTGGCAGGACCCAATATACAGCACAACGTTTGTGAATTTTACATGTGCCAAGCGGATTGACAATTTTCAGATAATCTATACATTTTATTCTGTACTGTACATAGATACACTGTGTTATCCCAATGGTCACAATAGTTGCCGTCAACATGTTTGCTCATTCTATGACCACACTATACAAATTTGAGTAATTCAGCCAGGATGTAAACGGCTCTGGTCATGTGCACTGCACATATTGAGACCCTTTATTATTTCAATATTTGCTGGAAATACATTGATACATCATTCAGTAACATTTTCAGAGCCTTATAACAAACATTATTACACTATTGTGACCAGAGGGATTAAATGTGTAATATACATTACATTGTATGTACATGTTATAACATGCATGTATTTATTTTCTATATATATTTTCTATATATATATATTTTCAATTTTAACATTGCCATAATGTTGGAGAGGGCAACACAATGTTTTTGTAAGATAAATAGATGTATACTCTTTGAATAGAAATAAATATAAAGAGTTTGAAGTTGTAACACAATGTTTTTGTAAGATAAATAGTTTCGATGAAGAACAAAACCTCCTAAATGCATACAAAAAAAGGGGAAAACTTCATATCTGCACTTTGCAAGGCACTAATACCTGGTCGGTATTGTTAACATATATAGTCCAAAAACAGTGTACGGTGTTTACAGTGTTATTGTACATTGCTAACATACAGATTATATATGTATACTCTTTTATACTCTTTGAATAGAAAAAAATAAAAGAGTTGTTTGAAGTTGATATAATGTGCTTGTGTAGTTATTTTTCTGTTAACTTTTTCACATGGATTTTAAAACTGAACCTTAAGTTATAGTAACTGCAAATATTTGAGTTGATTAACTTAGAAATTTGAGTTGATTAACTTAACGACATTGAGGCCATCCATGGCCTCAATGTCGTTGAGTTCTGTTAACTTAATCACATGGATTTAAGGTTGAACCTTAAGTCACAGTAACTGAACATATTTGAGTTGCCTCCACTTGAGAACCTTAAGTCACAGTAACTGAACATATTTGAACTGCCTTAACTGAGAACTGTAAGTCACAGTAACTGAACATATTTGAGTTGACACCACTTGAGAACCTTAAGTCACAGTAACTGAATATATTTGCATTGCCTTAACTGAGAACTGTAAGTCACAGTAACTGAACATATTTGAGTTGACACCACTTTAGAACCTTAAGTCACAGTAACTGAACATATTTGAACTGCCTTAACTGAGAACTGTAAGTCACAGTAACTGAACATATTTGAGTTGACACCACTTGAGAACCTTAAGTCACAGTAACTGAACATATTTGAACTGCCTTAACTGAGAACTGTAAGTCACAGTAACTGAACATATTTGAGTTGACACCACTTGAGAACCTTAAGTCACAGTAACTGAACATATTTGAACTGCCTTAACTGAGAACTGTAAGTCACAGTAACTGAACATATTTGAGTTGACACCACTTGAGAACCTTAAGTCACAGTAACTGAATATATTTGCATTGCCTTAACTGAGAACTGTAAGTCACAGTAACTGAACATATTTGAGTTGACACCACTTGAGAACCTTAAGTCACAGTAACTGAATATATTTGAATTGCCTTAACTGAGAACTGTAAGTCACAGTAACTGAACATATTTGAGTTGACACCACTTGAGAACCTTAAGTCACAGTAACTGAATATATTTGAATTGCCTTAACTGAGAACTGTAAGTCACAGTAACTGAACATATTTGAGTTGACTCCACTTGAGAACTGTAAGTCAGAGTAACTGACCATATTTGATTTGACTTAACTGAGAACCTTAAGTCACAGTAACAGACCATATTTGAGTTGCCTTAACTGAGAATTGTAAGTCTTAGCCAACTGAAAACATTTGAGTTTATCAACTTAAAAAAATTTAGGCCATGTATGGCCTAATTTTTTTTAAGTTCTGGAAACTTATTCGGGTTTACAGTGTATGTGTGTGTCCCTCAGAACAATGATAAGTGACAAAGTGAACGTAGCTCCTAATTACTTCATCTTTCACAACTCAGCATATTCAAGATCTAAATCCAAGATCTAAATCCAAAACCCTGGGTAGAGGAGTTGTGAATGTCACTGATCTCTACTTCAGCTCACAAAACTCAGCCTCCCCAGAGTAAAATGCAAGACAAAGTCCAGGATAGAGAGGCTGAGTGAATGTGGTGTTGACTCTGTGCAGGAGGGTCATTGTGTCGGAGACGCTGTAGAAGGACAGAATCCCTGCCCTGTGATCCAGGTACACTCCTATTCTGGAGGACTGGGGGCCCCATACTGCTATACTCTTGTTATTGTGGCTGAAGCTGTAATGACTTTGACTGCAAAATAAATCCCAGGATTTGGAATTGTATCCAAATTCACAGTTATTCATAGAGCCTGTTCTACCAATGTCTTTGTAGGAGGCTGCTACAGAAACCCCTACACTACAAGCCACCTCCCAGTAACAGCGTCCAGTCAGACCTTCTCTACCCAGAACCTGACACCTTTCAATAAATCTTTCTGTGTGATCAGGATATGACTGCTTTTGGTGCGTCCGTGTTGCTTTTCTGTTCCCCTCAGACAAAGACAGATATCCGTTTGTTGTGTTTGGGTCCAGTGTGATCTGAGAGGAATATTGTAAGAAGTCAGCTCTGGTCTTGGGCTCTGGTGGCAGTAAAACATTAATAACTGCATTCACTGTTGTTGAGATTATGGGCCACTGCTCTTTCAGAACGTCCTCTAGTTTGTCTCTCAGCTCAGACACCACCTCAGGCCCCGTTTAGACGGAAACGCTAGCAGGTGAATCCGCAAAAATATTTTTACGGATGTGCCTTTCGTTTATACGGAAACAGCGTTTTTACGGGGTGAAACCGCAAAAAAGTGAGACTACCTTCCAGGGTGGAATTCCTAGAAACGCAAAACCTTTGCGCTCTCGTCTAAACTATCAAACCGTATAAATCTGTTAAAACGATGACGAAAGGGTTGTCACGGCTCTGGTCGCGCGTACTGCTTACGTCACAGGTAGCAGGTAAGCGCCAGTAGCCGAGACGTAAACAAAGCAAGTATGTCTGACTATATCAACGGAGATCACTTGAAGGCTACATTGGCAGTACTTTTAAAGACACAAGAATCAGTCCAGTTTTAAGATACGCTATTGGAGCTGGAATTACCGCGGCTGCTGGCACCAGACTTGCCCTCCAATGGATCCTCGTTAAAGGATTTAAAGTGTACTCATTCCAATTACAGGGCCAGCAGGTGCCTCGACTGGCCCGCGCCGTTCTGTGTTCTGAACGTAGCGTTATAGCAGTACTTTTAACCCTTTCACTGCCACACGACAGAAGGTTAACCCTTTACTATCACACAACCGGCTGTCGTGTGGCAGTGAAAGGGTTAAATACACAAGAATCTGTCCCGCGGCGTGAGTGGACCCACTGTCTGTGAGTGACTCTGCTTTAGTCCAATCACATTCCCCATCCACAGTCTGCGAATCAGAGGCAGAGTAGGGCGGGTCTTCACAGCACGTCATGTGACATATGCGCCAATCGTGTGACAACGGTGCTCCGTCGTTACAGCCTCGTCTGCACAGAGAATTCCACCCCAAAACGCTCGTCTAAACGCAAAATTAAAAGTGAAACCGCAAGACGACTTTTGCGGTTTCTGTTCACAAAACGCTCGTCTAAACGTAGCCTCAGTCACATGACTCACATCTGCAAAGTACAGGAGAGGAAGGACACTGATGCTGGGTGAGTCTGTAGACTCACTGGGACTGGAGAGGGGGGGATAACTCTGTAGAAAGTGGATGTGGTTCTCTGTGTGTGAGAGCTGCTGCAGCTCAGTGTCTCTCCTCCTCAGGTCCGCTATCTCCTGCTCCAGTCTCTTCTGCAGTTCTTCAGCCTGAGTCACTGTGGTCCTCTGTTGGGCTCTGATGACCTTCTTCAGCTCAGAGCGCCTCGTCTCCAAGGAGCGTATCAGCTCAGTAAAGATTCTCTCACTGTCCTCCACTACTTTATCAGCAGAGCGATTGAGAGAATCAACAGCCTGTTGGGCCTCTTTGAGTCGCTTCTCTCTCTCCTGGACTCTCTGGTGGACTTTCTGCTGACTCATGCCAAGCTCTTTCTGTCTCTCCGTCCTTTCTGCTGCAGCTGAGACTGTATCATGGCCTTTATGTTCATCCATGGAACACAAATAACAGATACACTGCTGATCAGTACGACAGAAAACATCCAGAATCCTGTCATGACGAGTGCAGGTGTTCTCCTGAAGCCATGTGGAGGCTTTGACCAGCTTGTGTCTCTTTAACGGAGCTACAGTATGATGAGGCTGGAGGTGAGTTTCACAGAAAGAGGTCAGACATACCAGACAGGACTCGAGGGCTTTCCGCTTTCTCCCAGTGCAGAAATCACAGGCCACGTCTGCAGGTCCAGCATAACAGTGATCAGGAGGAGCAGCTTGGGGTCCTGTCTTCATTAGTTGTTCTATCACTTCAGCCAGCATGTTGCTTTTCTTCAGAACGGGCCTCGGAGTAAAAGTCTCCCTGCACTGGGGACATGTGTAGATCCCCTTCTGATCATCTCGATCCCAGCAGTCTTTAATACAGACCATACAGTAGCTGTGTCCACAGGGAATAGTGACCGGATCCTTCAGTACATCCAGACAGAGAGAACAGCAGAACTGGTCCCGGTCCAGATCAACTCCTTGCTGCGCCATTTTATTCTACAAAGACAACGGCACTCTTAAGTTTTGTTTTCTCAGCAAGAGTGAACTCTGAACGTGTGGGTGGGAGGTGCTTCCTGGTTATAGAGTGAACTCTGAACGTGTGGGTGGGAGGTGCTTCCTGGTTACAGCTGTCCAGGGGAGGAGTCGCTTTAAAGAGACAGTGTCTAGTTCACTGTGATTCATAGATAGAAGATGTTTTTGACATTGTTCAGGAGTTTTTCTCGTCATCAATTACCTCTAATTTGTTTACTTTGTCGAGGGAAACCCACTAAAACCCATAAGCACAAAGAGAGACAGAGAGAACATGGTACACATACTCAATAAAACACGCTCTCTCTCTCTCTCTCTCTCTCTCTCTCTCTCTCTCTCTCTCTCTCTCTCTCTCTCTCTCTCTCTCTCTCTCTCTCTCTCTCTCTCTCTCTCTCTCACACACACACACACACTTTCTTTCTCTCTCTCTCATTTACTCTCACTCTCTCCTCTTGCTTTCTCTTTCTCTCACACTCCCTCTTTCTCCTCTCTTGCTCTCTCTCACCATTTCATTGATTTGATTTACTGATTTGTTTGAAGCCTGGTTTCTTACCAGTTTATTTTAATCCAAAATATGTGATAAGATGGAAAACATAATGTACATTTAATGTGTAAGTCTGTCAATGTCAAAAGGAAGTAATCACAACCAGCATAATAACTGCACGAACAACCAGTTTGACATCACACAGAGGTTGATGCATTGAGAATTTAGGAGCTCTCAACTAAGCATTATAATCCTGTACAAGTACACCATACTTGTCTGGCTTCCGTCCATCTCACAGCACCGAAACCGCCCTGGTCAAAGTGATCAATGATCTCCTCATCTCCACTGATTCTGGTGCTTTCAACATCCTGATCCTACTGGATCTCAGTGCAGCCTTTGACACAGTGTGTCACTCCATCCTCCTCCAAAGGCTGCACCAACTGGGTGTTGAGGGCACTGCACTCGATTGGTTCACCTCCTACCTCACCGACAGACAACAGTACCTCTCCCTCCTCCTCTGTTACCTCGGCCCCCTGCTCTTCATCTGCTACATACTCCCTCTTCGTCACATGATCCGCAAATTCAACCTCGACTTCCGCTGCTACGCCGACGACACCCAAGCACAAAATCATCACAAAATCCTCCCACAACCCACCCCTCAGTCACATCCAGTCCTGCTTATCCTAAATAAAATCCTGGCTGACCCACAACCTCCTCAAACTCAACAGTGACAAGACCGAACTATTCCTCATTGGCACCAAATCCACCCTCAGCAAATCCAGACTCATCACACTCACTATCGATGACTTAACCATCACCCCCCCCCCCCCCCCCCTGGTTTGCAACCTCGACGTCATCCTGGATCCCACCCTCTCATTCGACCCCCATGTCCGCTCCATCATCAAAACCTCATGCTTCCACCTACGCAACATCGCCAAAAGTAGACGCTGCCTCTCCCCCCGGTGCTGAATCCCTCATCCAGGCCTTCATCTCCTCCCACCTAGACTACTGGAATTCCCTCCTCACCGGCATCACCTCCCGCTCCCTCCATAGACTCCGGATGGTTCAGAACTCTGCTGCTCGCCTGCTCACTAACACCCGGTCCTGTGACCACATCACTCCTCTCCTCCACTCTCTCCACTGGCTCCCGATTAAGGAACGCATACATTTCAAGCTACTACTCCTCACCTTCAAAGCCCTCCATAGCCTGGCCCCCCCTCTACCTGACTGACCTCCTCCTCCCTTACCGCCCCAACCGATCCCTCCGGTCCTCTTCCACGGCTTCCTTCATCATCCTGTCAACCAAACTAAGGGAGATCGGGGTATTGGACATCAGGCTTTCTCACGAGCTGCACCCCGACTCTGGAACACCTGTTTTTATTTTATCACATTTTTATTATTATTATTATTATTATTATTATTATTATTATTATTATTATTATTATTACTACTGGTAGATATGATGTACTTGAATTTTTATCATGCGCTTACTTTTTTTATTCATGATGCGGACATAATTGTGAATTACTGTCATTGTCTGTATATGTCTATTGTGTGAGCTATGAGATACCCTGAATTTCCCCAAGGAGATGAATAAAGTATCTATCTACCCTCCCTCAGACCATCAGAGACTCTCCCTCACTCTCCACCTTTAAATCCTGACTCCAAACCTGCCTGTTCTCCCAAGCATTCAACCTTCCCTACCCATAACCACCCTCCTCCAACCCACCACCTCCCCTTCCCCTTCCCTACCCATAACCACCCTCCTCTTCAACCTACCACCTCCCTTTCCCCTTCCCTACGTCTCCTGCCCCTCCCACAATCCCCCCGCCATTCCCTCGGTTTCCCTTACTTACCTCCCTGATCGTCTCCCCTACTGGCTTCTGTTATTGCCTATATTTATGTCTTTCTACTATTACCCTGCCAATACCTGTGTTATGATGCCCGAATTTCCCCAAGGGGATCAATAAAGTAATATATTATCTTAACTCTGTCGGTTCAATTGTACCTCCAGATTCCAGGTTGGGTAGGTGGGGTGGTGTGGGGGAAACTGTACAACTGTACATACAAGCAAAACTGTACATTGGAATATCGACAAAACCTTACTTGGTCCCAAGAAGAGGGTCTCATGTATTATTGGGTTACGACATTTACAGGGGCCAGTTTAGAATTGCAGTCTCCTGCAGCATGAATGAATGAATGAAAACTTTATTTAACAGATTGCAGAATGGGTACAATACAGTACGGCTCAATACATACAATTGTTAAGGGGATGCAGACCTGAGAAAGACGTTTGTCTTGTTTCCATCAGGGTCCCCCATTTTCAATTCATATAGACATATATGACATACATGACATACAGATAGTCAGTACTACATCTATACATTTATGACATACCAGATTTGCAAATACAGTACTGTTTGTGATACAGAAGGAGTCAAGAAAAGGGAGTATATACATTTGACGTAGAAACTGTACATTGGAGGAGGTTGGGTGGGGGGGTTTGGGTACATTGGGATATTGACAACCATACTGGGTAATTTACATTGGAGGTGGTTGGGGGGGGGGGGGGGGGCCGGGGGGCACACTGTATAAACAAGTAACACTGTACATTGAGGGGGGGGGGGGGGGAGGAGACACTGTACAAACAAACACAATTGTACATTGAACTATTGACAAAACCATACTAGGTAAATGACTGTACATTGGAGGGGGTTGGGTTAGGATATTTACAGGGGCCAGTGTTGAATTGCAGTCTCCCGTAGGTGTCCCTTGAGAGAGGTTTTGAAAGTGGGTAGTGATCCACATTCCTTTACAGCTTTGGGTAGGGCGTTCCACATTGATGTGGCATAATTGCGAAACGTGTTTAGTCCCTTATTTGAGCCGAATCTGGGTTTAACATGATTTGTGGAGCTCCCTCTGGTGTTGTGATCGTGGTATTCACTGACCTTTGGGAAGTATTTTGACATGTACATGGGTACCTTGGTCGTGTAGTGTATCTTGTAGACCAGGCCCATTGCAAGTTGTTGTACTCTGTCGTCTACTCTAAGCCATCCTAGGTTGTCAAAGTGGGCAGGGGTGAGGTGGGTTCTAGGAGTAAGGTCAAGCAGTAGTCTGACCAGTTTGTTTTGAGATGTTTGTAATTTTGTTTTTAGCGCCTTTGAGGTGCTTTGGTACCATGAGGTGCAAGCATAGTCGTAGTACCCCTGAATGAGTGCTCCTGCCAGAGTCTTCAGGGTGTTCTTGTTTACCAGAGAGGAGATCCGGTACAAGAATCGAGTTCGTTGGTTGACTTTTTTTATTACATTGGATGCCATTTTGTCACAGGAGAGATTAGCCTCTAGGATGGAACCCAGGTAGGTAATTTCATCTTTCCTTGTGACAATATTGTCACCCACTGTAACTGAGAAGCCGTCGGTCTTGCTGAGTTTGTTATTTGAACCGAAGAGAATGGACTCTGTTTTGCCCATGTGTAATGATAGTTTGTTATCAGCGAGCCATATGCAGATTCTGCCTAGTTCCGAGCTGAGGGTTTTTTCAACCTGTAACTTGTTCTTGTCAGAGACCAGCAGGGCTGAGTCGTCCGCAAACAGGAACAAGTTGCAGTCACAAGCTGACGACATGTCATTTGCATAAATTAGGAACAGTAGCGGTCCTAGTATGCTTCCTTGTAAAACACCACAGCTCACTGTGAGGGGGGGGGATAGGGTACCGTTTACCTCCACCATCTGTTCCCTCCCCTCAAGGTAGGATTGCATCCAGCTCACTGATAGACTATCAAAATCAATTGCTTTTAGCTTGTCAATCAGAATGGAGTGATTGACCGTGTCAAAGGCCTTTTGTAGGTCCAGCATGACCATGTCGCAGTATTTGCCTGCGTCCACCTCTTGTTTGATGTGGTCATTCAAATAGAGAAGGCATGTGTCAGTGGAGTGGGATGTTCTGAAGCCAGATTGGAATTCGTAGATTCGATTTTTTTCCGCTAGGTACTTTTCGACCTGTTCGTAGACTATTTTTTCCATGACTTTCGAGATGGAGGTGAGAATAGAAACAGGGCGGTAGTTGCCTGGGTCTAATTTGCTGCCCTTTTTGTGCAGAGGGGTCACCCTCGCAATTTTGAAGTCCTTGGGGACGTGTCCCTGTTTTATGGAGAGGTTTATTATGTGTGTGATGATTGGTGTGATGGCGGCTGCTGAGTCTCTGAGGAATTTGGAGGGGATGTTGTCATGGCCAGTGGCCTTGTTAGGTTGGAGGGCGCTCAGTTTATTGAGTACCTCATCTGTTGTTACCATTTCCAGCTTGAAGTCGTCCTTGCGGACCCCTAGGTTTTTGTAGTAAGCTACTATGTGTTCTACCCCATAAAGCCCTGAGTGGGAGGGTAGTTTGTTTACCAGTGTTGTGGCTATGTTTGTGAAGAAAATGTTTAAGTAATTGGCTACATCCAGCTTGTCTGTGATGAGCGTGTTGTCCGTTTTTATGTTTATGTTTGAGAATCTGGTTTTAAGTTTTTTACTGCATCCTAGTTGATTATTGAGTAATTTCCAAAGTTCACGTGGTTTGTTTTTGTTTTCCTCAGTTTTGTCATTGATGAAATTCTTTTTTGCAGTTTTGATCATGGAGTTTACGTCGTTTCTTAGTCTGTTTCTTTCTAGTTTGAGTTCAGTCACGTGGGCTTGGAGTTCACTGCTCGTGCTTTTAGTAAGCTTTGACTGACTTTTACGAAACTCAGAGCATTTTTTGTCTCTGGTTTTCATAGCGGCCAGTATTTCGGAGTGCATCCACGGCTCAGCGCGATTTTTTACCCTGGTGGTTCTTAGGGGGGCCATGTCGTTTAGTATTGCTGAGAATTTGGTTTTGAAACCAAGCCATGTTTCGTCAACCAGTGTACCATTGAGTTCATCTGACCAGTCCAGACTCTCCAGTTCAAGGTTGAAGGCCTCGCTAGAGTAGGTTTTGAGGTCTCTAGATGTGACTGTTTTGTGGCAGCCAGCCTTTTGTTTTAGTTTTTTTCGGGTACAGAATATCATATAATGATCACTTAACCCACATGCTATAACCCCTTTATTTGAGATCTTGGACTTGTCGGAGGTCAGAATGAGGTCAATGGTAGTCTGAGTTGATTCACATACACGTGTGGGTTGGGTGATTAGCTGGCTGAGGCCATGCAGATCACAAAACCTACTGAAGGCCTTGAAGACGGGTGCATCTTTTCGTTGCATATCCGTGTTCCAGTCTCCAATAAGAATTTTGTCTACATCCTCAACTCCAGCTAAACACCCATCCAGTGTATCATAAAAGCCACTATGATCTGGCGGCCTGTAGACTGTGCCAACCAGTAGGGATTTCGCCCTTTCGAATAGGATTTCCACCCATACAGTTTCAATTGATTTATGATTCAGGTCATTTCTGTTGATGAATTTGGTGTCCTTGTGTATGTACATACAGACACCACCTCCATGTTTGTTCCTATCATTCCTGATTATTGAGTAGTTCTCAATCTCTATCTCTGGATCTTTTACAGAATCGTCGAGCTTAGTTTCTGAGAAGCACAGTATGTTTGCCTTACCATTTATGAATATTTGTTTGATTTCATCCAATTTGTTTTTTAAGCTGTTAATGTTAATGTGAAAAATGTTCAGTCCATTGGCGTTGGTTATTTCATTGATGTTGGCAGGTTAGAAGTATTGTTCGTTTGTGATCTGTTCCTCTGTGTTGTTGTGGGTGGGAAGGGGGGAGGGGGGGGTCGGGTCCCGCGCCGTGCTGGAACAACAAAGAAGGGGGGAGGGGGGGGGTCGGGTCCCGCGCCGTGCTGGAACAACAAAGGAGGGGGGAGGGGGGGGGTCGGGTCCCGCGCCGTGCTGGAACAACAAAGGACTCGTTCCTGGTTGTTTTCGTTGTTGGCTCTGCTAGCTAGCCGGCTATCGGGCGTCGAGATGTTTACATCCCGCGTCGAGATGGTCGTCATGGTTTCGACCCTCGGTTCACCTCCTCTCGTCACTGCCTCACGTGTGCTCGTCTGCTGTGGCGTCATTGGGGGAGCTTCGCCGCCCGCGCTGTGGATGTAGCCACAGGTTGCGTTGTTGATGCTGTTGGTCGCGATGGGAACCTCCATCGCTTCTTGCTGTAGTCTCTGGTTCCGTGTCATTACGGGACCAGGGTTCTGATGTATGTCACCCGACATGAGCAGATATAATAAAAACATTGATCTCTTATTACACTTGCCTGCCGGGGGTAATTTCTTTCGTTCCGGATTTGCAGTAAGTACTGCGTGGATCGCCGTGGCTCCGAAGGCTGGATGTTTCCTCTCCGTGCCCGTTAACAAGTAGAAGTCGCAATGGGACTGCTGATTTACGTTTTCGCTACCCTCCACTTCTGTCTGGAGTTGCTGCTTGAGTTGTGAATTCAGGTACAAATCCATAATCCACAGGAGGGAAAGTAGAAAATGCGCAAAGTACTTTTTTGTTGTTGTTGCACATGTACAACTTGAGATTTAAATGAGGATTAGATAACATGTTGCTGTAGTAGAGCGAGGCATGGTATGATGGTAGACAACAAAGTAACCTACCAAAGATCTTGTCAGTACCTTGACCCTGGCTACTGGCTAGTAGTTAAATAAGGCCAGCCAGTTGTATCTCCTCTGTGCAGATAAAAAACAGGCTTAACACCTCTCCCCGCCCGACGCATCTGGTTGGTTCATCTGCTCACTATCTGCATACTTAATTGATGGACTCTCTAACCCACTACACACAGTTCAGCGGTGTCATCATGGGTCTTCAAGTCGCACACTGGTTTGAGTGGTTTCCCTTTGCTGTAATAATTACCTATTACCTATCATACCTATTTTCTTTTATTCTATGCCTATTTTATTATTGTATTTTGCACAATCAATGCGGGCATGACCACCCGCATTTCACTGTATGCCCTGGTATGTATGTGACAAATAAACCTCTTGATTCTTGATTATCAGTGTACAGTGTCCCCCACCCACCCCCTACTCAACCCCCCCCCCTCCCCACCTCCAGTGTACAGCCCCCCCCCCACCCACCCAACCCCACCCCACCTACCCAACCTCCCCCAATGTACAGTTTCTATGACAAATGTATATACACTCTTTTTCTGGACACTTTTTGTATCACAAACAGTACTGTATTTGCAAATCTGGTATGTCATAAATGTATAGATGTAGCAGTACTGTATATCTGTATGTCGTGTGTGTCATATATGTTATGATGAATTGAAAATGGGGGACCCTGATGTAAACAAGACGAAAGTCTTTCTCTTCTGGTCTGCATTGATTGATTGATTGAAAACTTTATTAACAGATTGCAGAATGGGTACAGTACAGTACAGCTCAATACATACAATTGTTAAGGGTATGCAGACCAGAGAAAGACTTTCGTCTTGTTTACATCAGGGTCCCCCATTTTCAATTCATCATAAGCATCCCCTTAACAATTGTATGTATTGAGCTGTATTGTACTGTACCCATTCTGCAATATGTTAATAAACTTTTTAATCAATCAATCAATCAATCAATCAATTATTAAAAGTGTGGCAGTGAAAGGGTTAACCACGTTCCCAGCTGCATCCAATAGCATATATCTGCAGAGCCACAGAGCAATAGCATATAATCTGCAGAGCCACAGAGCCCAACGTCTGGGCGGGGCTTCGTGGCGTGGACGGGCTTGAGGCGGGGCTTCGTGGCGTGGACAAGTCTTGTGGCATGGACAAGTCTTTGTTGGAGTGCGCATGTGTGTGCGTGTCTGTCTGGTATTTTAAGTAATTGCAATCACAAGTATCTCTGCTTGCAAGTTGTGCAATATATGTTACATAGGCCCTTTACTTTGGTTGGAAATACAGACCTCTGTGAACTGGAACCGGTTGTGTTGGCGACAATGCAAAGGGTGTACTGAAAAAAGGGGTGGGGGAAGAACGCTTTTAATTTCCTAACTCCACTAAAACGTGGTGCATCCAGCAGCAGTTATATGTAATGTTCTGCGTCTTCAATAGAAGACTTAATATATATATATATATATATATATATATATATATATATATATATTCAAGGGTAAAACCAATGTATACCAATATGAAACAATCTTACCATAAGCATAAAAATCCCACAGTCAATTCCATTTGTTTGTCGTGGAATGAACATGTGCTAGAAATGAAATAAAAGTTATTAAAAGAAAATGGGGGCTTTATACATATGTTATCTTACAACATAACAATGATGGCAGAAATCATGGGGGATAATAGTAATGACTGTATTAGCTTTTCACCTGCAAATCATAGGCCGTCGTCTCAGTCCAGGGTCTAGGATCTATGCCCTGTGCAACACGCCTGAGGGAGGGAGGGGGCAGAATTAATGATTCAATATCAGTATAATAACTGGACTTTGAGAAGTCTTTATTCGGCATGCAGACAGACACGCACACACACGCGCACTCCAACAAAGACTTGTCCACGCCACAAGACTTGTCCACGCCACAAAGCCCCGCCTCAAGCCCGTCCACACCACGAAGCCCCGCCTCAAGCCCTGCAGATATACCCTACTCTCGAGCACACCTGGCATCTGGACTCAGTGCCTCCTCAGGATACACTATGAGGGAAGCAACAGTAGGCTCAATAGCTGGCATGCGGCCAAGACCAAACCTTGCCGCATCCTGCATGGCTGCCAGGGTTTGGCTATATCAGTCAATACAAGGTGGGGTGGTGAGAGAGTCATCTGATTCCCTTACACCTAGCCTCCTGACTGGCCATTTGTCTGACAATGGAAGGCAGGTTTAAAGGGCTATGTGTAAGTACCTGTATGGTAAATTGACTTGGAATGATTCATTTCAATGAGCAATGCAATAACATCGTGTAAGACCTTTTGGAGCAGAGTGTGGGTTCAGCTGCTGATCAAAGCGTTTTGGGAGACAGTAGGTGATAGATGAGAAAACCAGATAAGACTTTAGATCTCTTTACAGGACATCGTAAAAAACCCCAGGACAACTGTTCTGTTGTGTAAACAGGTCGCATTCTGTGAGAATAATTAACACTTTAAAGACCAGCCACATATATATACGTGTTTCGGTGCCATGCGTTGTGGACCAGAGGCACGTATATAGCCGTGGCAAGTTGTTATTGTTTTATTCCATATTAATAACCGGATCAAGATCCCCGATCGACTCTGCAGATCTACCCGCCTCTGTGGAATCGGCAACATGCAATACCGGCCAGATCCTCTTAGGGGGGCCATCGCTCCACTGCAGTATCATTGTGGGCGAATGGAATTTTTTTTTACCTTCCAATGCAGTATCATATTACCCTGATCCCGAAGCAACAGCATGCACCGTCGATTACATTTCGAATCGCAGATTTCACCATGGAATAAGGGGATTTATCATCAACCAATGGACATATCGATCTACCAGATGCTGATCGATAATGGGGAAATGCTGTAGGGTATCCCACGGGCTGCCGGTAAGACCTTATTCACCTAAATTACAGCCGGATCAGACATTGTTGTGAGACGCAAGCATTCGATCAGTGAATGTGGCTACTTACACGGACACTGTATTGGTAATCAATAATACTAATCGATGTCCCCCGCCGCCCCCCTTTCATCCATAGATGCTCTGGGATAGTCCGGATCATAAGCAGTTTGTGTTATTTCATTAGCATATAAGACGGAAATGCCGTTGAATATAACGTTAGTAGCCTTTAGCTCTATAACTAGCTTTCCAGAAAATATATGAGGCGAAATCTGCGATAAAGCTTATATTCACGGCGCTATAAAATGACAACCTATTGATGGATTTCTTTTTCTTTAAGCCATTTTGAAGGGACGGTTTATGAACTCAAGTGACAATGAGCATGGACAGATAGCAATACTATAAAGTATAGATATAGCTCTACAAAAAGACATCGGTGTGTTGACAAACCTTGGTCCTCTACCACCATATTAGACGGGTCCCAGCGGTCGTCAAAGTGTTAAGGGTGATCTCTCTCACCCTTGCTCTGTCTATCTCTCTCTGAGAAAATACATGTAGAGTTCTGGGGTATTAACTGTTTCAACTGTTTATCATGTATTCCATACAAATACATAATAAAAATAGAACTGTTTTCATTGGGGTCATTTGCTACAACAAGTACTGGCTTTGCTCTGAGTAAAACCGGGGGAGAAGTCAAAATGCCACCTCAGCAAGATGTCACAGAAGGGGACAGCAGACCCCCTTAGGTGCAGACAACACGCCTATATATGGGCAGAAAGGATTTGGAGGGAGAAACCCAGGAAAAGCACAACTCTTGTTCTGTTTTGAAGACATCTCATTGGTAGAGACAATGTTTTGGATGTAACTCTGATTGGCTGAAAGTAGTCTAACCCGTGATGTCATGCATAGTATAAAAGAGAAAAACAGTATTAAATCGGGAGGTCAGGCACCCAGTCTGAGGCTGCGGTTAGACTTTCGTTTAATTTTTGTTTCATTTTCTGGTGAGTTTTCGCCGCAACGTATGGGAGGTGGGTCACACTTTCGTTTTGTCACCTGAGCACAGAGATGTAGTACACTGCCAAAGCAGTAGATGGCAGTAGGTGGCGAACATGAAGGCAATTTTCAACCAATCAGAACTTGAATGTGCCAATACACTTCCTGCAAAGAAAATGTCAACAAGGCGGGCGCCACCATCTTTGCCTATTTACCCAATGCAGCACTTCTTTTTCAGCAAAGTGTAATAAAAGTGCAATAAACAAAACGGATACATTCACTGTGTGTTCTGCTCTCTCATTTGTTGATGAAACAAAACTAACATCAACACAAGTGACCACCAAGAGCGGATAGTTTAGTCTCAAAAAAGATCGGTGACTTTGTTAGCTTCATTGTTAGCTGCATGCTAACGCGAATGGAAGATGCCATTATAACAGTATAGCATTGTGGCTAGAAGCTAACGTTAGCTCACGCTAGTTAGCCAGCACCAAACTGATGATATCGGGAGCTATCAGTAGCTAGATAACATTAGAGACAACGCTGTGTGTATTAAACAAAGGTGAATAGATGACTGGGCCATTTTGTTTAATGCTTGTTAAGATTGAAAGAGGAGCTTTGAGCTAACAGGGTCTGATAGCTAACGCTAGCTCATGTTAGCCAGTGGCAGTGCTCGTGCAATCGGTAATGCTAGCAGAATGAATGGATGTAAACTTTATTTAACATATTGCATAATGGGTACAATACAATACGGCTCAATACAAACAATTGTTAAGGGAATGCAGACTGTTGTAGCTTGGACTGGGGTCCTTATAACAATAACTTGACAACACATGGTAGCTGCAGCTATTTGGGACAGCTCTGTCCCAAACACACACACACACCCACACACACACTCTGTTGTCACCGGAAGGGGCACGCAGATGGTATCTACTGCGCATGGGTGTTTTCGCAACAACGGCTCCATGCAGATTACACGTCTGTTGTCGGCGAGTTTTGGCGCTACTCCAAAACGGAAAACACAATTTAGCGTTTTCAGTAGGGCCACAACGTATCCGCCAAAAAAACGCATTTCTGTGTAAAAGGGACAGCAAACGTATTCAAAAACGTATAAAAGCGAGCACAAAAACAGTGTGTGAACAAGGGCCTGAGCCTCCTCCAACCCATTCTTCAATTGACAAACATGTGAATATGTGAGTAATAGGGATGCTCGATATTGGCTTTTTTACCGATACCGATATACCGATATTGTCCAACTCTTAATTTCCGATACCGATATCAACCGATACCGATATATGCAGGGTTTCCCCCCCCCCCAAAAATGGAATAATTTCAGGTAATTAACATTACATATCTCTTGTTGTGGAATTAACACAACATTATGCATACTTTTGACAATAAATAAAATCAGAATTTGTTCTTACTTACTTGCCTGGGTAAAGAAATGTTATAGAAATGAAAAAAAAAAAGAAGAAACATTTTTTTTTTTGAAAATTGATACCGATATTTTCCGATATCACATTTTAATGCCGATATCGGCCGATAATATCGGTAGGCCGATAATATCGGACATCCCTAGTGAGTATAGACTTGTTTGAATGTATAGAACTGAACTGTTAGTTTGACTAGATGTGTAAAGCCAGTTTGATGGGGTCCAGGAATGTGAGAGTATCTATAACCATGTATTCATATTTGTTAAATGATTAATCCCTGTGTGCTGTGCTGCTCCTTTCCACTTGGGCCTCAGACAAAATAAAGCAATGGGTTAAATTCAAGCTCTGTTGTGTGACTGCAAACTCATTTTCCCTTCCAGACTAGGAGTCTTGGGGGGAAAGCCTATTTCACCATTCTGCTCTCCATTCAACGAGCTGTGTATACTGTAACTAACCTAATATGTTTACATAAGTTACGACACCTGTCTTTTGTGTTATTAGATACAGCCCAATTGGAAATGTGCAGGTTGAGAGCACCGCCATTGTGTGGCTCTGAGACAAGCCAGAGTGTGTGTGTGTGTGTGTGTGTGTGTGTGTGTGTGTGTGTGTGTGTGTGTGTGTGTGTGTGTGTGTGTGTGTGTGTGTGTGTGTGTGTGTGTGTGTGTGTGTGTATATGTAGCAGAAAAGTGCAACAGCAATATACAATGTACAGGTGGTTAAACTGTGAACAAAATATACAAATTAGTACTACTGAGTGTAGTGCTAATCAGATGTATGTACAGAGTTGTAGTATAATAAATAAAGACCGTAGCCTATAGGCTAGCTACTACTGGCCAGCAGCGTAACTAGTAAGCAAAGGATATGTACAGATATAGATATACTGTAGTAAATTACTATGTGCAGGTAAGTACAGACAGGTGAGGTTAGCTATACAGTATATGCGGTGGGAGTATATATAATATTGGTATATACAGCATTATTGTACATGCTATCATTAAGTTAAGTTAAGTTTCCTTATGTAGGGTCTCCGGTATGAGAGCAGACGGGTAACACACGTGCGGTAGGGCTCCTGGTCAAATGAGCGAAAAAACGGATAAAAAAGGACCCGAAAAGTGATTAAAAATGAAAATGCACACGAGAAGTAAGGAAGAGACAACGATTGTGAAGGAAAGAGAAATGGAGAACACACGAGAAGAGGAGAATTTGAAGAAACAGAGTCCCCAAAGTGAAGCCGAGAAGAGACAGGCGGAAGAAGGGGGAGGTCCCGCTGAGGCAGACACGGGAATGCCAGGATGGGCCGTGGTCATGCAGGCCGGGATATTGGAGAACATAACAGCGCCGATAAAACTGAACACGGACACGATAAGGAATGATATTGGGAAGTTACGGGAGGAATTGAGGAAGGAACAGGAGGACTTCAGAGGTTAAATGAATACAGAACTCAAAAGGGTGGATGAGAAGATGGCGGAACAGGACAGAAACGTGACCGAGTTACAGGCTAGAACGGCGCAAGCGGAGGAATGGAACACAGAGATACACGAGGTATTGACATGTGCGATACAAAAACAAGAACAGATGGAGACAAAGATATCGGACATGGAGGGGAGGTCACGGAGAAATAACATCAGAATATGGGGATTGAAAGAAGGAGTCGAAGGGGAATCGGTGACCCAATATGTAGAAAAGCTTATCAAAGAGCAATTGAAGGAGACGGGACTGGAAAAAATGGAGATTCAGAGGGCCCACAGGGCGTTGGCTCCGAGACCGAAACCGGACAGACCTCCGAGAGCGGTGATTATTAACTTTCTGAGATTTGAGATTAAGGAACTGATACTCAGAACTGTGTGAACCAAGAAGATAGAAATCGAAGGGAAAAGACTATCGTTTGATCACGATTACTCGACAGCGGTAGCAATAACACGCAGGTCCTACGCGGGACTGAAGAGAATTCTGAAAGAAAACGGAATGAGATTCCAATCACCCATGACCTCGCTAAGGATTCACTGGGAGGAAGGGACGGTGACGTACACGACGGCGTGGGAGGCGGCGCAGGAGATGAGACGACGGGGGATGCAGATGGCGGAGGACGGAGAAGGAAGGAGACAGGAGGACCAGATGCGGAGCCTGCAGCAGAGATTGGAGGGGGCACGCAGATGGACCAGAGTAGGAGACCGAAACCAGGGAGAGGAGGGAGGAGAGAGGAGAAGGCCGAGATGAGACGTGACAGACCGAGGGCGGAGACGGACGAGGAGGCCAGAGACAGAGAAGGAGGGGAGAGGAGGCGGGAGGAGGCGAACGGATGAGTACACGCACAAGAGATTGAAAAAACTATCCAAATAGAGACAAAATGTAGAAACTGAAATAACATATGCATAAACACACATTCCCAGGTAGAGGCAGGATATAGGAATGAACATAACGTATACATGGACACATAATACACATGCTGATGGAGGAAATAAATGGAAATATAACTAGGTATGATAGACGGGACACAGAACATACTGAAACAAATACATAGACACACGCTGCGAGTAACACAGTTGGAAGGGATTAAGGGGATAAATGGACATCAAATAGAAAATAGAGGGGAGGAAAAGAAAGTAAAAAGGGGTACACAGGAGACACCACACACGGGTTTGGGAGGAAGGAGGGACATTGGAACATACGAGACACATTGAGAGGGACCTAGGAAATGAGGGTCTTTGGTCAGAATGAAGGACAGAGCGCTTTTGACCAGGAGCTCGACAGCAAAAAAAACAGTAAGAAAGCTGGACAAATATGACGAGCGGTTGGGGGTAAAGGCTTCAAACCCCCAAGCCGTCAGGGGGAGGCCTCTCACTAGGAGAGCAATTACTCCTCACCCACCAGCAGGGGACAGGGGGGGACACAGGGACCCCCCGAACGCCTTGGGAGCACTTTATGTAAAGTTTATGTTTTTTATTTATGTTAATCATTATATGTATTCGGTGAAGAGAGCGGAGGCTCCAACCGGAGGGGGGAATGAATGTGACATGGGGGGGACTGACAGACGAAAGAAGAAGAAAGATGACAATGGTTAAAGGTATAAAAATTATGTCGTTAAACGTTAATGGAATGAATAATGCGATAAAGAGGGGCAAAGTGATGTTGAAATGTAAAAAAAGTGAGATGGAAGTGATTTTTCTGCAGGAGACACATTTGGTAGCACAGGATCATGAGAAACTGAAGAGATTTGGATATGAAAATGCATACTATAGTTCCTTTAAACGGAACCCGAGGAGAGGAGTAATCACGTTAATCAAAAACAGTCAAATTTGAATTGATCAAGGAAGTAAGAGACAAGGAGGGAAGGTTTGTTCTGGTGAAGGGGAAAATGGAGGGCCAAATGGTTACGTTAGTGAATGTTTATGCACCCCCAGAGAGTGAGAGGGATTTATACGAGACCATTTTTGATATGATAGTGATGGAACTAGAAGGGGTATTGATATGCGCAGGTGATTTTAATGTAGTACTGAATCACGACCTAGACACCACGAGTACTAGAAAAGGACGAGCACCCATCAGTAGATATATGAATATTCAGATGATGGAAATGGAATTACAGATGTGTGGAGGGGGATGCACGCCATGGACAGGGAATACACACATTACTCACACCCACACGAGACATATGCGAGAATAGAAAAATTTTTGATGACGACGGGGGACAGTTACAGGGTACGGGAGAGCAGAATAGGAGTAGCGGACATATCGGATCACAGTGCCATATATCTGTCAGTAGATCTACAAGGGAGACGGAGGAACACGATCTGGAGACTAAATGTAGGAATACTAAATAACAAGGGGGTGGTGAGTCAGATCAAGGAGGAGATAGCCAGGTATAAGGAGGAAAATGACAACAGGACGGTAGACCCGGACATTCTATGGGACACACTGAAGGTGGTGATAAGGGGGAAATTGTTGGAGAAGACAGCAATGCTGAAGAAAGCCAGAACGGAGACATATCACAATCTGATAGGGAAGCTGAAGGATCTAGAGGGGAGACACCAGATATCAAAAGAACAGGGAACGCTCGGAGAAATCAAAGAAGTAAAGGCCAGGATAAATAGGGAATTATTGACGGAAATAGAAAAGAAAGCGAGGTTCATGAAACAAACATACTATGAAGGGGGACCAAAAGCGACCAGACTGTTGGCTAGGAGAATTAGGACGCAACAGAAGTTGAACACGATACACACAATAAGGGATACAAAGACTAATGAAATATTGAGAGACCCAGCGGAAATAGAGAGGACATTTAGAGAATACTATGATAAACTATACACACAGCCAAAAGCAGCGGGAGAAGAGGAAATAGAAGCATATCTGGAGAAGCTAGAGCTACCATCGATAGGGAAAGAACAGAATGGAGAATTAAATAAAATAATTACGGAACAAGAACTGGAAGAGGCAATTAGTAGAGCTAAAAACAACAAGACTCCGGGGAGTGACGGATTCCCATCGGAATTCTACAAGACATTTAGAACTGAATTAGCACCCATGTTAGGGGCGGCGTTCAGACACACGATGGAAGAGGGAAAAATGCCCCCCTCGTGGAAGGAAGCCATAATCACCACGATACCGAAGGAAGGAAAGGATAGAGAATTATGTAGTAGTTTCAGACCTGTGTCCATACTCAACGTGGATTACAAGATGTATACATCGATAATATCAAAGAGATTTGAGACGTTTATGCCAGACATTATAGATGAAGATCAAACTGGATTTATTAAAGGGAGACAGACACAGGACAACGTGAGAAAGACATTACACATAGTAGAGGAGATACAAAAACAAGGAGGTAGCGCGGTACTGATTAGCCTAGATGCAGAAAAAGCATTCGACAGTGTGAGCTGGACATTTTTATATAAAACATTGATGAGGTTCGGACTGAACGGGAGGGCGATGAAGATGATCAAGGCGCTATATCAAGAACCGACAGCGAGGGTTAAGGTGAATGGCAGCTTGACAGATAGAATCAGATTAGAGAGGGCTACCAGACAGGGATGTTGTCTCTCACCGACGCTCTTCGCCGTTTTCATAGAACCACTGGCACAACTGATCAGACAGACCGAGGACATTAAGGGAGTAAGGATAAAGGGAACGGAATATAAACTAGGCCTATTTGCGGACGACGTGATAGTATACATGAGGCAACCAGACAAGAGCTTCCCGGCACTGATGGATCTACTGAAGGAATATGGCCACTACTCAGGTTACAAACTAAACGTGACAAAGACACAGACCTTAGCATGGAACTATACCCCAACGACGGAAATTAGGGAACAGTACGGGATAAGATGGGACATGGACAAGATTAAATACTTAGGGGTGAACATCACGAGAGGGGTGGAGAAACTATATGAGGCGAACTATACACAGATAAATCAGAACATCAAGAGAGACTTAGAGAGATGGACAGTAATGCCCTTGGACTTCAATTCAAGAATAGAGGTCATTAAAATGAACATACTATCAAGGTTACTGTACCTATTCCAGTCACTACCAATACAAATACCACAGAACCAATTCAGGGAGTGGGACAGACTGATATCGAGGTTCATATGGGCGGGGAGAAGACCACGGGTCAGATATAAAACACTACAACTACCAAAGGAAGAGGGAGGGATGGCAGTACCCAGCCTACAAGATTATTACTATGCAGCACAACTGAGAGCAGTGACGTGCTGGTGTAACGACAGATATGAGGCAAGATGGAAAGACATTGAAAAAGAAGGGGAGGGATACAAGGTACAAGCTCTGGTGGGAGATAGGGAACTATTTAAAGAAAAAGAGGGACTATTAGATCCAATCACCAAATACACCTTGACCATATGGAACAGAGTAATAAAAACACACAAATTGGAGAAGCAATCAGGGGTCCTGAGATGGGTAGCACATGACAAGAGATTCAAACCAGGGAGGTTAGACCATGGGTTCAGAAGGTGGGAGAGGGGGGGGGGGGGCAACAGCGATATGCAAAATGATAGAGAAGGGGGAAATGCAGACACTACAAAAATTAAAGGAGAAATTTGGACTAGAAAACAGGGACCACTTCAGATATCTACAGGTTAGAGACTACTACAACAAAGAAATAAGGGGGGCCAAAGACGAAGAACAGAATGGAATAATAAAGATGATAGTATGGGCATACGAAGGGGGGCAAGGAAGAGTAATATCAGCAATATACCGGGCTATAATGAACAGCAAGGGACACACGACCGATTATATAAGGGAGAAATGGGAGAGAGAGCTAGAGATAGAAATAACAGGGAAGGAATGGGGGAACATATGCGAGGTACAACATTCAACAACAGGATCGAGGATATGGAAAGAGTTTGGATGGAAAAACATAATCAGATTCTTTATAACCCCAGAACTGAAGGGAAAATATGCACCAACACAAAGAGCTTGCTGGAGGATGTGTGGGAAGGAGGGGGCAAATCACACACATATTCTGGGGATGTCAGAAGCTGAAGGGGTATTGGGAGGAGATAGGGGAGGCAATGATCAGAATACTAGGATACGGATTACCACAAACAGGACTGGTGCTTTACTTAGGAGACCTGACACACGAGGGAATACAAGGGGGGGACAAATATTTAATAAAGATAATGTTGATAGCGGCCAGAAAAGCAATAACGAGACTGTGGTACAAGGAAGACCCACCGACAATAGCACAATGGGTAGGAATAGTGGAAGAGATACAGGATATGGAGAGGATAACACACATGCTGAGGTTACAGGAAGAGAAATTTGGGGAAAGATGGGGAAAGTGGGAGGACTATAAGGGGAACGAAAACGACATCACAGAGGAAGAAACAAATGCAACACAAGAGGGAGAAGGGTAAAGAAGGAAAGAGGTTCAAGGAGGGTCTCTGAACCCATGTCACACATTTTTGCTTTAGTTAGTATTCTCTATTTCTATCATTTGGGTAGGACGATTGCTTTATGTTTTTTCAATTTATTATTTATGTCTGTGGAAATTTTGCTTAAGTCGGTATTTATTATTTCTGTTTTTGGGTATTAAATTTTTTCTTTTTTTTTCTTTATAATTTGTCTGTTTAACGGTGTTGTACATTATGTCTATATAATATGTACCTGGAAGACCGACTGAGAGGATAATAATATTCAAATATGATGTTGTTTGTATGCTTGTAATACAAAAATGCAAATAAAAATTGAGTTTAAAAAAAAAAAAGTTTCCTTATGTAGACACGTGAATATGTCCAACCGTAATTCAATGTGTCTAACTGTATTCATTGTGCTCTAACTGTTTTCGTGATAATGCTGTGTAACTGGATGACCCGTTCTGATTCTATATACTTTAACATTGACATTCAGTAGTGGGACATGACGCTGGACTGTCGCCAGGGGGAGCTGGTGCGACGTTGGGCTGGTGACAACAGGTGAGGAAGAGGCTGGCTGAAGGAGGAGCTCATACAGCGAGACAACCTTTTCGTCGTTTTTCCATTGAAGCAAGCAGACGTGTGGACCAAGAGCTCCTGGTAATAAAGACACGCAAAATACGAGTCCTGCCACGGGGTGGGATAGTAACGTCGTATGCGAAAGTTTAGCTTCCCAGTATAGTGCTTAGGGTACGTTTGAACCAAGAAGAAGACGTATGACTGCCGGACTGTACTGTGGATATTCCACGTGCTGCGTTTAGGAATGTATAGGCGAAAGACTAGGGGATCGCACTGACCAAAGCTTAGCTTCAAGTATAGGCCTGTTAGCCCAGTTAGCTCACGCGTCGCTCCACCGTTTCCCAGCTCCGCAGCGGACACCGCAGCAGACGTCGCTGGACCACACCCACCTGCAGAATTCTCCTAGCCGATCGCCAGTCCAGCTATTTGCCTGCCTAACGTCAGCCCAGCCAGCCCCCTTGCTATCACAGGTGACAACCACGGGACCGTTCGACGGCCACCTCGCGTCACAGACATTCCTTGCGGGAGCAGGCCAGCACTCGGGTGGTACACTCACACCAGGTACTGTTAGCGCTCCAAGTGCTCTGGAACATTATCGGCGAACATTCTCCTTTTTGAGAGCATGCTCTCTAAGGGCGAAGAGAATAAATACTTTGAGCTGGCACGTGCAGCAGTGACTAGGGGCGCCCCAACGTTTGTTGTTTTGGGTAATGCCGGCTTAGATAGGCTTTTTGTTTCAACTGTGGGCCCACTTAATTTTCTGGTTACATGTGTTGTGTGATTAAGTTGTGCAGACAGCACTAAGGTATATTGATAATTTTTCCCATTGAATAGCTTGCGGAGCTCGCCATTACCCTCTCTCTCCCTACGGGGGAATGAAAAGAATATTAACCCTTACAGGGACCTGTTTCATTACCGTGGAGTGTAAGATCCAAGTGCCATGCATTGTGCCGTGTATTGAATGCCTGCCCGCTTTATATAAAAGGAGAAGCGTAGAAATGGGATCATTGTGTGTGTGTCAATTACTGTGAATGTGTATTACTGCTTAACCCCTTCTTCCCTACGGTCTATGTGCAATAGGGGCAGGTGCTCTGTACAGGAGAAATTATATTATTTATCATCACTGCCACCGGGTGTGAGAGGGTGTGGGACGTATTAAGGAAAGTGTGGGTGTTTGAGGAAATACTACGGTCGCCCGGGAGGGCAAGAAGGACCAGCGTAGAACCCCTAGGTTAGTAAACCCTAGGCCCCATCCATCCCTCTGCTAAATCCCAATTCTAATACTCTTAAACTACAGTCGGGGGCTCAGCCGGACCCAGATCTACTGTGCTCCCACTACCTGGTGACAGTTCATATCCACTCTCATAAAGTAGGGATAATCCACCCTTCTACAATTAGTTGTCATACAAAAATACAGAATACTTTTATATGAAATGCTTTTTTCTGTTTTGCTCCTGAGAGTGTGCTAGATAGAAAATAGATAAAGTATAAAATAGAAAGTCAAAAGTATGTAAACAAGTGTAAACAAAAGTGTTCAATATACACATATACAATACAGAGTAGACATTTTCTGTAACCGAGTTACAATACAATATACAGTACAATGCAGAAATGGGATGAGGTACAACTTAGGGTAAGGTGCAATGAGGTATGAGTTGTAGTGCAAATCTCTTTACCAATCAATATAAAGTGTGGTAAAGTGTGCTACAGTGAGTTGTTTATTTAAAGTGAGTGTGTACGTGTGGATGTGTGTGCTGTGAGTGTATTTGATGGTTTGTTACATAGTGTTATTGTCGTTGAGCATCCTGATGGCCTGGGGATAGAAGCTCCTTCTGAGTCTCTCTGTACTGGCGATGAGACTCCAGTATCGCTTGCCTAAGGGTTATGTGCAGGTGTACAAGCAAATATATATAGGGTTGTATGTAACTATATCTAATTACAATCTAATTACAATCCTGGGTGTGTGTCTATCAGGGTAAATGTCTGGGCTAGTGTAATGGTCTGGTAGCACTTCATGCCTACCAGGGGCGGGCCAGTGGCAAATAGATGTCACAGCCTTTTTTGTGCTCACATGACCTTCTCTACAATTACAGTGAAAAGCTTGGTTCTGTATGAGCCCCCTGAGAATGTGCTTCATACAGTAAAAAAAGTTAAAAAAATAAAATAAAAAAAGAATAAAGTACACACACTATACAAAACACTATAACACTAATACCATGAGGTCCTGGGTTCAATTCAAACCTGGTGCCACTTACTGTATGTCTAATTATCTAGCTGGTTTATAATATAAATGTTGTATAGCAGTCTCAAGATAATTTTAAATGGTTTTCATATCTAGAAGTGTACTGCTTTTAACTCTACACCCAGACTCCCCTTAAAAGGCAAGTCTTCATGATTGGCTTGGCTGAGAGTAGTCTGTGAATAGGAAAAGTAAAACTAAATCAAGTACACACATTCCTCACTTGATTAAAAACAAGCTGTAAACACTAGTTCTCTGAGTCCTCCATATAGAATTCTACAAAAATGATTTACTACTAAAGTATGAAATGAAAAGTAAAAGCACATGTTCACTTTGTCTCCAGGAATGTTTGCTATTCTTGATTTGAAGTGAATCATTTTAATTAATGACCCAACCCTGTGTTTATTATGAAAACTTCTTGTTTAAAATTGAATCAATGCAGGTGGTTGATAAATATAGTGGAGAGAGAACTGTGTTCTTTTCTTTGAAATATAGCAGAATAATATTTTCCTTAATGTGTAATTACTCTGGTAAAGTACCGAAATAATCTACAGAAGTATAAAGATTACGTACCTTATCACTTTTCAAGGATAAATCTACCGAATTAAGTCAGCCATTTAAACACGGAAGGTCGGACAAAGACGGTTGTAATAATATTGTAAATGATCCAAAAGCAGTAGGGCTTCATGCACTAATCGTGGTTATGCAAACAGACATATTCTGTCTACTCTATTTGAACTCAATACATAACTAAACAAGCTTGGGTTTTACTATTTTGAAATACTAACATCATTAATGAATATGACATGAAACTAATCACAAAATAAAACAAGCTAATGAAATCAAATAAAGTAGTAATGGAAATCTTCCCAGATTATAAATACATGCAACATTACACCCACTGGGAAGAAGTTAGACACCCGCAGTAATATATTTAATGACTCTGATCATTGCCAAGAACAGAAGTGCACTCCTGTTATGGTTGCAATGTTGTAAGCACCCTGGGTTTATTAATAGAGTTGTATATGTCAATGTGATTAAGATGCTATATTATATGTTATTATATATTAGGATATATTATATCTTAATATGTGAAACAATTATTGAACCTTTATTATGAAAACACACGTGTTATCTTGTTGATTGTAATATTTTGTAATTGTATTAACTATTAATGCAGCATTAAATCCACTGAATGGAATATAAATCAAAAACCATTTGACCTTTTTGAGGAGATGCCCACATTTAGTTTTTGCTTGGCTTGCAGAGTCAGCTCTATATAAGACAGTTGAGAGAGAGATGGCGGTAGTGGAGTGGAGTTCTGTTCCAGCTGGGGGTAAGTGACACAGATGCTTCAGCTGCCATTCACAGTGAAGGAATTGCATGGGAGATGTTTCAGTGCTATACATGTTGACTGATGAAATAAATTTCATCACAATATTTGTCTTCATTTTAAATGTATACGGGCATTTTCCAGTATAATGTTTTCCAGTACAAATTACTATGTGACATAACATATTTGTATGTCTTTAACTTTTAATAAAATTGTCAGGGTACTATTTCATTCAAAATGGTCTATATTATTAAAAAAATGTAAATACTATGCAAGGAACATATTTTTAACTAAAACTAAACTAAACATAATTAACTAAAACATGCAGTATTTTGTATGTACACAGTAAATATATTATAGGGGAGAACGGGGGACGTTGTCACACTTTTTACTCTATAGTGTGAATTGCTCATAATCAAAACATCTTTCAATAGTTATTCCTACATTAAATTGAAGCTTAAGATGTTGGCTTGAAATGTGTATCCTCTCATTTTCCAATGTATTGTAACAAAGAGTTAATCACCTATCAAAGACACATTGTGACAACTAACCCCATCATGGGGATGGTTGTCACACACTATGGGGTTGGTTGTCACCATGTGTTTTAAAACTTTTAATGGGAAAATCCTAAAAAGAAGACAAGATTTAGATTTCAGATAATGATTGAAGAAGTGCGTCTTTAGTCAACGGCGAAAGATTGGACGGGTTTCGGCTGTCTTAACTGGGGTGGGTAGTTCATTCCACCATTGTGGGGCAAGGACTGAGAATAGACAAGAAGGCAGAACTAAATTTTAAAGTTTAATTGCATTGACAAGTTGACAAATACATAACTTAATGCATTTTAATGAACATAAACAGGAAACACATCTTTAGGCCATCCTATATAACAAAATAAGAACACAATAAATCGGCCTAACAATAATAGCCTACACAACATGTGACAACCAACCCCAAATAAAATGTGACGACCAACCCCAACTGGAATGTCTTGATAGCATCAAGGCTAACAGCCATCTAACAACTAGTTAGCTAGCTAACAACAATCTAAACTATAGCTATCCCATCACACCTTTTAAGGGTAATCATTGTTTCATTATAAACCAATTGTGTAAAAGCCTAGAAGAAAAATACTGAGGAGTGGAATATTTACAAATGGACATGAAAAACACAAAAAGTCCTCTCACCTCAAATTCAGCTGTTTCACTCCAAATATGACAATGTAGGTGAACTCTGACCCCAATTCTGGACATTTAAATACCAAAGTATGGGAGACAGGATCCTCTGGTGGTGAAATATAATGAATGTGACAACCTACCCGTGTGACAGCGTCCCCCGTTCTCCCCTATGTATCATGAATGACGGTATTGTAAAAATCCATACCTTTGACGGTATACCTTCATATTTGGTATACCTCCCATCCTTCAAATAATTGTTCTTTGGGGAAATAATATTGGGGATGTGTCCATAATTCAGTGTGATCAAATTTTATTTAATATACTGGGGGAAAAAACATATAACTCAAGTAATAATGGAATAACATTAATACATGATTATTCTCTCAAGCAGGGTTCTACATTGTGAAAAGTTCTTCTGTGATCGGGTAGCAACAAGGTAAGAACAGAATATCCTACAACCTGCCATTATTTCTCCAATAGTCTTCTGCAATCTGTACCCCAGTGGTGGTTCAGAGTGAATTTAGTTTTGTTTCTACATCCATAAGTTGGTCCTAGTGTATAGTTGTGAACTTAAAAATTGTCTTTCAGTAATATGCTACAATAGAAAACAAGACTAACATTTATTTTTGTTATATAGGAGATGTGGCTGATATACCAATACACTCAATGCAATATAGTTATCTCTTGTGCCAAAAAACTGGCGTCATGATAGACATCCAATGTACTGCAACCTTTTAGTCGGTTCAAACTCAAATGAACAAGGACACAAAGTATCAAAGATGCAAAGAATGGTGACATTAATAGGTATACTTCAATGTATTCATGAATGAGTGGTCTATGAGGTCTAAATATATATATACACATAAGATAGGAGAAAACATGGTATCTTTTTGTCAGTCAAATATAAAAGCAGCATGTTTGTTAGTTTTAATCTTAATGTACTAATTATGTTTTTGTCTGTTGACAGGAAGCCGCCACCATGAGTACAGACGCGGAGATGGCCATTTATGGCAAGGCCGCCATGTACCTCCGTAAGCCAGAGGCTGAGAGGCTTGCAGCTCAGACCTCACCCTTTGATGCTAAGGCCGCTGCTTACGTGGCTGATAAGGAGGAGCTGTACCTCAAATGTACCATCCTGAAGAGAGATGGTGCCAAAGTCACTGTCAAAGTGCATGACACTCAGGAGGTAAAGTAGGCTGAAGTGTTTCATACAGAATTCAAAGCAATACAACTTGCAGATGACTCGGTAAACTGAAATTGTGTTTCTGTATTTCAGGAGAAAACCGTTAAGGAAGATGATGTTCACCCTATGAACCCTCCCAAGTATGACAAAATTGAGGACATGGCCATGATGACCCATCTCAATGAAGCCTCTGTGTTGTATAACCTCAAAGAGCGTTATGCCGCATGGATGATCTACGTAAGATATTCTCAAATATGAGTAAAAGGTGCAATATTAATTAATGACCCATAAGATAACTTACTGTAAATGTTCCTGAATGTCTATTCCCCTTCAGACCTACTCTGGGCTGTTCTGTGCCACTGTGAACCCCTACAAGTGGCTCCCAGTGTACGATGCGGATGTTGTAAATGCCTACAGAGGCAAGAAGCGTATGGAGGCCCCACCCCACATCTTCTCTGTCTCTGACAACGCCTTTCAGTTCATGCTTACTGGTATGTCCTGGTCATGAAAATCCTATGAATTATTATTTTTGGTTTGGTTAAACAGATAATAAATATGTATTTTCTTTACCTTTCACAGATAGGGAGAACCAGTCTGTTCTTATCACGTAGGTTTCTCATCTATTGTTCATCAAAAATATCAATATAATCAAAATGATTGAAATTAGTTTGTGAGTTTCTCTTAATTCAATTATCTATACACAGTGGAGAATCTGGTGCCGGAAAGACTGTGAACACCAAGCGTGTCATCCAGTACTTTGCCACAATCGCAGTGGCTCCTGGTGGAGAGAAGAAGAAAGAATCAAAGATCGAGGTAAAATACTGAGAGAATATACTGAAAATGGAAACCACAGACATTTGAACAAAGAGTGGACATTTACTGATATGATTGTTAAAATGTGAAAATGTAATTATAGGGGTCACTGGAGGATCAGATCATTGCAGCCAATCCCTTGCTGGAGAGTTATGGTAACGCAAAGACCGTGAGGAATGACAACTCCTCTCGCTTTGTAAGTTGAATATTTTCTTTTCTATCAAATATCACTTGGGCATTACTTGGTTACACAATAATAACACTGTTGTGTTCTTCTGAAAAGGGTAAATTCATCAGAATCCACTTCCTCCCAACTGGCAAACTGTCCAGTGCTGATATTGAAACATGTAAGTATAAGATTCACATACAAAATTAAACAAGTGACATTATTAGTAGGCTAGATATTTATTATGACCAAACCTCATAGATCTGCTGGAGAAGTCCAGAGTGAGCTTCCAGCTTCCAGATGAGAGAGGCTACCACATCTTCTACCAGATGATGACCAACCACAAGCCTGAGCTGATTGGTGAGCTGAATAACTGATTAACCGATAACTGATATAACTCATCTTAATTGTCAACAACAATGGTCCATAATCATTTGACGGAAGCAGATTCAGTCTAACTTATTTGATGTGTTTCCACACCAGAAATGACTCTCATCACCAGCAACCCCTATGACTTCCCCATGTGCAGTCAGGGTCATATCACTGTGGCCAGCATTGATGACAAAGCGGAGTTGGATGCCACTGATGTGAGTGATGTGTAGTAATCTACCTACAGATGTTCCAACTTATTATATTATTTTGTATGTTTAAATGTTAATTTAAGAATAATTACATTAGGCTACATTATGCACTTTCTCAAATTGCCATAAGATGGTAAATGACTTAGAATTAACCTGACCCGTCAGATGGTTTGTTACACAGAAGAACCATCTGGGAAGTAAAGTTAGCATGAATTTTCTAGATGAAAAGCAAGTCAATACATTGCATTAAAGCAAAACAGCAATGATCGCTTATCCACTTATCCAAAACATTTTAATTAAAAAACCTAGTTGGCCTGAAGGAAGCACTATGGAGCTCAAATTTAGAAGGCCTTCAATTCAACACCAAAATTCTAATTACAGAGAAACGTAGCTGACATATCCAGCTTTCCTTGCTCTACAAGTGTGCCTTTAACCCACTAGTCCACAATAAAGCTCTTGGTCACTTGTCTGCATGTGGCTGACATTCTTATATATTTTTTCTTTTACTTATTTCAACTTATTTTCATACAGGATGCTATTAATGTTCTGGGCTTCACTGGTGAAGAGAAAAATTATATCTGGAAGCTGACTGGTGCTGTGCTTCACCATGGCAACTTGAAGTTCAAGCAGAAGCAGCGTGAGGAGCAGGCTGAGCCTGATGGCACAGAGGGTGAGTATTAAAACATAGGTTCACTATTTTTCAAACCAGCCCTTATGTTGCTTCCCATCATTTATAATCATGCATCGCAAAATCTCACTGATAGATTTAGTGTTGAGAAACATATCCCTCCACTGCAGCTTCTCTGTGGACTTAATTCAGTCTCAGTCTAATAGGGAGGTGTAGTGGTTACGTCATTTTCGTTTTTTCCTGTTAATGTATTTCCCCATTGCCCATTTCTAAAACGGTTCGTTTAAAACAAATAAAGCATGGACATTGGCATGGTGTACCTTTCTGTGCGTATTCATCCACAATCTATAGCTCAACATGAAAATATTCGCAATTAATCGTAAAGGTAGCAAAATAACAACGTTTATGTTTTCGTTCGCTGGGAAACTACACTGCTATTTGGCGCTGCTGACTGATGTCACCACAGCGTAGACGCCTGGCTTTAGTCGCAGACCTAGGATCAGATTTCCCGTACATTCCATAAGCTTAACAATTCGTACAATGGGAAAATAACTGACCCTGAATCTGTGGCTAGTATCTCTCTGGTGATCATAACCATTTATCAGATGAAGCCAACCACCATTTCTAAAAGTAACAACCACGTTATCATTATTTGTATTCACTGCATATTAAATCACTGTAAATACTAATGTAAATCATTGTTTCGTTGTACATATTGTGTATAGTCTATAACGTTATTGTTTTTACGGCGGGCTCTACATGCCCCAATTTAAAATGGTTATCCACTCTTTGTATACTTTTGTCCTCACAAACAAAGTATTCTGCCAGGGAACTTATAGACACGACAGTAGTAGGCCTAGTTATAAGGTTTTTGAGCTTGTAACGTTCACGCTAGTTAGCTATCGTGGTATCAGACGGCCGTGACGTGTAGCTAGCTAGCTTGCTAGCCGGCATGATGTGTGCAGTCAGTGCACAGGTCTGAGAAGAGGACCTGCACATTTTACTCTGTCCCGAAATGCCTCTACATGCCCCGATTTAAAATGGTTAACGACAGTAGACATTGCTAACGTCTAGTACGTTTAGCGAGGTAACGTTAACGTTAGCTAGCTAGCTAGCTTGGTATCAGCTGGCCGTGACGTGGATTAGGCGACAGCACTGAACAGGCTGCCTAGTGAACAACAGGCTGCCTACTGGTAAATGTAGTTCTTTTTTTATGACAAATTAAAAACCTTATAACTACCTTTATTTTAACCAAAAATGCTTAAACAATAATGTTATGTATACTGCCCTTTTCAGCCGTTGAGCACCTGCCCCTCTAAAGTCCTGTGCACGTCCCTGATGCTATCTATTTGCTATGCTAGTGTACCTCTATGGCAGTACACTGTCTCTTTACTATGCTAGTGAAACTCTATGGCATTATGCTGTCTCTTTGCTATGTTAGTGTAACTCTATGACATTATTTTGTCTCTTTGCTATGCTAGTGTGACTCTATGTCTATGGCATTATGCTGTCTCTTTGCTATGCTAGTGTAACTATATGGCATTATGCTGTCTCTTTGCTATGCTAGTGTGACACTATGGCATGAATCGTGAATCCAATATTCCTGGATATTTCTCCTGAATGCGTTTTATACACATTTTCAGAGGCTGACAAAATCGCCTACCTTTTGGGCCTGAACTCTGCTGACATGCTGAAGGGTCTGTGCTACCCCAAAGTGAAGGTCGGAAACGAGTATGTCACCAAGGGACAGACTGTGCCTCAGGTGAGCAAGATACATTACATCCTTCCCCTTCTATGTATTTCACACACAGGTCACAGCAATTATGTTGCTTCACATTTTCCTGTATACACTATTTCCAAAGTACAATTTTGGAGAGTGTGTGCAAGTGGCAGACTGACAGCATTGGAGTGCTAATGTATGTAGATACATGCATTTTAATTCAATCAAATACATTTTTTCAGGTCTATAACTCTGTTATGGCCCTGGCCAAGTCCATCTATGAGAGGATGTTCTTGTGGATGGTCATCCGTATCAACCAGCAGCTGGACACCAAGATGCCAAGATCGTCTTACATTGGTGTGCTGGACATTGCTGGGTTTGAGATCTTTGATGTAAGTATGCAATTATAGCAATCTATAGACTGCCTAATTTCATGGAACGACATTTCCTCAAGTAATGTAGGAGATTAGGCTAATATATATTTCCCCCAACTGACAGTACAACAGCATGGAGCAGCTTTGCATCAACTTCACCAATGAGAAACTGCAACAGTTCTTCAACCACACCATGTTTGTCCTGGAGCAAGAGGAGTACAAGAAGGAGGGCATTGTCTGGGAGTTCATTGACTTCGGCATGGACTTGGCTGCCTGCATTGAGCTCATTGAGAAGGTACACCATAACGTTGTGACTTATTGAAATATTCCTTAGAATGCCACAAGGTGTGTCTAAATGATCTGTATATCTCTTTTCCACTTTTATAAAGCCCATGGGCATCTTCTCCATCCTTGAAGAGGAGTGCATGTTCCCCAAGGCTTCTGACTCTAGCTTCAAGAACAAGCTGTTTGACCAACATCTTGGCAAGAACATAGCATTTGAGAAACCAAAACCAAAAAAGGGCAAGCCTGAGGCCCACTTCTCCATGGTCCACTATGCTGGAACTGTGGATTACAACGTCACTGGATGGCTGGAAAAGAACAAGGATCCACTGAACGATTCGGTGATGCAGCTTTACCAGAAGTCTTCCGTTAAACTGCTGCCTGTACTGTATCCTGCTGCAGTGGAAGGTATGTCATTATGAGAAATATACTTTTAAGTGTGATTATTAAGATTTGTACTTTGGTCTAAGAGACAATTATCTCAACTTCTAAGTATCCTCTGTGTCATACTAATTGTATTTTCAATGCTATCAATTAAATTACATTGTCCAACAAAAATGTCCAGCATAATTCCATTTAGATAATAATGTTGAATCTATAAACTGATGATGTATTATCAAATTATTAGAGACTGGTGGTGCAAAGAAGGGAGGCAAGAAGAAGGGTGGCTCCATGCAGACCGTGTCCTCCCAGTTCAGGGTAAGATCTAACAACAACACTTGTTGACTTTTTGGAATTAAATACAAATAATTGCTTTTCATGAATAATATTTGGTTTTGATATGTATCTACAGGAGAACTTGGGCAAGCTGATGACCAACTTGAGGGCCACCCATCCTCACTTTGTGCGTTGCCTGATTCCCAATGAGTCAAAGACTCCAGGTACACTAACAGTTAACATGATGTCTTATTATGATGTGCTTTAGTGATTTAGTGTAGTGGAGTGGTAATGAGTCATTACATTGTCGTAATAATCATGAAAAAAATCTTCTCTGTAGGTCTGATGCAGAACTTCCTGGTTATCCACCAGCTGAGGTGTAATGGTGTACTGGAGGGTATCAGAATCTGCAGAAAGGGATTCCCTAGCAGAATTATCTATGCTGACTTCAAGCAGAGGTATCCATTAACTCTCAACTAATTTTGAAACTTACAACTACCTAAGTGCTGAACATGACCATGAACTCTTTCACAAAAGGTACAAAATACTGAATGCCAGTGCCTGCCCTGAAGGTCAGTTCATGGACAACAAGAAGGCCTCTGAGAAGCTGCTTGGTTCAATTGATGTGGAACATGAAGATTACAAGTTTGGGCACACCAAGGTAAAGAAAATACTAAATGTTGATTGACTTAATTGAATATGATGGTCTGAGAGAAGTCTCAATACTGACTGTATGGAGGGTGTCCAGTATAACCTAATAACCAGATAATTACATATAATTTATTTTCTTAACATACCAAACAAGTCGTTGTATTTACCTGCTGAATCCATTTAGACTAAGACATTTCTGAGTCGGGTACTGCCCTAGTAAATGGACTGCAATTATACTGGAGAATTTACCCCCTTGATTCATTTGGGTTGGTGTGAACACTGGAATCGAACTTGGGTGCAAACAACCACATCCTGGTGCACCTGTTTGAGATGGTCTCAGTCTGCTTCCAAGGAAACCCTGGAGTGGTTTGTTTGATGTGTGAAAGCAATCTGAAAAATATACCTGAAAACTGAACATTTAATAAGCTGATTGGACAGTTTTCCATTTATTTCCAAATATACTGTACACTTTTTCATCATCTAATCACAATGCTATTATTTCCACTGTGAGGTCAAAATAGCCACATAATGTTGTGATACTAAACAAACCTTGCATGCATCATTCATATCACAGTATGTATAAGTAATCACCAAACAAAAAAAATTGTCATAGGAAAGAAACAGTTGTGATTGACAAAATGGCAAAATGGCTGTATTTATATAGCGCTTTTATCAAAAGCGCTTTACAATTTGTTCCTCACATTTTACCCATTCACTCACACATTCACACAACATGCACGGTGCCAACCTGCTCATCGGGAGCAATTATAGGGTTAAGCGTCTATAGCTCAAGGACACTTCGACACCCTGGCCTGGGAGGAGTGGGAATTGAACCGGGAACCTCCAAAAGACTGCTCTACCTCCTGAACCACTGTCGCCCCCACGACAATGTATGAGGTGCCGATTGGGAAACAAGTCTGTCAAATACAAGACACCACCTATCCAGTTATCCTGCGCGACCCAGTTGGTCCACGCGCGCCGCCTAGTTGGTGCGCCGATTGGGACAAAAGCCTGTCGATTACAAGACACCACCTATCCAGTTGGACCGTGCGCAATACCCAGTTTTGGTCTGCCAGAGAGGACCAAATGGCCCGCGAGAGAGGCCCAGATGGGTCCGCGCAAGGCCAGATTAAGAATTCAGAGGCCTCTGGGCCAGACTCTTGTGGAGGCCCCCCCACACACACACACGTGCACGCACACACAGTGGCGTTTTTATAAAACATTGGTGGGGAGGGCGGCTACGTGGTGCAGTGGGCAAGGCGCTGGGTTCGCCTGTTCGAGCCCAGCGCTCCACATTGCTTTCAGTTTAGCTGGTCGTCCGTACTAATACACATTGGCAGTATTAGGGGGTGGGAAACTGATGGGTGGGGATCGGGCATTGTGGACAGCGACTCCTACAGGTCAGTTGGTGCGCCTGCGCAGTAGAATCAGGAAGAAATGGGGGCGATGCCCCTCCAAAGCGCAGACCCCTGACGCTGAAAGATCGCGCCGCGCAGGTGAAAAAGATGCGACTGCTGTTACCTCGAGTATCGGAGGGGACTCGTGCTATGTATGACTTAGTCCACATTGCAGCCGGCTTGTGGGAGGCAAGAAACAGCGTTCGAGACAGGGGAGGGTTGAATTGGATGATACGAAATTGGGATGGGAGAAAAATTGAAAATGGGAGAAAAAGTGGATCAAAAAAAATTTAAAACATTGGTGGGGCAGCCACTAACCAAGGCTACATACCAGGCAAACTACAGTAATCAAAATGACAGTAATCGTTGTTCACAAATTTCGCACCACATATCAGGCATAGGCTACAGGTAAGCCTGCATTGTTAGTCGTGAAAGCAAATTAATCTGTCCACGCTGAATTAAACCCTCTATTTTCCTCAGACTTTCCTTTTTTTGGATTTATCCATGGTTAGCTTACTGGGGGGGTCGGAAACTCAAGATTAGTCACTTGCAGACGGCCGGGAGAGGCACGGGGTGTGACGTACTGTATATTATAGTTGATGAAATATTTTTGTTGACTAAATATTTTAGTTGATGAAATATTTTTTCATTTCAGTGTCACAGTATGACATCGATCTTCAAAATAATAATAATAATAATAATAATAAAAAAAAAAAGATTTAAACAAAAAACAAACAAAAAATGTGGAGGCCCCTCGTCACTAGAGGCCCACGGGCCGCGGCCCAAACGGCCCGATCGTTAATCCGGCCCTGGGTCCGCGGGCCACCCAGCGGACCAAAACTGGGCCAAAACGTATTTAAAAGAATAAAGTGGTGTACTCCTGAATTTCCCCAAGGGGGCCAATAAAGGAATATCTTATCTTATCTTATCTTATCTTATCCTTCACTTCCACAATCAGATCAGTCAGCATTTGCGCATGTTATATGATTCTTTCCCACCTTCCCACACAGACAGAATGTCGGGAATGGCTAGAAGAATAGAAGTTGATAGAATTCTTAACAACGGACAAAAGGCACTAGAGAACACTTAAATTCACACCCTTTAATTAATGAAGCAAACTATAATAATTTATAATAATAATAATAATAATAATAATAATAATAATAATAATAATAATAATAATAATAATAATAATAATAATAATAATACACTGTGTTTGTATAGCACCTTTCATACAAGAATTGCAGCTCAAAGTGCTTCACAGCAGTACAAAAAGACAGGCATAAAATGAGCACAACATTGGCAGATCAAGAGCAATGCATAAAGTGCAGACATAAAGCATAAAATAGATAGCAGTAAAATAGACAAAGTCAAGGTAAGACATAGAACATTAAATCACATCGTTTTTCATATTAGGATCTAAGATCTAGGGTTAATTCGCCGAACGTTGAGCGCCAGGACCCCCGAAAACCAGAGTATAGTCGGGTTTTCATCGTTGTTTCTTTTATTCGATATTTCCATTCATAAAGACATGCCGGCAGCCTGTGTTATCACTGGGGATGGGTCTGGGATCTCAAAAGTCCAATACCGCCGCCTAACACCTTGCGGCCGCTATTGCACTCCATTTGAAACGATGTGGCTTGGTGTCTGTCATTTTGGAAATTACACCAGACCACCCTGAAACTACACTCATATTCACGACGGTATAAAGCGGAAATGTATGGATGGACAAATTATCTGTTTTTTGCATCTTGACCGGAAGAAACTCAATGACAATCGACTATATTATTAGATCCATAGCTATAATATATAATATAGCTTTAGGCCTGCAAACACAGCCACGTTATCCCCATGTTAAAAGGCGCTGGCCTTTCAACAGTAACAGTAAACAGCGCCATCTGGCGCTGAAAGTGTTAATATGCGTCTTTGTTTACGGTTTGATTATCACTGATACAAAGTAAAATAGTGCAGTGCAATAAAATAGTTAGTAAAATAGAATAAAATAATGCAATAGTGCATTGCAATAAAATAGTTATCATCGTATTTTTTCGGGAGGCCGGTAAGGAGTGCATTACAGTAGTCGAGTCGGCTTGAGATAAAGGCATGGATCTGGTTTTCAGCGTCCTTTTGATTTATAAATGGCCGTACTTTAGCTATGTTTCTAAGGTGGAAGAATTATGTTTTTGTCAACTTGTTGATTGTGATTTAAAGCTTAGGTCTGAGTCTACACCAAGACTTAACTCACTCAAATACAGTTAGCAGCTGGATAGACTACAGATGGAAATTAGCTTCTGCTAAATCTGGTGCAAACATATTTTCATGTAACAATGATTAATTGTAAAAAAAAATTTAAAAATGTATTTTTATTTTTATTTTTTTAATATATTCTGGGCTTTTCAGAAAACATTTGGGGCTTTAGCCCAAGTTGCCACCCCCTAGCCCCGCCCTGAAGTGGCTGGGTGGCGTAGCGGAGATTGCGCTCATCACCAATGCAAGAGACTCCGGTCTCGAATCCCGATGTCAGCATTGCCTGCGGCTTGGTCCAGTCGTCATACTATCTCAATTGACAGAGTTAGAGGGTGGAAGTCGATGGGTGGGGATTTGGACGTTGTGGACAGCGACTCCTACAGGTCGGTTGGGTGACGCCTGTACAGCAGAGACAGGAAGTAGCGGGGGCAGCGTGAGCCTCCCACGCGTTACTCCTCGCCACTGAGAGTCCTCGCTGTTCAGGTGAAAAGATGCGACAGCTGCCTCCTTGTGTACCGGAGGGGACACGTGATGCAATACTTCTATCCTCACTACAGCCGACCAGTGGGAGGCATAGTCTAGCAACGTTCAAGACAGGGGAGGGGAGAATTGGTCATACGAAATTCGGATGGGAGAAAAATAGAAAAATAAAGAGAAAAAGTGGATAAAAAAAAAAGAAAAGAGGGTGAAGAAGGCTGGGAAAGATCAATTGGAAAACAAAGTAGCTCAGAACTGTGCATGATCTGTGCAAACCAAATTAAGTCATTAGCACTCAAAATGATGTCCAATGTTTGTTTTTTAATTGGCAATATGAATATGAAACAAAAGCAAAATAATACAAGCTGCCAAAAGAATAAAAATGTCACTTTTAATTCGGACAATTTCAAACAAACATATGTGTGATTCAAAATGATTTTGACATTGTTGGAGATTAATATGAAGTGAATGGTATCTAGTAGGTAGGGAAATTAATCACATGATAACTGTTTCAGTGATAATGTCATCTATGATAAATCCATGCCTGAGTTTTATTTAAAAAAAGTGCTGGCATTATCCCATAAAATAAAAACCAACAAAGTCATATAAGAATATGTCATTCATCTTATTCAGGTGTTCTTCAAAGCTGGTCTGCTGGGTGTCCTTGAGGAGATGAGAGATGAGAAGCTGGCTAGTCTGGTCAAAATGACTCAGTCTCTTTGCCGTGGTTTCCTCATGAGGAGGGAGTTTGTGAAGATGATGGCGAGAAGGCATGTTGAAAACAGCCACATTCTAAATACATTGTTATGTTAAAAAACATGCTCAAATGAATTTTGAATTGAACAACAACTCTTTTTTCACAGGGAAGCTATTTATTCCATCCAATACAACATCCGCTCATTCATGAATGTCAAAACCTGGCCATGGATGAAGGTTTACTACAAGATCAAGCCTCTTCTACAGACTGCTGAGACTGAGAAGGAGCTGGCTAACATGAAGGAGAACTATGAGAAGATGAAGATAGACCTGGCCGCTGCTCTGGCTAAGAAGAAGGAGCTGGAGATGAAGATGGTGTCTATTCTCCAAGAGAAGAATGATCTGTCGCTGCTAGCGGCATCTGTAAGTAGACTTCATCTGTCTAGAAACTGTTGATATATGTAAATGATAAACTGTCTCTCTGTTTTTGTCATATAGAGAATAATATTATCATTATTATTGTGCCCTAGGAATCAGATAATCTGTCAGATGCTGAGGAGAGATGTGAGGGACTTATCAAGAGTAAGATCCAGCTTGAGGCCAAACTCAAAGAGACAACTGAGAGACTGGAAGATGAGGAGGAAATGAATGGTGAGCTGACTGCCAAGAAGAGGAAACTGGAGGATGAATGCTCTGAGCTCAAGAAGGACATTGATGACCTGGAGCTCACCTTGGCCAAAGTGGAGAAGGAGAAACATGCCACTGAGAACAAGGTTCATAAGTATTTTCTCTGGCTAAATTATCAAACGATAACAAGATGATCATTCATTTATGATAACATGATTTGTATTCCTTATTCAGGTGAAGAACCTGTCTGAGGAGATGGCCGCTCAGGATGAGAGCGTTGCTAAGCTGACAAAGGAGAAGAAAGCCCTCCAAGAGGCACATCAGCAGACTCTTGATGACCTGCAGGCAGAGGAAGACAAAGTCAACACTCTGACCAAGGCCAAGACCAAGCTTGAGCAGCAAGTGGATGATGTGAGTTATGAGTTCTATAAAAATGTTGAAGAAAACAAACAGGCAATTTTAGATGAGCTGTGACCAATTTGTCATCAGGAAATTTTACATTTACAGTTTATTGCTGCCTGGGAATGCTTTAACCTGAACACGAGATCCATTATCTTTATGCAATTATGTAATTGGCAGACCAGTGTTGTAGACTAATGATACATGTAGCTGGATATATGTACAAAGTCCCATGTCGAATGGACTCTGCAGTGTACAATTTATTGCTTTTCAACATTGAACATTAGCGCCACCATCTGGGTTATTGGTGTGATATTTAGAGTGAGAAATTGCCACATCAAAATCTTTGTGGCAAATTTAATGTCTCTATTATATGATTTTTGTGAATATCACCATCATGTGACTGATTCACACAAACCTTTGGACATCTCTTTACTATCATGGAGCAAGCATGTGTGTCAAGTGTGGTGTCACTTCCTGTTTACAGTGCCTTTTTCCAAATTCGATTAGGAGTAGCCATCATACAGAAAGACCTAGAAACTTTCAGGAATACACATTTCAAGAAGCTGTGCTCTTGATGCCACACAGCAAGCGTTGTGAGAATCAGGTGAATAGTCAGGCTTGGAGGAGTGGTGGAAAGATTCTAAATGGCAGAAAATGCAATATGGCAGACATGGGTCATCCTACTGGTGAAGTTGTAGAAAAGGGATAGCTTGGATGAGCACAAAGTCTAGTGTCAATCAGATTTACGGTGTTTATCTTTGAATGTTTGGCAACGATCTGATCAACTGGCATGAAATGTGATGTGTTGTGTTGACACACCAATATCTATCATTATGTTTTGGCAAACTATTTATTAACATTTTGGGATGGTTCAACCGACAAACGTATACTGGTATACTAATCCTATTGTTGACCAATTCCTAAACTTAAATTCACAGCTTGAAGGTTCTTTGGAGCAAGAGAAGAAGCTCCGCATGGACCTTGAGAGAACCAAGAGGAAGCTTGAAGGTGACCTGAAACTGGCTCAAGAATCCGTCATGGATCTGGAGAATGACAAGCAGCAGTCTGACGAGAAGATCAAGAAGTAATATAGATTGGGTTTCACTTATATACTGTACTGTATATTTTCTCATGCATGACATAATATACTGTGTGAAGATGAGGTAACTATACTGTTTTTTCTTATGAATCTTATAGGAAGGACTTTGAAACTTCCCAGCTGCTTAGCAAGATTGAGGATGAGCAGTCCCTGGGTGCTCAGCTTCAGAAGAAGATCAAGGAGCTGCAGGTGAGAACGATTATACTTTACCTCTTTCGTACAACATATTCGCCAAACATTCGCCAAACATTAGATTCTGATTGGCTGAGAGTATGGCATTTATTCATTGAATCCACCAAAGTAGTGCCAATAAGTAGTTTCGGTTCTAAATCAATTCCGAAAAATTTACAACACAACTGATTACTATTGATTTTCAATTGTAATTTACGTTACCCTTGCAATGACACTCAGTAGCGAGAGAGAGCCACAATCTGAGGCTATAGCCAAGATACAAGATTTATTATTGCCAGTGTTAGTACTAATCATTTTGTTATGATGTGGCAGCTATGTCCCAGCCCAAAACCACCAAGGCAAATGTGTAGTTGTTTGCTGGAACATTAACAGTAAATAATGATTCCATTGCATAGTAATCTAATGTTTGTGAATAATTGTGTTCCATGCATTAGTTAGATCTTCAGGTATTGCCAGGAAAACAGAGATATCACTAGCTAAATGATTTTATTTTCAAAAGTTAAAAAGTCCATATTTTCCACGTTTTGTGGACATTTTATTATTTGATCGTAAGCGGTTGTATGAAAGATTTACTTGGGCCCAGGAGTTACAATTTAAATGCCCTTTGTGCAGAGTGTAATGTGTGACACCTCTGTGTTGTGACATTAAAGAGTGCTACACCTGGCTGCTCCTTCATTTTCCTTCAATGAACCTATTGTCAAACTTATGAATTGCAATCACTCATCATATGAATTTTAAATCATTTAAAGGCCCGTATAGAAGAGCTGGAGGAGGAGATTGAGGCTGAACGTGCTGCTCGTGCCAAGGTTGAGAAGCAGAGAGCTGACCTCTCCAGGGAACTGGAGGAGATCAGTGAGAGGCTTGAGGAGGCTGGTGGAGCCACTGCTTCTCAGATTGAGATGAACAAGAAGCGCGAGGCTGAGTTCCAGAAGCTGCGTCGTGACCTTGAGGAGTCCACCCTGCAGCATGAAGCCACCGCATCTGCTCTCCGCAAGAAGCAGGCTGACAGTGTTGCAGAGCTGGGAGAGCAGATCGACAACCTCCAGCGTGTCAAGCAGAAGCTGGAGAAGGAGAAGAGTGAATACAAGATGGAGATCGATGACCTCTCCAGCAACATGGAAGCTGTTGCTAAGGCCAAGGTATACTAATCTACACAGTACATATACATTCATGTGTAGAACACATGTCTGAAAAAATTACACAACCCATTCAATGTGATTAACAGGGAAACCTTGAGAAGATGAGTCGCACCCTTGAGGACCAACTTAGTGAACTGAAGGCCAAAAGTGACGAGAATGTGCGCCAGATAAATGATATCGGCGGTCAGAGAGCAAGACTCCTGACTGAGAATGGTGAGTTTTTTTTTTTTTTTTTACTCTAGCATTTTCTTTTTTTACTCTAACGTATCTAAAATAAATCAAATTTCAAAAACAGGTGAGTTTGGTCGTCAGCTTGAGGAGAAAGAAGCCCTTGTCTCCCAGCTGACCAGAGGCAAGCAAGCCTTCACTCAGCAGATTGATGAGCTGAAGAGGCAGGTTGAGGAGGAGGTTAAGGTGAGCAGAATCTTCTCAAAAAGGTATGACAGATCTTTTTCTTTGAATTATTATTGTCTCTAATTAAATTGTACTTATTTCAATAACCTTTTTAGGCTAAGAATGCCCTTGCCCATGGTGTTCAATCAGCCCGCCATGACTGTGACCTTCTGAGGGAGCAGTTTGAGGAGGAGCAGGAGGCCAAGGCTGAGCTGCAGCGTGGCATGTCCAAGGCCAACAGTGAGGTGGCCCAGTGGAGGGCCAAGTATGAAACTGATGCTGTCCAGCGCACAGAGGAACTTGAGGACGCAAAGTAAGTCAATGTTGTTATTTTTTACTGTACATCTCAACAAACATATAGTTAATTACATTTCATAACATTGTTACATTTAATAATTGTTCACCAGGAAAAAGCTGGCCCAGCGCCTTCAAGAGGCTGAGGAGCAGATTGAGGCTGTGAACTCCAAGTGTGCCTCTCTGGAGAAGACCAAACAGAGACTCCAGGGTGAGGTGGAGGACCTCATGATCGATGTGGAGAGGGCCAATGCTCTGGCTGCCAACCTTGACAAGAAGCAGAGGAACTTTGACAAGGTACATTGATATTCATGACTTTAACTAAGGACATGTAGTGAGAATTTTTGCCTCCAAATACTAGGTTACATTTTTCTAAATGACTTTGCAGGTCCTGGCTGAGTGGAAGCAGAAGTTCGAGGAGGGCCAGGCAGAGCTGGAGGGAGCTCAGAAAGAGGCTCGTTCTCTCAGCACTGAGGTGTTCAAGATCAAGAACTCCTATGAGGAGGCCCTGGATCAGCTGGAGACACTGAAGCGCGAGAACAAGAACCTGCAGCGTGAGTCCGTTAAGAAAAAGAACTGTTACTTAATACCATGATAGATGTAGATGAACACACTAGCTAGGAAAGCTGCAATGTAGTGTTTCTAATCCCTGTTTTGTGGCATCTACAGAGGAGATATCAGACCTGACTGAACAGATTGGTGAGACTGGAAAGAACATCCATGAGCTGGAGAAGGCCAAGAAGACAGTGGAAACTGAGAAATCAGAGATGCAGACAGCCCTTGAGGAAGCTGAGGTAAATATTATCTTAGCTATCTCTACATTATAATGTTATTTTGTTTGTACATTTTGTTTTTACAGTTAATCAAATAATGTATATATATATATATATTTCCATTAGATTCGAAAGTGAACCAGGACTATATATTGGATGTATATTTTTAGGGAACTCTGGAACATGAAGAGTCCAAGATTCTGCGTGTCCAGCTGGAGCTCAACCAGATTAAGGGTGAGGTTGACAGGAAGCTGGCAGAGAAGGATGAGGAGATGGAGCAGATCAAGAGGAACAGCCAGAGGGTGATTGACTCCATGCAGGGCACTCTGGACTCTGAGGTCAGGAGCAGGAATGATGCCCTGAGAATCAAGAAGAAGATGGAGGGAGACCTGAATGAGATGGAGATCCAGCTGAGTCATGCCAACCGCCAGGCTGCTGAGGCCCAGAAGTCACTGAGGAATGTTCAGGGACAACTCAAGGTACTGGATGAGGAACCTTTGTATTACGCTGTCACAGTATAGTCCTCTATATGCTAATTAATCAGTGATCCAAAATATGAAAGGTTTATATGTATGTCATTATATTCTTAACTCATTGACTGCGGCTGCCACACTGTTTTTCCATCTTTACTCCCTGGCGCTTTGTTATTGACCATTTTCACAATGTTTGCGGACCCATCGTATATTCTATATTATAGCTATGGAGACAATAGTATGGATCATTTGACAGACACTATTTATACTCCAACAGGGACAAAACTTTTTATTTCTACATACCTTCGTTTGTGCACTATACCACGCAAAAAATCACCCCGTTTCACAATAATCCAGGCTGGTTTTCTAGATTGTGAGATATAGTGTTTTGTGCGGCGTATGTGCAAATCTCGCGGCTGCTCGCCTGAAACCTATATTATTGCCACATCAAAGGTAAACACAACCATGTTTCTTCACAAAGCCATCGGGGGTGTGGGGGGGGGGGGGGGGGGTGTCCGACGCTGCGATCATTACAAAAGCATGTTTTATGATGGGTTCGGTAAAATAGACGTTACCTTTGTCAGTCTCCACTCTTACTCCAAGTGTCTTGAATCACAACAGGATCGATACATATAACGTTAGGTGGTCCTCATCCGTTGTCTTCTTCTAGTCTGCTTGGGCCAGACTATACCACTGAGCCAAATAGGTTTCCTCTATAGTTTGACTATAGTATTTTTATGATTTACCAGAAGTGCTGAGTCCAACATAGTCTGGTGGAAATGCACCTTATCACCCATAATCATCATCCATATAATCTGTTTTGTTTTAGAAAAAAAAAGAAAAGGAACTAAAAACGAGATATCTCATTTTTGGTGCTCAACCGCTGGCTCTCAGAAACAAGATATCTCGTGATTGGCACTCAATGAGTTAATTGCTGTTTACATTTATTTTTGTATTACTGTTGATGTCCCCCACTTGCATGAGATATTGTAAATTAAGCTCCAATTCCACGTCTGTCTGAAGCTGAAAGCATGTATGGCATACCCTTAATTGTAGCCACATTCTGACCTTTTGTGATAATTTCAGTCACCTATGTCTTTTAACATTAGGATGCCCAACTGCACCTTGATGATGCGCTCAGAGCACAGGAAGACCTGAAGGAGCAGGCTTCCATGATTGACCGTAGAAATGGACTCATGGTGGCTGAGATCGAGGAGCTGAGAGCTGGTCTGGAGCAGACAGAAAGAGGCCGCAAAGTGGCTGAGCAGGAACTGGTGGACGCCAGTGAGCGTGTTGGACTGCTGCACTCTCAGGTAAACAAACAACATTATCTGATCATTTGTTTTTAGGCATGTGTTTCTTTGGGTTATGTGTGAGCCATCCTTGAAACTCTTATCTGTATAATGTTTTCCTTTTAGAACACCAGCCTTCTGAACACCAAGAAGAAGATTGAGACTGACCTGGTCCAAGTCCAGGGTGAAGTAGATGACAGTGTTCAGGAAGCCAGGAATGCAGAGGAGAAGGCCAAGAAGGCCATCACTGATGTGGGTTTACATTTCATATGAGTTTCTTTATGGCCAAGAAGGCCATCACTGATTTGATTTGAAATCTTTATTTCGAACATCTAAATAAATACAAACAATATAAAATCAAAACAAATAATTGATCTAAAAAAATTAAATAAAAACATAAACAAAAGCAAAACATAACTCAATTTACATGTTCGAAAACATGAAACATGAAACTGATGTGGGTTTACATTTCATATGATAGTTTCTTTATGGCCAAGAAGGTAATCACTGATGATTTGGTTTCTTCATGTCATTTCAGTCAACAATGTAACATTTTCTCATGACATTTCTAGTGAATACAAATTATTTATCTTAGGCTGCCATGATGGCTGAGGAGCTGAAGAAGGAGCAGGACACCAGCTCTCACCTGGAGAGGATGAAGAAGAACCTGGAGGTCACAGTCAAGGACCTGCAGCACCGCCTGGATGAGGCTGAGAATCTGGCCATGAAGGGGGGCAAGAAGCAGCTCCAGAAACTGGAGTCCAGAGTAAGATAAAATAATAGCCACATGTCAAGATATATATTGTTGAACTAATGTAGTCATCTGTACAATTACAGAGAAACGTGGAATCTTAATATTTTATCCAATTCTGAAGGTGCGTGAGCTGGAAGGAGAGGTTGAGGCTGAGCAGAGACGTGGAGTAGATGCTGTTAAAGGTGTCCGCAAATACGAGAGGAGAGTGAAGGAACTCACCTACCAGGTATGTCATGTTCACATTCATGACAACTTGGTCATCATTAGTGTTTCTTTTGACTGAAGGAAAATATTGAACGATTGCTAACTCATTTAGCTGATTCATTTTAATTCCTTGCTTCCATTAGACTGAGGAGGACAAGAAGAATGTTGCCAGGCTGCAGGATCTGGTCGACAAGCTGCAGCTCAAGGTTAAGACCTACAAGAGGACGGCTGAGGAAGCGGTACGTTGTTTTAAGTCAAAATGCTCTACTTGTCTTTCTTCATGCTTTTCATTCTACTCTTAGTATTCCTAAGTAATACTGATCTATGAAACGTCCACAGGAGGAGCAGGCCAATGGTCACCTGTCCAAGTGCAGGAAGGTTCAGAATGAGCTGGAGGAGGCTGAGGAGCGTGCTGACATTGCTGAGTCCCAGGTCAACAAGCTGAGAGCTAAGACCCGTGACTCTGGCAAGGTAAATGTGAATATGTTATCTGTGAACATTCATACAGTGGATTTTAAGTATGATAAGACTCAAAACCTTCCATTGGATATTGTCTCAATATCTTTATCTTTTACAGGGAAAAGAAGCTGCTGAATAAGCCTCCAATCTGGACAATTGAAAACATGTTATATATTGTACAGTAATATGACAACATTATCTACTGTATTTCAATAAATGTTGCTTCAAAATCATTTTGTTTATCCTTTGTTTCATTACCATGTCCAACCAGTGTTAATTTCGTCAGCTATTTAAAAATTTTGTTTTAGTCTTAGTCATGTGTCAAATGCTCTTTTTCGTTTTCATCATATTTAGTCACCTTCATTTATTTTTCGTTTAGTCAGTTTTAGTCTGAGCATTTTAGTCTTCGTTTAGTCTTGATTTGTCTTTTTTGTTTAGTGTCGCCACTCAGTTACAGCCTCATAAATTGGTGTGAGCAAAAAAAGCTAACGTTAGTACTAGCTGGTTAGACTTATGTAAGCTTTTTAATGTGTTATATTGTGGTGGATCAACATAATCTACAGTAGCGACCCGTCATGCAGTACTGTAGGGAAGAAAGAGGAGAGAACAGGATCGATACATATAACGTTAGGTGGCCCTCATCCATTGTCTTCTTCTTCTAGTCTGCTCGGGCCAGACTATAGCACAGAGCCGAATAGGTTTCCTCTATAGTTTGACTATAGTATTTTTATGATTTACCAGAAGTGCTGAGTCCAACATAGTCTGGTGGAAACGCAACTTATCACCCATAATCATCATCCATATAATCCATTTTGTCTTCTTCATAATATCTAGCTAGTTCGATCTAGGCGATCGCCATTGTCGAACGTTAGATTGCTGTAGTTTGCTCAGTGCTGCCATGCCACTGCTGGGAGTGCCCTAGTGATCCCTAGTGATTTGGTTGTGCTCAGCCCATGCAGTTCATAAGGTAGGCGATACGGCCACCTATCTGGATTCAATCGTCATTGCAGGTCCCAGCCACACTCACAAAGGCCGATGCGAGTGTTTAGAATAAGAAAATAGAACAAAAGGAAAAAGGAACTAAAAACGAGATATCAAATTTTTGGCGCTCAACCGCTAGCTCTCAGAAACAAGATATCTCGTGATTGGCGCTCAATGAGTTAATTGCTGTTTACATTTATTTTTGTATTACTGTTGATGTCCCCCACTTGCATGAGATATTGTAAATTAAGCTCCAATTCCACGGCTGCCTGAAGCTGAAAAGCATGTATGGCATACCCTTATTTGTAGCCACATTCTGACCTTTTGTGATCATTTCAGTCACCTATGTATTTTAACATTAGGATGCCCAACTGCACCTAGATGTACCTAAAATCCTGAGAGTTCTTAATGATCTCATTTTAGCTGCCGATTCTGGAAATCCCGCCATTCTCGTGCTTTTAGACCTCACAGCCGCCTTAGACACTATAGACGACACTGGAAAAATATGTTGGCATCACAGGCGTCGCCCTAAGCTGGTTCAAGTCCTACCTGACTGGCCGGAGCTTCTCAGTCCAGCTTGGAGAATTCTTCTGTTCAGCGGCCCCTCTTACCTGTGGTGCCCCAGGGCGGGGTCGATACTGGGCCCCATCCTTTTTTTATTATATATGTTGCCAATCCTTGTGAAGCACAACATGTCCTTCCACTGCTTTGCCGACGATGTGCAGATCTATTTACCCCTACAAGCAAAAGGCACGGTTACATTACAGCCACTGTTAGATTGCCTGGCTGACATAAAAATATGGATGAGTGCATATTTTCTCAACTTAAATGAGCGCAAAACAGATCATTTTATTTAGTAATGATTCGGTTGACCCTACTGCCAATGCCCTAGGCCCTATGGGCTCAAATATCCGCTCCTCTGTCAGAAACCTTGGAGTAATCTCAGAAATTTTTAATTTGACAAACAGGTTAGCTCGGTGGTTAAAACCAGCCTTTTCCACCTCAGACTCCTGGCCAAGACCAAACCATACCTCTCTCAGAAGGATCTGGAGAGGGTGATCCATGCCTTTATTTGGACCCGGCTGGATTACTGCAATGCGTTGTATGTTGGCATTGACCAGTTGCTGCTCTGTCGCCTGCAACTGGTACAAAATGTGGCTGCCCATCTTCTTTCTGGTACCAGGAAACGTGACAACATCATCACCGGTTCTGGCTTCACTCCACTGGCTGTTTCCGTATAGATTTTAAACTTTTACTATGACTGTTTTTAAAGCACTACACGGGCTGGCTCCACTGTACTTAGCTGAGCTCCTGCATCACCACACCCCATCCAGAGCCCTAAGGTCTGCTGACCAGGTGCTGCTGGAGGTGCCTAGGACCAGGCTCAAAACTAGGGGAGATCGAGCCTTCACTGCTGCTGCCCCCCGGCTCTGGAACAGCCTCCCCCCACATAAGATCTGCCCAGAGCCTAGAGGTTTTTAAATCACTGCTCAAAACACACCTCTTTTGGGGCGCCCGAGTGGCGAACCACAAAATGCGCTGCGTCGCAACACGGCCAACCCGGGTTCGATTCCCGGACCCAGCTTTCTTTGCCGAATGTCTTCGCCTGCTCTGTCTCCCATTCCTCCTCTCTCTCTCTCTACCGGACTGTCCGGTAGTAAAAACCCAATAAAAAAAATCTACAAAAACATAACTTGTCCGAAAGGACAAGTAACATTTAAAACACACCTCTTTTCCCTGGCTTTTGACCAGAGTTAACCTGCCACTTATGACGTCCACGGTTACTCTGGACATGTTATCCAATTTTCCTGTCTCTTTCTATATTGCACTTTGCCCTTGCTTTCTTAAATGTACTGTACTAGCCACTAGCCAATAGCCATGAAGTGCGTTGAGAAGCTAGTAAAGGGCTACATCTGCTCCTCCCTCCCCATCAACATGGACCCCCTGCAATTTGCATACCGCCCCAACAGGTCCACGGAGGACGCCATAGCCCATGTGCTGCACACAGCAGCATCACACCTGGACAAGAGGCAGGGGAACTATGTGAGAATGCTATTCATCGACTACAGCTCGGCATTCAATACCATAGTCCCCTCCATACTCATAGCCAAGCTCAGGGACCTGGGCTTGAACTATGACCTCTGCCAGTGGGTCTTGGACTTCCTGACTGGCAGACCCCAGGTGGTGAGAGCAGGCAACTGCACCTCCTCATCCATCACCCTCAACATAGGGGCCCCCCAGGGCTGTGTTCTGAGTCCCCTCCTCTACTCCCTGTACACACACGACTGTGTGGCTCAGCGGAGTAGCAATACAATCATCAAATTTGCTGACGACACAGTGGTGGTGGGCCTGATCTCTGCCAACGACGAGAGGGCCTACCTGGAAGAGGTCAAGGTCCTGGCGGGATGGTGCCAGGAAAACAGCCTCTCCCTGAACGTCAGCAAAACAAAGGAGATGATTGTGGACTTCAGGAGGTCGGGGGTCAAGGACTACAGCCCCCTCAGCATCGACGGGGCACCGGTTGAGAGAGTCAACAGCTTTAAGTACCTCGGAGCCTACATATCCGAGGACCTGACATGGACCACACACATTGACAGTGTTGTGAAGAAGGCACGACAACGCCTCTACTTCCTCAGGCGCCTAAGGAAGTTCCAAGTCAGTCAGAAGATCCTTAAGAACTTCTACTCATGTACAATAGAGAGCATCTTGACCGGCAACATCACCTCCTGGTTTGGGAATAGCACTGCACAAGACCGAAGCAGACTACAAAGAGTGACACGTTCAGCCGAACGCACAATTGGAGGGGGGCTCCCCATCTTCTGACTGACTTGGAACTTCCTTAGGCGCCTGAGGAAGTAGAGGCGTTGTCGTGCCTTCTTCACAACACTGTCAATGTGTGTGGTCCATGTCAAGTCCTCGGATATGTAGGCTCCGAGGTACTTAAAGCTGTTGACTCTCTCAACCGCTCCTGCTCTTGCCTATTACAACACGTACCTGTTACCCCGCGCTGCACTAGTAGTGCACCGGCTCTCGTCTATCGTACATCCCTGTACCTGTTGTCCCGTGCTGCACAAGGAGTGCTCCTGCTCTCGCCTATTACAACACGTACACAGGAAAATTCGCAGAGTCAAATTTACTCAAATGGAGTAAAATTTACTCCCAAAAAGACAGTATTGGCTCCGACTCCAAATAGAGTGAAAATGACTCTTGTCACAGAGTTAAATCTTCAGAGTTATTTCTACTCCATTTAGTGTTAACATTTAACTCTACAAAATACCAATTTACTCCATTTAGCATAAAGTAAAAACAACTCTAACATCATTTCACTCAACACAGAGTTGTATTTACTCCGTAGAGTTGTGATCCCATCAGTAATTGCCTCAATATAGAGTTATAATTCCCTCAATATGGAGTGTTTTTTTAATCTATAGAGTTATTTTTCACTCAATATAGAGATATTTTAAGTTATATTTCACTCAATATAGAGTGGTATTTTAATCAATATAGAGTTATATTTTCACTCAATAGAGTTATATTTCACTCAATATAGAGATATTTTAAGTTATATTTCACTCAATATAGAGATACTTAAAGTTATATTTCACTCAATATAGAGTGGTATTTTAATCAATATAGAGTTGTAATTCCCTCAATATGGAGTTGTAGTTCACTCAATATAGAATAGATTTCACTCGATATAGAATATCATATTTCACTCAATATAGAGTGGTATTTTAATCAATATAGAGTTGTAATTCCCTCAATATGGAGTTGTAGTTCACTCAATATAGAATAGATTTCACTCAATATAGAATATCATATTTCACTCAATATAGAATTAATAATAATTTACTCTGGAATAATACAAATAAACGGGGGCAAAGCAGAAATCAGTATTTAACAATGCACTTTTATTTGCAACATGCAGGCATATCCTTTGGGATGCAAACAGTTTTACAACAGCGTGTGAGAATCATGACTTCAAGGGGCGATCGATAGAAAAAAAAAGGTCATTAATAAAATAAGATTAATCAATAAGCTTGTGCAATCTTTGTCTTCAGTTGCCAAGAAATTTGAAATTCCTAGTACCTTGGACTTAAAGGTCTATGATGACTTAAAACACTGAAGTCGACAAGGAGGCGTTTCAGTTAAAGAAACCAGACATGGGTGTGTTGGAGATTTGTTCACCCCAAGTTGCTTATTAACATGGAGCCTAGCCTCATCCAAAATGTCACACAGGTACTGTATATGTTTGTACTTTGAAATGATCTTTGTTTCTATACGCCCAATGTAATGTAACATAGTAAAAAAAAAAAAAAAAAACGTCTGAGGAAGAACTTGCTTGGTGTGGATCCTTCCTAATCTTTTTACATTACACTTGTCACAAACATTCCTCTCTTGCTAATCACACTTGGTATATGTCTACGTGATTGTTAGATTCAGTGAGCCCCTCTGCAAACAACTCCATTATATACAAAAATCACCATGACTTCAAGGCTTCATGGGGAGAGTAATCGATAGAAAAAAGGTCATAAATAAAAGACAATTACATTTTGGCCTCTGTAAAGTGACAGCAGCATCTGCACCCTTTTAAAAAGAGATAGCTCACCCAAAAAAAGAAATCTACCATCTACACACCCCATGAATCCTTGAATTCATGGAGATTTGTTTGTTTGTCGCATTCCTGAGCCAATAATTCAAGCCAGTCATCAAATTATTGGCTCAGGAATGCAACAAAAAGAAATCACCATGACTTCAATTAAGGCTTCATGGGGAGAGTAATCGATCAATTACATTTTGGCCTCTGTAAAGTGACAGCAGCATCTGTACACCCTTTTAAAAAGGGATAGCTCACCCAAAAAAAGAAATCCACCAATTACACACCCCATGAATCCTTGAATTCATGGAGATTTGTTTGTTTGTCGCATTCCTGAGCCAATAATTCAAGCCAGTCATCAAATTATTGGCTCAGGAATGCAACAAAAAGAAATCACCATGACTTCAATTAAGGCTTCATGGGGAGAGTAATCGATCAATTACATTTTGGCCTCTATATAAAGTGACAGCAGCATCTGTTCACCCCAAAGAAATAAAAGAAAACTAATAGTGTTCATCCCCAGTGCAATAGTTCAAGAGCTTAGTGATTTTCTCTTTTCCTTTTTTAAATCACAGGAAACAGTATGGAACAATAAATGAGCTTGAATCGTCATCACTGTATGACATCTGTATATCGAATGCTTTGTAAAACAAAAGCTCTTTGACATCAACTACATGAGGTCCATCTGTAGTACACACAACTTTAAATGCATAAAAATGGTCATCCAGAGACACGGTTTGTAGTGCAAATGTAAACAACAGTAACCTCTCATCTTTAAGAACAACACGGTGGATTTTGTGAAAAACTGGAACCTCACTAAGAACTTTAAGACAAACAACTAAACCTGGACGATACATATTTCCATGGTGTTTGGCCCATCTAACATTTAACACCTTGGTGTCACTTGGTACCTGAAGAGTCTCCGCTATCTCACAGCCTCTGTCCATCACATTTAATGCTACCATTTTACTTGGACCAAGCACCAGTCTGTTGGGATCAAATGTCTGCCAATTGTATGCTACTTGACTTTGGTGTTTCTTTGCCAACGTTTTAGTTATATTTTTGAAGCTTTTTAGTTGTTTTTTAAAGAAATTATGCTTCGCTTCATAGCGCATGCACCAGACATGCAAAAGTGGTCCAATTTTACGAATACATGTAGGATAGTGCACCATAAAATGATGCTTTGGTAGTAGCCTCCTGTTGGGAAACAAATGCTTGAATAACCCGTGGTGCTCTGCAATCAAGTGTTTTAAATAAATAGTAATGCCAGTTGATAACCTGGGAGAAAATACAATATCTGCTATTTGAAGCAACAGCAGAAGCAAATACCAGTGTTGATCATTTGGACAAACCAAGTCTCCAAAGATAAGTGGTAGATTGCGAAGTAAACACCAAGATTGGATTGCATTTAACCCCAAGTCATTTGAGGTCTCTACTAACTTCAATGCAGGTGGCTTGTTGTTTTGTTCCAGGTAACCATAGTTAAAGCTCTTAATTCTCAAGTATATTTCCTTTGATGTTGTGTAGTTTTTAATCAAGTGTAGTATTAGCAGTTTCATTTCATATTGTGCCACGCCCTCCAAGATATCATGCATAATATCGACAGAGAAATTGTCACATGTATTGAAGTACTGCAAGGAATTTAGAATGCAAGAACGTTTAACTCCCATCACATAGGGAAGACCAATAGTAGTCTCCATTGTGTGGCAGTGTTCTGCATGAAGTGCTCGAGTTCGCATAACTATCTTGGGTGAATCTTCTTTGAATTCCGTCTGAAAGTCCTCTTTCTCAGCAAGACAAAAGCGGCAACAATATCTGGCACTGAATGATTCTACGAAACCAAACAAACCGTGAATACCAAGGTTGTCACCTGTAACTTGGACAATAGTTCCATACACTGGCTGATCATACAATGGGACCTTAATTCCATCCTTCTCCAGTATTTTAATATCTTCCACAAGTGGAGCAAGTATTTTAGAAAAGCCATGTGTTTTAATGTCTTGGGCATGGAATAAAGCGACCAAATGAATATTAAGCAGAATTGAGTTGTACTTTGGAGAAAAATTACGCAAGGTGAAATAGATTGCTCCTAATTTATGTATTCCCTTTTTACTCCCCAACGGATTCGCGCATTCAAAATCATCATAGAAAAGCTGCACCTGAATTGCATGCTTCTGTTTTGAAAATAGAGGATGACTCTTGAAAAACTCTCCATCACACAAGTCATTAAGAAGATCTTCTCTTAAACTGGAATCACTCTGCATCATCTCTTCTATATTAGGGTGTTTGTAAATAAAGTCTAATGTTTTCAAAATTGGGATATAAACACATTTATCAGTAACAACAGCCTGATCATAAGTTCCAGTAGTCCGATTGCGCAGGGTATCAAATCTTGTACCAAGGACATATTCAACTGGGTCTACCCTTCCCCACTTCTCTGTAAAATATTGCCTTCTCTTAGTTTCAGAATTTAAGATACAAAAGGGATTTTCAATTTCTTCAAAACACTGATCAATTTTACACTCAACCTCACTTTTGATAGGTTCCTGTAAAGATAGACACTGCTTCACATATTGTTTTGCTTGATTATGGATATCATCAACAATCACTTCCATTGAAGTTACCAAAGAGTTGATTATTGTTTCACCTACACCTGCCACTTTAAGTTCAGCTACTGTTGCAGCACAGCTGTCTACAAGACTATTATTAAGAAGGACTGGAAGGACTGGGTCAGAAGGGGCACTGCCTGATGGAAAGTCATCAACATAACTTTCAGCTAAATGTTCAGCTGTAGAGCGGCCTTCACCAGGATCATCACATGGTTGATGACGTGCTTTAAGATGCTTTCGAAACCCAGAAAAAGTGCAAAAGACATGTAAACAACCAGGCTGACCACATTTAAGACGAAGTGTCCTTCCTGAACAAAGTCCGTGGATCATCCTTAAGTGCCTCATCAGTGAATTGGCATTTGCCTGAGAGTTTTTGCAAATGAAACACAACATCTTATCAAAAAACACTGGAGCATCAGAGGCCTCAAGATAAAATATCTTCTCAGTATCAAAAGTCTGTGCAGCATCAGAGGCCTCAAGATAAAATATCTTCTCAGTATCGAAAGTCTGTGCAGCATCAGAGGCCTCAAGATAAAATATCTTCTCAGTATCAAAAGTCTGTGCAGCATCAGAGGCCCGAGATAAAATATCCTCTCAGTATAAAAAAGAAATCAGTGCAGCATCCGAGCCCTCATCTCTTTAACCCTGGGGTTGACATTAGTGGTAGCAGCATCGATCTTGTAAATGGCGGTTTGCAAGAAGTTGTACATATTGGCCAGATCCCGGTTGTATGAGGTACCAAAGACAAAATGAGCTTTGAAAAGCTCATCAAAAGAGGCAAGAGAGTCTGGTGACTTACAAGGGATTGCATGTTTGTCAATCACAATGAAGTACTTGTGAATCACACTCCTCTGGGTCCCCACAGCAAGCAGATAGGGTTGAAGGCTCTCCGTGATGCTGTCCAAATGCCCCTGGATACTGGTCCCAGTCTGTGACAAGAGAACTTCATTAGTCTTGCTATTAAAATTAGTCACGGTTTGCAAACCGTGGTCTTTGCATGATTTCAATCATGCAGGTCAATATCAGGGACAGAACTAGGGATGCACGATAATTATCAGGCCGATATCAGCAATTATGACGTCATCCCGATAAAAGTATTGATAGCTCTGATAATAAAAAAAAAATATATTTTTTTTTTACTTTTTTCTTTTCATGTCAACATTGACACGCACTATATATGCTTATTTAGGATTTGACTTGATTCAACAACAAAGCAGTCGGGGCAAAGGCAAGCCAAAAACGGTTGAAAATGTGGTTATTTGAAGTTTGGATTTTTTTCTTCTCACAACTGAGGTAGGTAGATTACATTTTTAGAGACTAAAGTACCGAAAAAGGTACCGTTGGGTACCGGTATCGATTCACAGGTACCGGTACCGTATCGGTTCAAATGTGAACAGCATCCCTACTGACAAAGCACAATACCTGTTGGTTTTTAGTTGTTCAGGGAAACACATTGTTAATGACATTGACGGATTGTGAATTTTGTGATCGACTCAAATTATATTTATTTGGAAAAATAAATAGTCACTTTATTTGAAGAGTCAAAACTGTTCTCTTGGCTTTGTTTTGTTCATATAGTAACGCTCATGTCATGATAAATCTGGTTAGGTCAAAACTACAGGAATATACATAAAAAAATTAATAATTATAGTACAATAAATATATATATCGGTTATTGGTATCGACCTTGAGGAGCAGAGATTGGTATCGATATCGGGGTCAACAAATCAATATCGTGCACCCCTAGACAGAACAGTGATCCTTCTTATACTTTAATTCAACTGTAACTAGGGATGCTCGATATTGGCTTTTTTACCGATATACCGATATTGTCCAACTCTTAATTTCCAATACCGATATCAACCGATACCGATATATGCAGGGTTTCCCCCCCAAAAAACTGAATAATTTCAGGTAATTAACATTACATATGTCTTGTTGTGGAATTAACATAACATTATGCATACTTTTGACAATAAATAAAATCAGAATTTGTTCTTACTTGCCTGGGTAAATAAAGGTTGGTTATAGAAATGTAAAAAACAATAATTAATTTTTTTTTTACCGATATTTTCCTATATCACATTTGAATGCCAATATCGGCCGATAATATAGGCAACTGTAACCTTACCTTTATGAACTTCACAAGGGAGTCAATGGCTTCTCTGGCTGAAAGCTTTCCCGGTCTCTTGTTGCGTCCCTGAGGTGATGGTGGCAGGAGGTGGACAAGGAGCAAGAGGGAGGACATTTCACTGTCCCATGCTAAAAATACAAAAAATTAAATAAAAAAAATCAGAAATACATTTGACTAAAAGCTGTGTTTCCATTTGTTTAAAAAACAATTCACCCTTCCATTATTATATTCCTTTAATTCAAGCATACCATTGTTCAGTTCTATTGTGTCTGTTGTGGATTCAGCATTCTGAAGCAGGTCTTGAAGGTCGCCGGTCTGGGTGAGGCCATGGCTTTGTTCAAGGACTTTCTGCCTGCAGAAAGTAGGCCACTTCTCCAGGAACTTTGCAGAGATGTCATCACCAAACATCAGACTGAAATCCTGCTCAATCTGCAGACAAGATGGAATAAAACATGGTTGAAATTTTTTTGTCATACATTGTTAAATAGTAGGGCTGACCCCTATTAATCGATTAGTCGACTAATCGGTCGAAAGGGGCCGTAGTCGACTGGCCAACCTCTTAGTCGAATATAATATTATAAAAAAAAATATATATATATATATATATATATTATAATTTTTTTCAAAAGAAAAGAGGCATAGAAGCGTGGCTAACGCTAATGGCAGGCATACCAGAGGCTAACTGCCTACGAAAACAGGCACAGAGGCACTGAAAGAGGATTTCATCAGTGGACCAATTGTATGCTTTTGCAGAGGACAAGAAGCCTTCAGTTGACTCCTTCAGACATTAAGCACCCCCCACAGCCCAAATGGAATGATAAAAAAAAAAATATATATATATACTTTTTTTTTTTTTTTTTTTTTTTTTTAACAATCCTAGTCGACCATCCAAATCCTTAGTCAGGGACAGCCCTATTAAATAGGTTCACCCTATGACCAGGGATGTGATCTAAATTGTTTAAAAAGGTAATTTTTTATTTCAGTTAGACTTTAATGCACGCCACATACCATTCCTGTGATGTCTAGGAATCGTGGAAAGGTGGTGAATATTTCAGAGGACTTGATTGGGTCATGCATCATTTCTTGGCGATGGGTGAAGGTCTGTTTCATCTTCTCCTTGATGATTGCTTCATCAGTTGTATGCTTCATCAGTGCACTGGCCTCACGAAACTGGGTGTCTGTGGTTAGCTGGTTTTCCTCAGAGAAGGGGGCTCTGTCGCCAGAACTTGGACCACCTGTAACAGTGTAGAAACCACACATACTGCTGCAATACTTTCCAGTGATATGCATTTACTATAATGATCCATCTTCACAGTTGCTAGATAAACAGTGGACTGGGACAATCAAAATTACATACCGATCAGTGGCTGAACATTACGGCTCTTCTTTTGTCCCTCTGATGCTATCTTTTGAAGTGATTTCACCCTCCATGCCAGAAACCCACTCCCATCTACTGGATTGTAATACTGCTCCTAAAACACAAGAAGTAAAGAGAAAAAAAAAGTGTTATTTGGTTTAAATGGGCATGTGTAAATGTGTTTATTTCTCTCCTTAAAACTTAACACATGCCCTTCTCTGAAGAATTGCTAAAATCAAGGTCAACAGGTAGGACATCTGTGGTTCTGAAATTGTTGAGGTTAGGAGAAATGGTCAGCATACAGAAATGTTAACAAATATTTAGTTGAAATCGTACTCCGCACAGCCCTTTTAAGCAATTCCAGAGAAGTGAGGAGTAAAGGGGTTGGTGTTTTATGTACCATGCATGTGATTGGATAATGTTATGCATAATGTTGTGTTAATTCCACGACAAGAGATATGTAGCCTAATGTTAATTACCTGAAATTATTCCTTTTGGGGGGGGGGGGGGGGGGGGAGAAACCCTGCATATATCGGTATCGGTTGATATCGGTATTGGAAATTAAAGAGTTGGACAATATCGGTATATCGGATATCGAAAAAAAAAAGCCAATATCGAACATCCCTAGAAATTATATAACAAGAATGACCTATAAACATAATAATTGTTAGACTAGAAGTCTTTATTTGTCATGCAGTTTTAACACACACGCAAGATGGGCGACCCACAGGAACACACATGCACTGAGTCGCCGATGAAATGTCTCTCTGCACTTTTCCCTGATGTACTTACATATCCCAAATTGCCCTGGGGATCGGCCAGGTATGGGAATAAGGCAGTGATGCCCTTTGCGTAGTCTTCTTTAACACGCCTTGAAGGACTCGTCCTACAGTGCACACATACACAAGTATGAGATCCAAACAAAAGTATTGCTGTGCCAATGCCTTCTGCACAATCTATGTAAAGCGCTTTGGATAACCATTTATCATTTTCCAATTCTGCAAAAAGGAGGATCTTAGTAAAAACCAAAAATGTGTATTGGGTGCGTAATGTTTAGATGACAACATAATTACCCATGCTCTTTTGCCATGTGCGCAACCAATATCTTCACCATGTCGCGTCTTCTGGTATCCGTTAGGGTTTTTGTCCGAGCATAATCGGCAATGATCCTCTCTCCTCCAGCTGTGTCCCTCAGAATCTTTTCAGTCATCTAAGCGGGAGTAAAAAGGGGGGGGGGGGGGGGGGGGGACACACATGGATAGACAGTCATTTGGTGGCCAAGTATATTTAACCCTTTCACTGCCACACTACAGAAGGTTAACCCTTTACTATCACACTACTGACAGTTACCGTCGGTAGTGTGATAGTAAAGGGTTAACCGTCTGTAGTGCGGCAGTGAAAGGGTTAACCTGCTGTTGTGCGGCAGTGAAAGGGTTAAGGTGACAAATGTAAACCATGACCCCCCCCCCCCAAATGACTGTCTATCCATGTGTGTGTGTGTCCCCCCCCCCCCATTTTCTCCCCAATTGTACTTGGCCATCCCCAATGCCCATGCTACCCCTTTATCAGAGTCACCATCTCCATTTCAAACAGTCATATGCAAAGCTTACCAGAGTGATACGAGTCAGGTCAGCACCGTTTCTTGGAGCAGGACTAGACTGCAAAATGATGGTGTCATCAGACTCCCCCTCATTGTCTGCACCAGAGCTGAGAACGGAGCTTTGGCTGGAGTTGCTTGCAGAGGTCCTCACTGAATCTAACAATCATGTAGACATATAAGTGTGATTAGATAGGAATGTTTGTGACAAGTGTAATGTAAAAAGGCCACATTAGATTAGGAAGGATCCACACGTTACATTGGGCATATATACAAAGATCATTTCAAAGTACAAAAATATACAGTACCTGTGTGACATTTTAGGTTAGCCAGGACACGTGTAGCCTTTTTACAACGCATCCGCGTTTCCGGCGCTCTGATTGGCCAGGTCATGTGACATGTGCGCCCAATAGCGTGTTTGCCCATTTCCGCGTCGAACAGCCTGCAAACTACCTGGCGTTCTATCGCCATGCTCTAAGACAAACTCTAACCTTAACCAACTTCGAAGAGTGCCCTTAACCAGTGTAGAAACTTGCCGTCCCACGATTGCCGCTCATGTCACATGACCTGGCCAATCAGAGCGAAAAAAACGGGAACCCGGAAACGTTGTAAAAAGGCTTCAAGCAGCCAGGACTGTATGGATGAGGCTATAAGGCTCCATGTTAGCAACTCACCTTCAGGATTTGAGTCTTGGGGTGAACAAATCTCCAACACACCCAGGTCTGGTTTTTTTAGAAGAAATTGAAACGCCTCGTCGTCGACTTCAGTGTTTGAGTCATCATAGACCTTTAAGTCCAAGGTACTAGGAATTTCAAATTTCTTGGCAACTATAGACAAAACAAGATTGCACAAGCTTATTGATAAATCTGTTGTGCAATTTATTTAATTTGTATTAATTAAAATGTCATAAAATGGGATATTAAAATAGCCACTGAAAATGTGATCATATGAGGAAGATTGACAGCCTTAATTGACATACTTAACACCGGTTCCTGACAGGCAGCGAGCGTGCGAACTGGAGACAAAATCGTGCGCGACACTGTCCTGATATGAGGCGGCGCGTGTCCGGGTGTGTCTGTGTGTGTGTTACCTGGAAGCACACGGGGGCAAAGCAGCCTGCGATTCTTGACCAATAAAAAGTGTTTAGGGGCGTGACTCGGCCGCGTAATCGCTCAACTAGAGACACAGCGAGCGAATATTTGAGGGGGGAACGACATCGCCGCTCAGTTTGCTGTCGCTCGCGGCAGGTCAGGATAGTCTGATTGAAACGAATACATTTTAATCATTTTCGCAATCACGCTCGCTCGCGTCACTGCCTGTCAGGAAGGGGTGTAAGACATTGATTGGTTCACTCTATCCTAAATAAAATGGATTGTGCTTTGTACTGTAGGCCTACAGCTTAAATTAACATGCAGGGAAAGCCTAAACTGATACCCAGTATGTTGTTGCATAGGGCAGTGGTTCTCAAACATTTCATGTCAAGGACCCCCCAAATTGACAATTAGCCCACAGACCCCCATTTGAAAAGATGTGCCATGGACCCCCATAAGACAATATTTGTACGGCTCTAGCAGTGATTCTCAACCATTTTAATTCCAAGGGCACCCATTTAATGGCATTTGTATCTTTGGGACCCCAATTTATATTGTAAAATCAATGTTAATTTAACTCTTGACGGTGTACAATGGACGTTGGGGTCCATTTGTACACAGTCAGAGTTACAGACCAATAAGGGTCCATTTGGTTCCTAACTATCAAGGCGGACGCCATTTTGAGAACCAACGGCGTTGTTTCACTCACCACACTCCAAAAAAGTTGTGAAGGTCAATTGGCCCTCAAAACAGATGAATTTCTGCCGGTCAACGTGTTTAACACGTACAGCCTGCATCTGATGGCAAATAAATAATAACAGTTACTAAGATGATACATATAGGGCACAACAACTCATGCATTATGAGGAGTGTTACAATTAGAAAATATTACAAAAGCACCATACAGTAAATTTCGCTGAGTACATTTTACTCAAACTGAGTAAAACTTTACTCACGTCTTGGGCTCAAATTGACTCAGTTTGAGTAAAATTTACTCTGTGAAATTTACTGTGAGGCTATCTAGTTCCACAAGTTTCCATTATATTATACATGGAGGCAGAATACACATACTTAACATTACGGTGATGGAGCGTCTCACAAATCTTTGTGCACGTGCACCCATTAACGAGCGACAGTGAAAAGTGTCTGGGCGGAAACAAGCGCTAACAGTTTGGTTCCGCATTAAGACTAGAGTCAATCCACAATCTAGAGGCGAATTGTTGGGCATTCATTCAAATTAGTCAACCCAGTACAATGGTTCAAATAAACACTTGTTGAACCGAACAGTGCGTCAAATTAACTTGTTATGTCCATTTACCGCTAGTAAAACAGTCAACCTACAGCACATCGCGGCAAATTTACGTGACTCTATTTAGAGTAAAACACACGTTGTCTCTGCCACCGTTTCAGCAAAATCCGCCAACATGTAACATATAATTGTTCCATCTCCTGTACTATGTCTACTTGTCTTGTATGTTCTTAATACGTCAGTTTTTGTATGGATATAGTTATATCACTACTTTTAACAACAGCCTACAGGCATGGTCTACAGGTATGGTCTCAGGCCTATACAGGTGGAAATTAGCTTCTGGCTATACACTAGCTCATATACATTTTACATGAAAACCGACATGTTGATTAATGTGCACTGTCCCTGATAGCAATACTGTTGATAATTGAATACTTGTCCATAAAACTGTAAAACGTTTATTTAATAGCGTGCGTGCAAACGTATAGCAGCTAACATGCGAACATCGTGATAGATGGCTCTGTGGCTTAGCTGTAATGTTGCAAATTAGTTACACACATTGCTGTTTAATAAATTAACAAATAACAATAATAATCTTACCTGGTATTTGGCATCCAACTTTCCAAGGAAAATATCGCTGTATTGCGCTCTTGCTGCACACCTGAGCTTGAAGCGACGGACTTGCCGAGAGAGAAAGATGGCGTCCTCACATTTGGAAATTATATTGATAGTAGGCGTGACCAATGCTGTATTACTCCAATAGAAACTCTTCTGGAACTTTACTCTCACTCTATTGGCCACAGGCAATGATTATGCCCCAAATGGAGTAAATATGACTACTTGAGAGGAAAATAATAACTCCGTAATAATTACTCTGGGAAAATGACTCCCCAGTTTTTCGTGTGTATATATCTGTATGTCATGCATGTCTTAAGTTAAATGTCATGATTAGATTGGTTTAGAATGATTCGATTAGATTCTTATATCTGTATGTTGTGTGTCATGAATTGAAAATGGGGGACCCTGATGTAAACAAGACGAAAGTATTTCTCTGATCTGCATCCCCTTAACAATTGTGTGTATTGAGCCGTACTGTATTGTACCCATTCTGCAATCTGTTAATTAAAATGTTCAATCAATCAGTATGTAACAGGGTGGATTATCCCTGTGTGGTATAATATGTCCTCATGTAAATATGTTCCCCTTACCTGTGCCCCCCCCCCCTCTCTGTGGAATCACCCCCCTCCCCTGTGTCCCCAAACCTGTACCCCCTCCCCCCCATCTGACCTATCAAATGGGACCACACACCCCCCTTGTTGAACTATAAAGGGCTCCTCCCGACCACAACCGGGGTCTTTTACCTGGGTAATTTCAGCTGACCACCTGGGGGGAAACCCTCAGCCATTCTCTCTATGTATTCTATCTGTTTGGTTAATAAACCTTGTTATTATCCAAGCCTCGGTTGACTGAGCACATTCTTCATCAGGATATCTACAAATATCCCACAATTGGCGTCTACGAACTTGTGACGGACTTTTTGCGTCCTCCCGGCATGCTGTATCGTTTCATCTATACAGAGAAAAGTGAGTATATAGACTGGTCGACCAAAAATGTATGGAAGGAATTAAAACCTTCCCGCTTTTCTCTGTGCCAGGTGAATATTACAGAATGTTGTCAAATATTGAGATCATGGCTGAGTAAGAATAATGTGCATTAATATATCTGATCTGTATTGAGAATCGTTACCAGGGCGCGCGTGCACCTGGGTCCTTATCAGGCGGTTCTGAAAGGATGGGTTATATGTGCTAGTCCCAAAAGTTTAGGCACAAAGGTTGAAGTGCTATTCCAGGTCGAGTCGGAGCCGACCAAAAGCTAAGGCACACAGTACAGGTTGTTGGTTTGCTAACCCAAGTCTAATTCAGACTAAAAATATAGGCAACAAAAGAAGATACGTGAGCTTATTATGATGTGATATCCTTGAAAACGCTACTCTGTTAAAAACGTTCTGTGATTCCTTTGCAAAGAGGCGGGAAGTAGGACCGAGAAGCTGATGGAATCATAATTAGAAATTACCAGAGTAGCGTCATAATATTCATTGTTTCAACCTCAAACTAAGCTCACAATCTCTTCCATTCCTGAAAACGATGTATTTTGGATTAAATTAACCAATTGATCAATACAGATAGCGGGAAGATGATCACGCGATGTCCTAGTTAGTACATGATTACGCGATGTCCCGGGAGTACGTAAATGTACATTAAACGGGACATCAGTCGCGGAAAGTACATTAAACAGGACGTTAGTCGCGGGTTAAGAGGCCGAGAGTATGATTAAAAGGTATATATAATCTAATATATCGCTGGTAAATTTCGAAGTCAGGTTCGGTCGTTATGATTTTAATAACGATGTGTAGTTATATATCAAGGGTATAAATGCCTTGTCGCAACAGATGTTGGCCGACTAAACGTACAGCGATCCAATACAGTCAGATATACACACACGTTAACTTATATGTATTAATGTTTGTTTGTCTGTTTAAGTCTCGTTTGTATGTGCACAAGTATTATAGGACCCGTCGCGTTGCTTTATTGAGTCAAGAACCGGCTGCGGATAGCGTGACGAGCATTGAGAGACGAGTTACCGTTATACAAAAAATAACATTGAAGTGCAGTTCACGGGAACAAACTAGGATAGTAATTTCCGGAACCGGCCCACGGGAACAACCATTTGGGGAAGTATAGTTTTATCGTTTCAGTTTGTTTACGTTTCACATATGCACAGGCGCGTTCATTCGGTAACAAAACGCTGGTATAGGAATTCCAGGCTATTGAGAGCTCGTTGGAAAAATACTGTATGAATTGCAAAGCGTTATTTCCGAGGCGAATGAGAACGCACGAACGTTGCATGGAGCGATGACGTCACGCTATGCGCGCCGTGAAGCTATGATTTTATATTAAACTATCCATAGGCAAACGTAAAGTTTAATATGCCCAAGGCCGAAGGTATATGAAATCCACGTGTAGTATATGTTTTATTTGTATATGTATGTGCGCGCTGCCATTGGAAAATGTTGAGTTGCGGTGGCGAGATGCAGAAGAGTGTTTCCAGGATTGCATTATCCCAGACCACCGGAGAAACGAACCGAACATTGCAGCTTTCCCCGGTGAGTATGAAAATCATACATATAGATGCTTTGATTGATTGATTGAAAACTTTATTAACAGATTGCAGAATGGGTACAATACTGTACAGCTCAATACACACAATTGTTAAGGGGATGCAGACCAGAGGAAGACTTTTGTCTTGTTTACATCAGGGTCCCCCATTTTCAATTCATCAGATAGTCAGTACTGCTACTCCTTAAACTATACATTTATGACATACCAGATTTGCAAATTCAGTACTGTTTGTGATAAAAAAGGAGTCAAGAAAAGGGAGTCATTTGACGTAGAAACTGTACATACACAACTATCATCTCAGTTACAGTAAATTACAACTATCTCAGATCACTTGAGTGTTTATGTGCTTTAATTTACATATTATAAGTCACATAAAGCTAATTACAATGTCTGTTTCAGAATTATAATACATCTGTGGGCGTACCGGTCATACTGACCATGGGAGCTAAACAAACACTTCCGGTTCCCAGTATATGGCAGTACAGGAATTGTCCACATAAACAGCGTTAGATTAGACTTTATAAGCTTTCAATGTTGAAAAATTTGGGCACAAACAACATAAATCATGTTTAAAAGTAAGATGTTTAGGTTATATTCACTTGAGTTAATGTGTTTATCTAAAGAACCAATGAAAGATAACTAGCCCTTTCCATTGTAAGACATTTTAAACATGATTCAAAATGTGTGGGTCCACATTCATATGATGCTTGTGTACATATGCGATATGATTGATAAATGATAACACTATCATTACATCCTAGGACGGGATGGATGAGAAATAGCTGATGTTTTGTTAAGCTCACAGACAATCAAGGAGAACCCACTCAGATGGTCTTAGAAAAGAGTGGAAAATTAACATGTGTTTGTATTTACAGATCTGGCTCTGGGTCAAGATGCAGAATGGGTGTAAACACATTGTATCACAAAAGTTGAAACTCCAGTGATTTGCATCTGAACACAGACAAGACACAAAGTGAGACCAGCTACAATCATTTAAATTGAGACCCCAAAGTAATCTACATTTGAACACTCAAACCAGCTGAGGACGATGTGGAGTGAAAGACAATGCAAATAGCCAGTCTGACCACACCTATAGAGACTCAACTTAGTATCTCCACTTAGTATAGTAGGAAGTATCGCTTTAGATGCAGATTTACACTTGGGAGACAAAGCAATGCAAATGCCTACACTCGTGACCACAGACTTGATGAACTCACCTCGCGGTGGATGGCAACAGAGAACCACTTAATTAACATGAATTAGACACCGGTGATGAATTTGCAGTTATGAAAATCTACCTAACTCCCATACTAACAATAACTAACCAGTCGTTTTCATCATCTCTTTTCAAGAGGCACATGAATTAGAGAAGTGCCCGAGATGAAAGATTAATGATGAAAACAACTACTTACAATCCCCTCCTTCTATTCTCTGTTTATAACCAATAACATGCATGACTATTCCTTAGACTATTCTTTTAACAACTAATACATTTCCATGACTGCAAAATATCAACCACAAAATTGAAACACAATTATCTAAATGTACAAGGTATACACGTACATTGATCATTTAGCTGACACTGTATGACAGGACATCAAAAAGAGCACAACTCTATCAGCTGAGTAACAATGGTCATCAAAGTGTTGAGTGCTACAGTGTAGGTTAGTTTATTAGGACAAATGCATGACATTAAGGTTAGTTAGGGTTAGATGACAAAACGAATGATTGTTTTTCATGCAAAATTAACTGGCTGTCTAGATTTTATGTTTTTTTCCCCCTATGCCATGATGAGCCACACTGAGATGTGAAGAACGCCAGAGAAGTCATGGCGAGGTAAGTATCCTGAGGCACACCCAACGCATCCTGAGGTAAGATCAACTTCAATTTAACATCACAGACTATTTTATCTAATTCAAGACTTTGGCCATTCATTTACAATTTTATTTAAAGCCTAATGCTGTAAGATCTAGGTAGATCTAGTTAGATACAAGATCTGATAAGATTGTAGTGAATGTGACCTTCTTGACACAAGGAATCACTGCTAATGCAATTGGCTTGCATTTCCTATTTTCAATTAAGTGATTTTATTTACAATAAATTGAATTAACCCTAAATGATTTTCCTCTGTAGCAGAAAGGCGTTGAAGGGGAAGAGGAAGAGGACATGTAACGTATGGTGAACCATTGATAGTATATGCACTAGAATTACATACAGAAGCGATGCATAAGACGTTTTATCTCCTCATTTATAGAGAAGAAATGGAGAAAATTGCCTGATTCTAAGTAAAGACCAACAAAACTGAGGCAATCACAGATGAAAGTGACACTCAAACTCAGGTTAAATACAACTGGATCCTAAGTAATTTCATCAAGAATCATCATAAAATGTGCAAATATATAATTATATATATTTGTGAACAGTTTCCCATAATCAATCATGTTAGTTTTATTAACCACCAGGTTAACGGTTGTTAAAATGTTTTTGTACACATTAGCCTTATGTGTAAATCCTATTCCTAATAATTATGCACACAATTTTGTTTTTTCACCCTGTGCACTCTGACCACACAGACAGTGCATGTATTTAATTGGTTTATTACGATGCCTGTATGCACAACGATCACATTAGCTCCCCAGAGTCACGACATGAACGACTGAAGGTATGCCAAGATATTTGCACAGCGATAGCTTCAAATGATTATGTTAATGGTTGTTTGATATCAGAGATGAGGACCACTCATTGATATAGGTATTTTGAGCGATTAATAAAAGAAAAGGGTGACATCTATTCCCACATCTCTGATATCAAAATAACACAGACCGCAGTCCAGTCGATCATGTCATGAATCATGTATATAAATAATACTAGTTTAAATTATTAGGCCAACCAACAGAACACATTGGCCAACATTTTAATTATTTTCAATTTTTTTCATTATCTGATAACCGATGGATTACATCGGTCCCCACTTTTACCTGTTCCAAACAATCCTGGTATATTATACATTAATCTCACCCACATTATAAGAAAGAAAAGTGAGTATTGTGGTATAATATGTCCTCATGTAAATATGTTCCCCTTACCTGTGCCCCCCCCCCTCTCTGTGGAATCACCCCCCTCCCCTGTGTCCCCAAACCTGTACCCCCTCCCCCCCATCTGACCTATCAAATGGGACCACACACCCCCCTTGTTGAACTATAAAGGGCTCCTCCCGACCACAACCGGGGTCTTTTACCTGGGTCACTTCAGCTGACTACCTGGGGAGAGCCCCTCAGCCATTCTCTCTATGTAATTCTATCTGTGTGGTTAATAAACCCTTGTTATTATCCAAGCCTCGGTTGACTGAGCACATTCTTCATCAGGATATCTACAAATATCCCACACCTGCTTCGTGGGAACTGTGGTACACGGTCAATAGGTAGCGAGACACAGTAGAACTCTGGCTAGCTGCACCTCCGGCTTTGGGGTCAGGAGCGTCAACTGGAGGCTGGCAGTGGGGTGTGTGAGGCCCAGGATTTACAAACCTGGTCTGGTACTCTGGTCTTCCTCCCTCTCTCTTGGGCAGTCAGCAGTACTCCCCAACACGCCCTCACTCTCCCCGATTGTCCCCTAGCACCCCCCCACACCTAATGACCGAATGGTAAATAAATAACTTGGTTCCCCCCGCAAGCAGTACCCTCCCTCTGTAACACCAGAAACCTTACAATGGGAAAAGGGAAGGTTGACCAGGAAGGGGTTAATAACAGATATATTACCCACATCAAGGATTAGAATCAGACTCAAGAAAAGACACACACACAGTGCTCCCGTTCCGTATGAGTGTTATTGTAACGTGGCCTAGTTACAACATAGCTACGTCTGGTGATTATTGCACCATGGGTATCAACACACAATGATTACACTGGCATAAATCAATTATATAATTACACCTAGGCACCAAGTGCTCTCACGGTACCCGGACTAAGTGCTGCCCACGTCTGGGCTGGACACAGTATCCACCTTCCCTAAGGGATTACATATACTGCTCCAGGTCGGTAATATGGGGAAGGAAGGGGGGAACATAAGGGAGGAAAGAGAATTGTTCACCGAATGGGAAATATTAGGAAACACACATTTTATCACGCTCAAAGAAAAGGAACGAAAACAAAAGAGTGGGCCCACAAAATACCATTAAGTCCTATCTTAATGCCGGCATATATTGTTTGGGGTACCCCTATGGAATGGTAGTAGCAACGTTACTTTCGCCCGCAGGCTGCACCACACTGTGTACTGTATAATAAATCGGGAGCATCAATGCTCATTTGTACTCATCCGAAATGGCCGCCTCGCCACTCCACTGTTGTCCGGGAGGCAAGATGGCGTCGAACGCTCTCGGCGAGGATGTTAGCAGGCGGAGCTGGGCAGAGAGGCAGCGCCGGCTGAGAGCGTGTGCTGAGCGATGACGACCCCTGCTGGATGGGAGGAACTCCCGTAAGCTGCAGGCAGCCTGGTGCAGGTCTGATTGAAGTCAGCCAGAGCAGGCTGAATGCAGGCAGCCGGGTGCAGGTCTGGTCGAAGTCAGCCGGAGCAGACTGGTTGTTGGCCCACGCTCGTCCTGGTGCGCGCACTCTATACCGCACACAGTAACTACTATAACTCGATGGTTAAGGACTTGGATACTCGGTTAACCGCACGTTACTTATACCGCACACAGTAACTATTATAACCCGATTGCTAGTGCCTGACTCTGCACTAATTGTTCATATACTATCGCTGGTACTGCTAGGATATCGTGTCCACTAGCCAGTACTTGTTATCACCCGTTGCTATCTCACGGGGCCCTCTGGCATAACTTCAGCAACAGGGCTCTCCAGAGCCCCCGTTAGCTGCGACTGCTCGTTGTCCAAGTTCACTGCCGAAGAGAGCGTCTTCCGTTTGTCTCCTCCATATATCACCTCCCAACTCTCTCCGCCACTCTCTGCCTGCTACCGCCCCCTGCTGGTCCCGCCTGCCAGTCACAAGGGGAAACGCATTGTAGAATATGATCCAGTACTGTCATTTATAATCCATATTCCAGTGCTCTTCGGAAGGGGACGCTTGTGTCATTGTTCGTGTGAATATCAATGATGTCTTTGTGTACAAAGGGAATATAAAACACCAGTCAGCAGTCTCGAATAATATACAATATTTTCAGACTGCTACAAGTATATATTTGTTATTTATTTTTGGTATAGTGCTTAACAAGCATCATTTAATGTTGCCCAGTTGTGGCCTGTTGAGGGGCAATACATATCAAAAGTTCCAAAACATCTATTGTATTTGTATGATCCACTAATATATAAACATAGTAATTATAATATCTACATACATGGCATTTGATTGGAGGCTAGTCTCACTTTGTCCCACAGCAACATTAAAATAGTTTAGATTTGTGTATGTTGTTTATGTAAAAAATATATATATATTGAAAGTAACGCAATAGTTACTTTCTGAAGTAACTAGTTACTTTTATAATTTGTAACTGAGTAAGTAATTTAGTTACTTTTTGGAAGAAGTAACTAGTAACTGTAACTAGTTACTTTTTAAAAGTAACTTGCCCAACACTGTTGATAATACTGAAACCCTGCCTCAATCATTCATCCCCAGACCTTTCTAATATCCTCAAACGGTAATACCCCATCTTCCCCGGCTATATCACCTATACATGTATCCCCTTTTTAACCCAGTCCTCCCATATGACTGATTTCTTTCAATTTCGTGCGAATTGATTGATTGATTGATTAATTGCAAAACATTTATAAATTTATTTTCTTTCTATAGAAGCAGCTGGGAGGTGCGCTGTTTTAAGTGAGCGTGGACTATTGAATTGATTGATTGATTGATTGATTGATTGCTAATTTTATTACTGTACGCCTTGTTTCCAACTGGTTAAGTTTAGGCACTCTTTCGAAGTTGGTTAAGGTTAGAGTTTGTCTTTAGAGCAGGGCGATAGACCACCAGCCCTGATTCCAAACTCTAACCTTAACCAACTTCGAAAGAGGGCCTAAACTTAACCAGTTGGAAACAAGGCGGACAGTAATAAAATTAGCAATCAATCAATCAATCAATCAATCAATCAATTCAATAACCCACACTCACTTAAAACAGCGCACCTCCCAGCTGCTTCTATAGAAAGTAGGTAAAAAAAAAAAAAAAAAAACTCTTATAGGGCAGAGAACCCCCCCCCCCTATATAGGGCAAAGACAACTTTTTTTCCCCTATAGGGCAAAGAAAACTTTTTTTTATTTGTTTGACCTACTTTCTATAGAAGCATCTAAGAATGAAGTTCTATAGAAAGTAGGTTAAAAACTAAAGAAAAGTTGGATGTGTTAGTTTGCTGGATGTCTAGTTGAAAGACAGTTGGATGTCTTAGTTTGTTGGATGTCTAGGTGAAAGACAGTTGGATGTCTTAGTTTGTTGGATGCCTAGTTGAAAGACAGTTGGATGTCTTAGTTTGCTGGATGTCTTAGTTGAGAGACAGTTGGGTGTGTTAGTTTGTTGGATGTCCTACTGAGAACAGTTGGATGCACTTCCGAGCTGCTTCCACATGGAGGCAACTTCTCTTTTTCTGGCGGATGGTTTTTTCAATACATTTTTAATTAATGTGTGTTTATTGTATAGCAATAAGGTTGGATGAATGTGCCAGTTGTATAAAAGCCATTACACCACGCGCAGTCATGGGTTGTGAGGACAATTAGACCATACCTAGGGGGGTCTAACGACCACCCCTAGGCATGGTCTAATTGTCACAACCCACTCCTGCGCATGATGTAATGCTTAATTATTGTCATTGAGCATCCTGATGGCCTGGGGATAGAAGCTCCTTCTGAGTCTCTCTGTACTGGCGATGAGACTCCGGTATCGCTTGCCTAAGGTGTCAGGATCAGCCCTAGCCTGGCACCACTCTCCCTCCGTTTCCCCAGGCTGGTCACAATGCCCCTCCGCTTCAGAAGGCTTGCCCTACACCTCCCTCTAGTGGAGTGTTCCCGGTACTCCCTGGACTCAATGTGTTATTATTCCCTATGTTAATCAATCTCCTGTTTACGTCAATGTTCAATGCGTGTATTGTATTTCTGTGTGTGTTACCCGCTCTGTTCCCCGGTCTGGTTTAGTGTTGTATTTGTATGTTTCATTGTTGTTCCTTAAATGTCATGTTATCTAGTGTTGTCATTGTTTGTCATCCAGGTGTGTCTTGTTAGTAATCAGTGTGATTAGTCTTCCTATATATTCTGTGCTGTCCTGTTACTCCCCTGTCGGTTTGTAAACGTTTCTTGTCTCACCCGTTGTTTTCATTATCTGCCAGCTTAGACTGTGGTACAATTATTATTTTGTTGTTGTAGTTTAAAGCCTTGTGAAGAACGAGTAAAGCTTATTTCCAAACTACACCCCGCTGTGTCCTGCCTCTCTCTCTCTCTCGTTCCTGTTATTGCGCCTGGGTCCACACCACCAACAACGAATCCTTACAGAACAAACCGACCCAAATTGGACCCAGCAAGCAGGACGAGGGAGACCTGGCACTACTTCTTCCACCGGCCTCACTTCCAGCACGAACGCCGCGGTCAGCGCCGCCTCCACCGCGGACATGGAGCCCCCAGGACGAGGCGCGGTTCTCAACGCCGCAGCCCCCGGAGGAGACGGGGCTCCCATCTCGACAGGTCCCCTTCGCCGCCGCCCTGGTGGGAGGACTATTACGCGGAGGCAACCCAGGGGATTCCGGCTCCTTGGGAGGACTACGCCGAGCCAGCCGCCGAACCAACCCGGGAGGAGGGTCCCTGTGTGGCCTACCACGCTGAGACCCAGGTGGAGCGTCCTGGCCCTGTCGCCTCCTCCGGGTCTGCTTCCACGTCGGATCAACCCCGGCGGCGACACGCTGCAGGGCGCTCGACTCTTCCGCCGGCTGAGTCGGGGTCTCTGGTCCTAGCCCCGGATCCTGGGTTGTTTCCGCCATCCCCCCGCTCCGGTCCCTTCTCCGGGCCTCTGTTCCTGTCCCCGGCTCCCCTCACCGGGCCCCTGTCTCCGTCTCCCGCCCCCCCTTGCCCCAGCCTGAGCCTGTTCCTGGTTTCTCCGAGGCTCTCCCGTGTTCTCCCACTACTTCCCTGGGTCCCGGCCCCCCGCCTTTCCCGTGGCTGCCTTCGTTGCGTCTGGAAGCCGTCCCTCGAGGGGGGGGTCCTGTCAGGATCAGCCCCAGCCTGGCACCACTCTCCCTCCGTTTCCCCAGGCTGGTCACAATGCCCCTCCGCCTCAGAAGGCTTGCCCTACACCTCCCTCTAGTGGAGTGTTCCCGGTACTCCCTGGACTCAATGTGTTATTATTCCCTATGTTAATCAATCTCCTGTTTACGTCAATGTTCAATGCTGTGAGGATTTTGGATTACCTCTGGATGCTGTTTGTTCCCCCCGTGTTGTACCTCGTCTGTTTTTCTTCAGGACGTCTATGGAAGTCGCCGCTGTTGCTTTTCTCTGTCTTCATTTGGAGCTGTGCCTCGTTGCCCGCTTTGCGCATTTGCGCCTTGGTGAGTTTTTGGAACGAACCTTTTGGATTCTCTGTTTTCTGTGTGTTTTGGTAACACTGAAGATTTGCCATTTTTGTTTTGTACTGGACTCAGCTAAACTTGTGTGTTGGTAACACTGAAGATTAAGTCACGTGTGATTGTACTGGACTCTGCTAAACTTGTGTGTTGGTAACACTGAAGATTAAGTCACGTGTGATTATACTGGACTCAGCTAAGGAGGACTGGACTGCCTTGTATTCCGTTGGCTGTTTTGTTGACAACTCTCTCTCTCTCCGTTCCTTCCCGAGTTGGAGCCTTGAGTAGCTGCAGAGCCGCAGAGGCAGTGGCGCAACGCCGCTTCACCCTCTCTACACCGGGACGATCTGCAGAGCCGCAGGCTGCTCCGCCCATAACATTCCCCACTTGTACCTTTTGTTGTTTCATCTATTCCCTGTTACTTTGGAAATAAATACGCCCTGGTTTTTGGCTAACTCTGAACTACCTGTCTGTGCCGTGCTGTTGGGGTTGCTGTCAAACCATAACATTTGCGTGTATTGTATTTCTGTGTGTGTTACCCGCTCTGTTCCCCGGTCTGGTTTAGTGTTGTATTTGTATGTTTCATTGTTGTTCCTTAAAAGTCATGTTATCTAGTGTTGTCATTGTTTGTCATCCAGGTGTGTCTTGTTAGTAATCAGTGTGATTAGTCTTCCTATATATTCTGTGCTGTCCTGTTACTCCCCTGTCGGTTTGTAAACGTTTCTTGTCTCACCCGTTGTTTTCATTATCTGCCAGCTTAGGCTGTGGTACAATTATTATTTTGTTGTTGTAGTTTAAAGCCTTGTGAAGAACGAGTAAAGCTTATTTCCAAACTACACCCCGCTGTGTCCTGCCTCTCTCTCTCTCGTTCCTGTTATTGCACCTGGGTCCACACCACCAACAACGAGTCCTTACATAAGGGTTATGTGCAGGTGTACAAGCAAATATATATAGGGTTGTATGTAACTATATCTAATTACAATCTAATTACAATCCTGGGTGTGTGTCTATCAGGGTAAATGGCTGGGCTAGTGTAATGGTCTGGTAGCACTTCATGCCTACCAGGGGCGGGCCAGTGGCAAATAGGTGTCACAGCCTTTTTTGTGCTCACATGACCTTCTCTACAATTACAGTGAAAAGCTTGGTTAGAATAGAATAGAATATTAATTGTTATTGAACAGTATACAACGAAATTTCAGGGGAGCTCCCACAGACCGTAGTACATATATACATACATGAACACATAACACATATAACACTGTACATAACAGAATATTTTAAATAATAAAGTGCATAATGGGTGGTAATCAGAGATTATCAAGTGCAGTGGTAAGTGCATGGTGCACGTGAGGGGACAGTCAATGAGTATTTAACAGTCTGACTGCTTGGGGGAAAAAGCTGTTCTTAAATCTTGTACTCTTGGCATGTATGGACCGGTATCTCCTCCCTGAGGGAAGGAGCTGAAAGAGGTGATGTGCTGGGTGAGACTGGTCCTTGATGATACATTTGGAGCGGTGGAGGCAGCGGGAGGTGAAGACGGAGGTGATGTTTGGTAGAGGAGTCCCGACGATCCTTCCTGCCGCCTTCACCACCCTCTGTAGAGCCTCTTGCTCTGCCTTTGTGCAGCTGGAGAACCACACAGACACACCGTTCTGTATGAGCCCCCTGAGAATGTGCTTCATACAGTAAAAAAAAAAAAAAAAAAAAAAGTACACACACAAGTACAAAACACTATAACACTAATACTACCCATGAGGTCCTGGGTTCAATTCAAACCTGTGCCACTTATGTCTAATTGTTGGATGTCTAATTATCTAGCTGGTTTATAATATAAATGTTGTATAGCAGTCCCAAGATAATTTGAAATGGTTTTCATATCTAGAAGTGTACTGCTTTTAACTCTACACTACCCAGACTCCCCTTAAAAGGCAAGTCTTCATGGTTGGCTTGGCTGAGAGTCTGTGAATAGGAAAAGTTAAACTAAATCAAGTACACACATTCCCCACTTGATTAAAAACAAGCTGTAAACACTAGTTCTCTGAGTCCTCCATATATAGAATTCTACAAAAATGATTTACTACCAAAGTATGAAATGAAAAGTAAAAGCACATGTTCACTTTGTCTCCAGGAATGTTTGCTATTCTTGATTTGAAGTGAATCATTTTAATTAATGACCCAACCCTGTGTTTATTATGAAAACTTCTTATTTAAAATTGAATCAATGCAGGTGTTTGATAAATATAGTGGAGAGAGAACTGTGTTATTTTCTTATTTTCTTATAGCAGAATAATATTTTCCCTAATGTGTAATTACTCTGGTAAAGTACCGAAATAATCTACAGAAGTATAAAGATTACGTACTTTATCACTTTTCAAGGATAAATCTACCGAATTAAGTCAGCCATTTAAACACGGAAGGTCGGACAAAGACGGTTGTAATAATATTGTAAATCATCCAAAAGCAGTAGGGCTTCATGCACTAATTGTGGTTATGCAAACAGACATATTCTGTTTACTATATTTTAACTCAATACATAACTAAACAAGCTTGGGTTTTACTATTTTGAAATACTAACATCATTAATGAATATGACATGAAACTAATCACAAAATAAAACAAGCTGATGAAATCAAATATAGTAATGGAAATCTTCCCAGATTATAAATACATGCAACATTACACCCACTGAGAATAAGTTACACCCGCAGTAATATATTTAATGACTGATCATTGCCCAGAAGTCCACTCCTGTTATGGTTGCAATGTTGTTAGCACCCTGGGTTTATTAATAGAGTTGTATATGTCAATGTGATTAAGATGCTATATTATATGTTATTATATATTAGGATATATTATATCTTAATATGTGAAACAATTATTGAACCTTTATTATGAAAACACACGTTATCTTGTTGATTGTAATATTTTGTAATTGTATTAACTATTAATGCAGCATTAAATCCACTGAATGCAAAAATTAAACATGTTGTATATGAATAAATGAAAATGAAATACACAAAAAATAATCAATATGGTATAAAGGCACATGATCTAGCACCACAGTAGTGGGTGATGATAAAAAAAGCAAATATAAATCAAAAACCATTTGACCTTTTTGAGGAGATGCCCACATTTAGTTTTTGCTTGGCTTGCAGAGTCAGCTCTATATAAGACAGCTGAGAGAGAGATGGAGGTAGTGGAGTGGAGTTCTGTTCCAGCTGGGGGTAAGTGACACAGATGCTTCAGCTGCCATTCACAGTGAAGGAATTGCATGGGAGATGTTTCAGTGCTATTCATGTTGACTGATGAAATTAATTTCATCACAATATTTGTCTTCGTTTTAAATGTATAAGGGCATTTTCCAGTATAATGTTTTCCAGTACAAATTACTATGTGACATAACATATTTGTATGTCTTTAACTTTTAATAAAATTGTCATGGTGCTATTTCATTCAAAATGGTCTATATTATTAAAAAATTTTAAATACTATGCAAGGAACACATTTTTAACAAACTAAACTAAACATAATTAACTAGAACAAGCAGTATTTTGTATGTATGTACACAGTAAATATATTATGTAGGGGAGAACGGGGGACGTTATCACACTTTTTACTCTAGTGTGAATTGCTCATAATCAAAAGATCTTTCAATAGTTATTCCTACATTAAATTGAAGCTTAAGATGTTGGCTTGAAATGTGTATCCCTCTCATTTTCCAACGTATTGTAACAAAGAGTTAATCACCTATCAAAGACACTGACACATTGTGACAACTAACCCCATCATGGGGATGGTTGTCACACACTATGGGGTTGGTTGTCACCATGTGTTTTAAAACTTTTAATGGGAAAATCTTAAAAAGAAGACAAGATTTAGATTTCAGATAATGATTGAAGAAGTGCTTCTTTAGTCGACGGCGAAAGATTGAACGGGTTTCGGCTGTCCTAACTGGGGTGGGTAGTTCATTCCACCATTGTGGGGCAAGGACTGAGAATAGACAAGAAGGCAGAACTAAATTTAAAAGTTTAATTGACAAGTTGACAAATACATAACTTAATGCATTTTAATGAACATAAACAGGAAACACATCTTTAGGCCATCCTATATAACAAAATAAGAACACAATAAATCGGCCTAACAATAATAGCCTACACAACATGTGACAACCAACCCCAAATCAAATGTGACGACCAACCCCAACTGGAATGTCTTGATAGCATCAAGGCTAACAGCCATCTAACAACTAGTTAGCTAGCTAACAACAATCTAAACTATGGCTATCCCATCACACCTTTTAGACCGACTGTGGGGGGTAAGTGCGCAGCGACCAGGAAGGGGATTGGGAATTGGCATAACGACTAACATTGGGATGGGAGAAAATCGGAGGAAAAAGGAGGGGGGGAAAGATTTAAAAAAAAAAAAAAAAAAAAAAAAATGGACATGAAAAACACAAAAATTTCTCTCACCTCAAATTCAGCTGTTTCACTCCAAATATGACAATGTAGGTGAACTCTGACCCCAATTCTGGACATTTAAATACCAAAGTATGGAAGACAGGATCCTCTGGTGGTGAAATATAATGAATGTGACAACGTACCCGTGTGAATGACGGTATTGTAAAAATGTATACCTTTGACGGTATACCTTCATATTTGGTATACCTCCCATCCTTCAAATAATTGTTCTTTGGGGAAATAATGTGTCCATAATTGGGGATGTGTCCATAATTCAGTGTGATCAAATTTTAATTAATATACTGGGGGAAAAAACATATAACTCAAGTAATAACGGAATAACATTAATACATGATTATTCTCTCAAGCAGGGTTCTACATTGTGAAAAGTTCTTCTGTGATCGGGTAGCAACAAGGTAAGAAACATCCTACAACCTGCCATTATTTCTCCAATAGTCTTCTGCAATCTGTACCCCAGTGGTGGTTCAAAGTGAATTTAGTTTTGTTTCCACTTCCATAAGTTGGTCCTAGTGTAGGTTGTGAACTTAAAAATTGTCTTTCAGTAATATGCTACAATAGAAAACAAGACTAACATTTATTTTTGTTATATGGGAGATGTGGCTGATATACCAATACACTGCATGCAATATAGTTATCTCTTGTGCCAAAAAACTGGCGTCATGATAGACATCCAATCTACTGCAACCGTTTAGTCGGTTCAAACTCAAATGAACAAGGACACAAAGTATCAAAGATGCAAAGAATGGTGACATTAATAGGTATACTTCAATGTATTCATGAATGAGTGGTCTATCAGGTCTAAATATATATATACACATAAGATAGGAGAAAACATGGTATCTTTTTGTCAGTCAAATATAAAAGCAGCATGTTTGTTAGTTTTAATCTTAATGTACTAATTATGTTTTTGTCTGTTGACAGGAAGCCGCCACCATGAGTACAGACGCGGAGATGGCCATTTATGGCAAGGCCGCCATGTACCTCCGTAAGCCAGAGGCTGAGAGGCTTGCAGCTCAGACCTCACCCTTTGATGCTAAGGCCGCTGCTTACGTGGCTGATAAGGAGGAGCTGTACCTCAAATGTACCATCCTGAAGAGAGATGGTGCCAAAGTCACTGTCAAAGTGCATGACACTCAGGAGGTAAATTAGGCTGAAGTGTTTCATACAGAATTCAAAGCAATACAACTTGCAGATGACTCGGTAAACTGAAAATGGTGTTTCTGTATTTCAGGAGAAAACCGTTAAGGAAGATGATGTTCACCCTATGAACCCTCCCAAGTATGACAAAATTGAGGACATGGCCATGATGACCCATCTCAATGAAGCCTCTGTGTTGTATAACCTCAAAGAGCGTTATGCCGCATGGATGATCTACGTAAGATATTCTCAAATATGAGTAAAAGGTGCAATATTAATTAATGACCCTTAAGATAACTTACTGTAAATGTTCCTGAATGTCTATTCCCCTTCAGACCTACTCTGGGCTGTTCTGTGCCACTGTGAACCCCTACAAGTGGCTCCCAGTGTACGATGCGGATGTTGTAAATGCCTACAGAGGCAAGAAGCGTATGGAGGCCCCACCCCACATCTTCTCTGTCTCTGACAACGCCTTTCAGTTCATGCTTACTGGTATGTCCTGGTCATGAAAATCCTATGAATTATTATTTTTGGTTTGGTTAAACAGATAATAAATATGTATTTTCTTTACCTTTCACAGATAGGGAGAACCAGTCTGTTCTTATCACGTAGGTTTCTCATCTATTGTTCATCAAAAATATCAATATAATCAAAATGATTGAAATTAGTTTGTGAGTTTCTCTTAATTCAATTATCTATACACAGTGGAGAATCTGGTGCCGGAAAGACTGTGAACACCAAGCGTGTCATCCAGTACTTTGCCACAATCGCAGTGGCTCCTGGTGGAGAGAAGAAGAAAGAATCAAAGATCGAGGTAAAATACTGAGAGAATATACTGAAAATGGAAACCACAGACATTTGAACAAAGAGTGGACATTTACTGATATGATTGTTAAAATGTGAAATGTAATTATAGGGGTCACTGGAGGATCAGATCATTGCAGCCAATCCCTTGCTGGAGAGTTATGGTAACGCAAAGACCGTGAGGAATGACAACTCCTCTCGCTTTGTAAGTTGAATATTTTCTTTTCTATCAAATATCACTTGGGCATTACTTGGTTACACAATAATAACACTGTTGTGTTCTTCTGAAAAGGGTAAATTCATCAGAATCCACTTCCTCCCAACTGGCAAACTGTCCAGTGCTGATATTGAAACATGTAAGTATAAGATTCACATACAAAATTAAACAAGTGACATTATTAGTAGGCTAGATATTTATTATGACCAAACCTCATAGATCTGCTGGAGAAGTCCAGAGTGAGCTTCCAGCTTCCAGATGAGAGAGGCTACCACATCTTCTACCAGATGATGACCAACCACAAGCCTGAGCTGATTGGTGAGCTGAATAACTGATTAACTCATCTTAATTGTCAACAACAATGGTCCATAATCATTTGACGGAAGCAGATCCAGTCTAACTTATTTGATGTGTTTCCACACCAGAAATGACTCTCATCACCAGCAACCCCTATGACTTCCCCATGTGCAGTCAGGGTCATATCACTGTGGCCAGCATTGATGACAAAGCGGAGTTGGATGCCACTGATGTGAGTGATGTGTAGTAATCTACCTACAGATGTTCCAACTTATTATATTATTTTGTATGTTTAAATGTTAATTTAAGAATAATTACATTAGGCTACATATCGCTGCTGTCGGGACAAAACCTCATAACTCCCATTTTTTTTATATATATTTTTTTTATATAAATCAACTCCGTAGATCATCCTCCATATGTGTGTGGGTTTTACAAAGTTTAAACAATGGGAAAGCATTAAACCGATCATCTGTCTAAACCTCCTAACTCTATTCACCCTCAAATCTGTGTTTGTTTTTTTCATCTGCTGAAAAGTTGGGTTTTTGGAGTTATGAGGTTTTGTCCCGACAGCAGCGATATGCACTTTCTCAAATTGCCATAAGATGGTAAATGACTTAGAATTAACCTGACCCGTCAGATGGTTTGTTACACAGAAGAACCATCTGGGAAGCAAAGTTAGCATGCATTTTCAAGATGAAAAGCAAGTCAATACATTGCATTAAAGCAAAACAGCAATGATCGCTTATCCACTTATCCAAAACATTTTAATTAAAAAACCTAGTTGGCCTGAAGGAAGCACTATGGAGCTCAAATTTAGAAGGCCTTCAATTCAACACCAAAATTCTAATTACAGAGAAACGTAGCTGACATATCCAGCTTTCCTTGCTCTACAAGTGTGCCTTTAACCCACTAGTCCACAATAAAGCTCTTGGTCACTTGTCTGCATGTGGCTGACATTCTTATATATTTTTTCTTTTACTTATTTCAACTTATTTTCATACAGGATGCTATTAATGTTCTGGGCTTCACTGGTGAAGAGAAGAATTATATCTGGAAGCTGACTGGTGCTGTGCTTCACCATGGCAACTTGAAGTTCAAGCAGAAGCAGCGTGAGGAGCAGGCTGAGCCTGATGGCACAGAGGGTGAGTATTAAAACATAGGTTCACTATTTTTCAAACCAGCCCTTATGTTGCTTCCCATCATTTATAATCATGCATCGTAAAATCTCACTGATAGATTTAGTGTTGAGAAACATATCCCTCCACTACAGCTTCTCTGTGGACTTAATTCAGTCTCAGTCTAATAGGGAGGTGTAGTGGTTACGTCATTTTCGATTTTTCCTGTTAATGTATTTCCCCATTTCCCATTTCTAAAACGGTTCGTTTAAAACAAATAAAGCATGGACATTGGCATGGTGTACCTTTCTGTGCGTATTCATCCACAATCTATAGCTCAACATGGAAATATTCGCAATTAATCGTAAATGTAGCAAAATAACAACGTTTATGTTTTCGTTCGCTGGGAAACTACACTGCTATTTGGCGCTGCTGACTGACGTCACCACAGCGTAGACGCCTGGCTTTAGTTGCAGACCTAGGATCAGATTTCCCTTACATTCCATAAGCTTAACAATTCGTACAATGGGAAAATAACTGACCCTGAATCTGTGGCTAGTATCTCTCTGGTGATCATAACCATTTATCAGATGAAGCCAACCACCATTTCTAAAAGCAACAACCACGTTATCATTATTTGTATTCACTGCATATTAAATCACTGTAAATACTAATGTAAATCATTGTTTCGTATTGTGTATAGTCTATAACGTTATTGTTTTTACGGCGGGCTCTACATGCCCCAATTTAAAATGGTTATCTCCTCTTTGTATACTTTTGTCCTCACAAACAAAGTATTCTGCCAGGGAACTTATAGACACGACAGTAGTAGGCCTAGTTATAAGGTTTTTGAGCTTGTAACGTTCACGCTAGTTAGCTATTGTGGTATCAGACGGCCGTGACGTGTAGCTAGCTAGCTTGCTAGCCGGCATGATGTGTGCAGTCAGTGCACAGGTCTGAGAAGAGGACCTGCACATTTTACTCTGTCCCGAAATGCCTCTGTACATGCCCCGATTTAAAATGGTTAACGACAGTAGACATTGCTAACGTCTAGTACGTTTAGCGAGGTAACGTTAACGTTAGCTAGCTCTAGGGTGGTATCAGCTGGCCGTGACGTGGATTAGGCGACAGCACTGAACAGGCTGCCTAGTGAACAACAGGCTGCCTACTGGTAAATGTAGTTCTTTTTTTTACGACAAATTAAAAACCTTATAACTACCTTTATTTCAACCAAAAATGCTTAAACAATAATGTTATGTATACTGCCCTTTTCAGCCGTTGAGCACCTGCCCCTCTAAAGTCCTGTGCACATCCCTGATGCTATCTATTTGCTATGCTAGTGTACCTCTATGGCAGTACACTGTCTCTTTACTATGCTAGTGAAACTATATGGCATTATGCTGTCTCTTTGCTATGTTAGTGTAACTATATGACATTATTTTGTCTCTTTGCTATGCTAGTGTGACTCTATGTCTATGGCATTATGCTGTCTCTTTGCTATGCTAGTGTAACTCTATGGCATTATGCTGTCTCTTTGCTATGCTAGTGTGACACTATGGCATGAATCGTGAATCCAATATTCCTGGATATTTCTCCTGAATGCGTTTTATACACATTTTCAGAGGCTGACAAAATCGCCTACCTTTTGGGCCTGAACTCTGCTGACATGCTGAAGGGTCTGTGCTACCCCAAAGTGAAGGTCGGAAACGAGTATGTCACCAAGGGACAGACTGTGCCTCAGGTGAGCAAGATACATTACATCCTTCCCCTTCTATGTATTTCACACACAGGTCACAGCAATTATGTTGCTTCACATTTTCCTGTATACACTATTTCCAAAGTAACATTTTGGAGAGTGTGTGCAAGTGGCAGACTGACAGCATTGGAGTGCTAATGTATGTAGATCAAATACATATTTTCAGGTCTATAACTCTGTTATGGCCCTGGCCAAGTCCATCTATGAGAGGATGTTCTTGTGGATGGTCATCCGTATCAACCAGCAGCTGGACACCAAGATGCCAAGATCGTCTTACATTGGTGTGCTGGACATTGCTGGGTTTGAGATCTTTGATGTAAGTATGCAATTATAGCAATCTATAGACTGCCTAATTTCATGGAACGACATTTCCTCAAGTAATGTAGGAGATTAGGCTAATATATATTTCCCCCAACTGACAGTACAACAGCATGGAGCAGCTTTGCATCAACTTCACCAATGAGAAACTGCAACAGTTCTTCAACCACACCATGTTTGTCCTGGAGCAAGAGGAGTACAAGAAGGAGGGCATTGTCTGGGAGTTCATTGACTTCGGCATGGACTTGGCTGCCTGCATTGAGCTCATTGAGAAGGTACACCATAACGTTGTGACTTATTGAAATATTCCTTAGAATGCCACAAGGTGTGTCTAAATGATCTGTATATCTCTTTTCCACTTTTATAAAGCCCATGGGCATCTTCTCCATCCTTGAAGAGGAGTGCATGTTCCCCAAGGCTTCTGACTCTAGCTTCAAGAACAAGCTGTTTGACCAACATCTTGGCAAGAACATAGCATTTGAGAAACCAAAACCAAAAAAGGGCAAGCCTGAGGCCCACTTCTCCATGGTCCACTATGCTGGAACTGTGGATTACAACGTCACTGGATGGCTGGAAAAGAACAAGGATCCACTGAACGATTCGGTGATGCAGCTTTACCAGAAGTCTTCCGTTAAACTGCTGCCTGTACTGTATCCTGCTGCAGTGGAAGGTACGTCATTATGAGAAATATACTTTTAAGTGTGATTATTAAGATTTGTACTTTGGTCTAAGAGACAATTATCTCAACTTCTAAGTATCCTCTGTGTCATACTAATTGTATTTTCAATGCTATCAATTAAATTACATTGTCCAACAAAAATGTCCAGCATAATTCCATTTAGATAATAATGTTGAATCTATAAACTGATGATGTATTATCAAATTATTAGAGACTGGTGGTGCAAAGAAGGGAGGCAAGAAGAAGGGTGGCTCCATGCAGACCGTGTCCTCCCAGTTCAGGGTAAGATCTAACAACAACACTTGTTGACTTTTTGGAATTAAATACAAATAATTGCTTTTCATGAATAATATTTGGTTTTGATATGTATCTACAGGAGAACTTGGGCAAGCTGATGACCAACTTGAGGGCCACCCATCCTCACTTTGTGCGTTGCCTGATTCCCAATGAGTCAAAGACTCCAGGTACACTAACAGTTAACATGATGTCTTATTATGATGTGCTTTAGTGATTTAGTGTAGTGGAGTGGTAATGAGTCATTACATTGTCGTAATAATCGTGAAAAAATCTTCTCTGTAGGTCTGATGCAGAACTTCCTGGTTATCCACCAGCTCAGGTGTAATGGTGTACTGGAGGGTATCAGAATCTGCAGAAAGGGATTCCCTAGCAGAATTATCTATGCTGACTTCAAGCAGAGGTATCCATTAACGCTCAACAAATTTTGAAACTTACAACTACCTAAGTGCTGAACATGACCATGAACTCTTTCACAAAAGGTACAAAATACTGAATGCCAGTGCCTGCCCTGAAGGTCAGTTCATGGACAACAAGAAGGCCTCTGAGAAGCTGCTTGGTTCAATTGATGTGGAACATGAAGATTACAAGTTTGGGCACACCAAGGTAAAGAAAATACTAAATGTTGATTGACTTAATTGAATGTGATGGTCTGAGAGAAGTCTCAATACTGACTGTATGGAGGGTGTCCAGTATAACCTAATAACCAGATAATTACATATAATTTATTTTCTTAACATACCAAACAAGTCGTTGTATTTACCTGCTGAATCCATTTAGACTAAGACATTTCTGAGTCGGGTACTGCCCTAGTAAATGGACTGCAATTATACTGGAGAATTTACCCCCTTGATTCATTTGGGTTGGTGTGAACACTGGAATCGAACTTGGGTGCAAACAACCACATCCTGGTCCACCTGTTTGAGGTGGGTCTCAGTCTGCTTCCAAGGAAACCCTGGAGTGGTTTGTTTGATGTGTGAAAGCAATCTGAAAAATATACCTGAAAACTGAACATTTACTAAGCTGATTGGACAGTTTTCCATTTATTTCCAAATATACTGTACACTTTTTCATCATCTAATCACAATGCTATTATTTCCACTGTGTGGTCAAAATAGCCACATAATGTTGTGATACTAAACAAACCTTGCATGCATCATTCATATCACAGTATGTATAAGTAATCACCAAACAAAAAAAATTGTCATAGGAAAGAAACAGTTGTGATTGACAAAATGGCAAAATGGCTGTATTTATATAGCGCTTTTATCAAAAGCGCTTTACAATTTGTTCCTCACATTTTACCCATTCACTCACACATTCACACACTGATGGCGGAGGCAACCATGCACGGTGCCAACCTGCTCATCGGGAGCAATTATAGGGTTAAGCGTCTATAGCTCAAGGACACTTCGACACCCTGGCCTGGGAGGAGTGGGAATTGAACCGGGAACCTCCAAAAGACTGCTCTACCTCCTGAACCACTGTCGCCCCCACGACAATGTATGAGGTGTCGAATACAAGACACCACCTATCCAGTTATCCTGCGCGACCCAGTTGGTCCATGCGCGCCGCCTAGTTGGTGCGCCGATTGGGACAAAAGCCTGTCGAATACAAGACACCGCCTATCCAGTTGGACCGTGCGCGATACCCAGTTTTGGTCTGCCAGAGAGGACCAAATGGCCCGCGAGAGAGGCCCAGATGGGTCCGCGCAAGGCCAGATTAAGAATTCAGAGGCCTCTGGGCCAGACTCTTGTGGAGGCCCCCCCACACACACACACGTGCACGCACACACAGTGGCGTTTTTATAAAACATTGGTGGGGAGGGCGGCTACGTGGTGCAGTGGGCAAGGCGCTCACCACGAATACTGGAGACGCTGGGTTCGCCTGTTTGAACCCAGCGCTCCACATTGCTTTCAGTTTAGCTGGTCGTCCGTACTAATACACATTGGCAGTATTAGGGGGTGGGAAACTGATGGGTGGGGATCGGGCATTGTGGACAGCGACTCCTACAGGTCAGTTGGTGCGCCTGCGCAGTAGAATCAGGAAGCAATGGGGGCGGTGCCCCTCCAAAGCGCAGACCCCTGACTAGGGGTGGGACGATACATCGATCCAGATCGATACATCGATGTAATTATCAACGATCGAATCGGATCGATGCGATGTAATAAGATCGATTCATATCGATACTCTTATTTTGAAAATCCTGTGGCGAGTCTCATAACTGATTGTGTTAAATGGGCATATGATATCATCTCATATCGATCGCAGGCACCTGAATCTAATCGTATCGTATTGTATCGTGAGAGACTTTGTGATATCGGCAAATATCGTATCGTTGTCCAAAGAATCGATATCGTATCGTATCATGATGAAACTGGTGATTCCCACCCCTACCCCTGACGCTGAAAGATCGCGCCGCGCAGGTGAAAAAGATGCGACTGCTGTTACCTCGAGTATCGGAGGGGACTCGTGCTATGTATGACTTAGTCCACATTGCAGCCGGCTTGTGGGAGGCAAGAAACAGCGTTAGAGACAGGGGAGGGTTGAATTGGATGATACGAAATTGGGATGGGAGAAAAATTGAAAATGGGAGAAAAAGTGGATCAAAAAAAATTTAAAACATTGGTGGGGCAGCCACTAACCAAGGCTACATACCAGGCAAACTACAGTAATCAAAATGACAGTAATCGTTGTTCACAAATTTCGCACCACATATAAGGTAAGCCTGCATTGTTAGTCGTGAAAGCAAATTAATCTGTCCACACTGAATTAAACCCTCTATTTTCCTCAGACTTTCCTTTTTTTGGATTTATCCATGGTTAGCTTACTGGGGGGTCGGAAACTCAAGATTAGTCACTTGCAGACGGCAGGGAGAGGCACGGGGTGTGACGTACTGTATATTTTAGTTGATGAAATATTTTAGTTGACTAAATATTTTAGTTGATGAAATATTTTTTCATTTCAGTGTCACAGTATGACATCGATCTTCAAAATAATAATAATAATAATAATAATAATAATAAAAAAAAAAAAAGATTTAAACAAAAAACAAACAAAAAATGTGGAGGCCCCTCGTCACTAGAGGCCCACGGGCCGCGGCCCAAACGGCCCGATCGTTAATCCGGCCCTGGGTCCGCGGGCCACCCAGCGGACCAAAACTGGGCCAAAACGTATTTAAAAGAATAAAGTGGTGTACTCCTGAATTTCCCCAAGGGGGCCAATAAAGGAATATCTTATCTTATCTTATCTTATCTTATCTTATCTTATCTTATCTTATCCTTCACTTCCACAATCAGATCAGTCAGCATTTGCGCATGTTATATGATTCTTTCCCACCTTCCCACACAGACAGAATGTCGGGAATGGCTAGAAGAATAGAAGTTGATAGAATTCTTAACAACGGACAAAAGGCACTAGAGAACACTTAAATTCACACCCTTTAATTAATGAAGCAAACTATAATAATTAATAATAATAATAATAATAATAATAATAATAATAATAATAATAATAATAATAATAATAATAATAATAATAATAATAATAATAATAATAATACACTGTGTTTGTATAGCACCTTTCATACAAGAATTGCAGCTCAAAGTGCTTCACAGCAGTACAAAAAGACAGGCATAAAATGAGCACAACATTGGCAGATCAAGATGCATAATGCATAAAGTGCAGACATAAAGCATAAAATAGATAGCAGTAAAATAGACAAAGTCAAGGTAAGACATAGAACATTAAATCACATCGTTTTTCATATTAGGATCTAAGATCTAGGGTTAACTCGCCGAACGTTGAGCGCCAGGACCCCCGAAAACCAGAGTATAGTCGGGTTTTCATCGTTGTTTCTTTTATTCGATATTTCCATTCATAAAGACATGCCGGCAGCCTGTGTTATCACTGGGGATGGGTCTGGGATCTCAAAAGTCCAATACCGCCGCCTAACACCTTGCGGCCGCTATTGCACTCCATTTGAAACGATGTGGCTTGGTGTCCACCCTGAAACTACACTCATATTCACGACGGTATAAAGCGGAAATGTATGGATGGAAAAATTATCTGTTTTTTGCATCTTGACCGGAAGAAACTCAATGACAATCGACTATATTATTAGATCCATAACTATAATATATAATATAGCTTTAGGCCTGCAAACACAGCCACGTTATCCCCATGTTAAAAGGCGCTGGCCTTTCAACAGTAACAGTAAACAGCGCCATCTGGCGCTGAAAGTGTTAATATGCGTCTTTGTTTACGGTTTGATTATCACTGATACAAAGTAAAATAGTGCAGTGCAATAAAATAGTTAGTAAAATAGAATAAAATAATGCAATAGTGCATTGCAATAAAATAGTTATCATCGTATTTTGGATCTGGTTTTCAGTGTCCTTTTGATTTATAAATGGCCGTACTTTAGCTATGTTTCTAAGGTGGAAGAATTATGTTTTTGTCAACTTGTTGATTGTGATTTAAAGCTTAGGTCTGAGTCTACCATAACACCAAGACTTAACTCACTCAAATACAGTTAGCAGCTGGATAGACTACAGATGGAAATTAGCTTCTGCTAAATCTGGTGCAAACATATTTTCATGTAACAATGATTAATTGTAAAAAAAAATTTAAAAATGTATTTTTATTCTTATTTTTGTAATAGATTCTGGGCTTTTCAGAAAACATTCGGGGCTTTAGCCCAAGTAGCCACCCCCTAGCCCCGCCCTGAAGTGGCTGGGTGGCGTAGCGGAGATTGCGCTCATCACCAATGCAAGAGACTCCGGTCTCGAATCCCGATGTCAGCATTGCCTGCGGCTTGGGCCAGTCGTCATACTATCTCAATTGACAGAGTTAGAGGGTGGAAGTCGATGGGTGGGGATTTGGACGTTGTGGACAGCGACTCCTACAGGTCGGTTGGGTGACGCCTGTACAGCAGAGACAGGAAGTAGCGGGGGCAGCGTGAGCCTCCCACGCGTTACTCCTCGCCACTGAGAGTCCGCGCTGTTCAGGTGAAAAGATGCGACAGCTGCCTCCTCGTGTACCGGAGGGGACACGTGATGCAAGGCTTCTATCCTCACTACAGCCGACCAGTGGGAGGCATAGTCTAGCAACGTTCAAGACAGGGGAGGGGAGAATTGGTCATACGAAATTCGGATGGGAGAAAAATAGAAAAATAAGGAGAAAAAGTGGATAAAAAAAAAAGAAAAGAGGGTGAAGAAGGCTGGGAAAGATCAATTGGAAAACAAAGTAGCTCAGAACTGTGCATGATCTGTGCAAACCAAATTAAGTCATTAGCACTCAAAATGATGTCCAATGTTTGTTTTTTAATTGGCAATATGAATATGAAACAAAAGCAAAATAATACAAGCTGCCAAAAGAATAAAGATTTCACTTTTAATTCGGACAATTTCAAACAAACGTATGTGTGATTCAAAATGATTTTGACATTGTTGGAGATTAATATGAAGTGAATGGTATCTAGTAAGTAGGGAAATTAATCACATGATAACTGTTTCAGTGATAATGTCATCTATGATAAATCCATGCCTGAGTTTTATTTAAAAAAATGCTGGCATTATCCCATAAAATAAAAACCAACAAAGTCATATAAGAATATGTCATTCATCTTATTCAGGTGTTCTTCAAAGCTGGTCTGCTGGGTGTCCTTGAGGAGATGAGAGATGAGAAGCTGGCTAGTCTGGTCAAAATGACTCAGTCTCTTTGCCGTGGTTTCCTCATGAGGAGGGAGTTTGTGAAGATGATGGCGAGAAGGCATGTTGAAAACAGCCACATTCTAAATACATTGTTATGTTAAAAAACATGCTAAAATGAATTTTGAATTGAACAGCAACTCTTTTTTCACAGGGAAGCTATTTATTCCATCCAATACAACATCCGCTCATTCATGAATGTCAAAACCTGGCCATGGATGAAGGTTTACTACAAGATCAAGCCTCTTCTACAGACTGCTGAGACTGAGAAGGAGCTGGCTAACATGAAGGAGAACTATGAGAAGATGAAGATAGACCTGGCCACTGCTCTCGCTAAGAAGAAGGAGCTGGAGATGAAGATGGTGTCTATTCTCCAAGAGAAGAATGATCTGTCGCTGCTAGCGGCATCTGTAAGTAGACTTCATCTGTCTAGAAACTGTTGATATATGTAAATGATAAACTGTCTCTCTGTTTTTGTCATATAGAGAATAATATTATCATTATTATTGTGCCCTAGGAATCAGATAATCTGTCAGATGCTGAGGAGAGATGTGAGGGACTTATCAAGAGTAAGATCCAGCTTGAGGCCAAACTCAAAGAGACAACTGAGAGACTGGAAGATGAGGAGGAAATGAATGGTGAGCTGACTGCCAAGAAGAGGAAACTGGAGGATGAATGCTCTGAGCTCAAGAAGGACATTGATGACCTGGAGCTCACCTTGGCCAAAGTGGAGAAGGAGAAACATGCCACTGAGAACAAGGTTCATAAGTATTTTCTCTGGCTAAATTATCAAACGATAACAAGATGATCATTCATTTATGATAACATGATTTGTATTCCTTATTCAGGTGAAGAACCTGTCTGAGGAGATGGCCGCTCAGGATGAGAGCGTTGCTAAGCTGACAAAGGAGAAGAAAGCCCTCCAAGAGGCACATCAGCAGACTCTTGATGACCTGCAGGCAGAGGAAGACAAAGTCAACACTCTGAACAAGGCCAAGACCAAGCTTGAGCAGCAAGTGGATGATGTGAGTTATGAGTTCTATAAAAATGTTGAAGAAAACAAACAGGCAATTTTAGATGAGCTGTGACCAATTTGTCATCAGGACATTTTACATTTACAGTTTATTGCTGCCTGGGAATGCTTTAACCTGAACACGAGATCCATTATCTTTATGCAATTATGTAATTGGCGGACCAGTGTTGTAGACTAATGATACATGTAGCTGGATATATGTACAAAGTCCCATGTCGAATGGACTCTGCAGTGTACAATTTATTGCTTTTCAACGTTGAACATTAGCGCCACCATCTGGGTTATTGGTGTGATATTTAGAGTGAGAAATTGCCACATCAAAATCTTTGTGGCAAATTTAATGTCTCTATTATATGATTTTTGTGAATATCACCATCATGTGACTGATTCACACAAACCTTTGGACATCTCTTTACTATCATGGAGCAAGCATGTGTGTCAAGTGTGGTGTCACTTCCTGTTTACAGTGCCTTTTTCCAAATTCGATTAAGAGTAGCCATCATACAGAAAGACCTAGAAACTTTCAGGAATACACATTTCAAGAAGCTGTGCTCTTGATGCCACACAGCAAGCGTTGTGAGAATCAGGTGAATAGTCAGGCTTGGAGGAGTGGTGGAAAGATTCTAAATGGCAGAAAATGCAATATGGCAGACATGGGTCATCCTACTGGTGAAGTTGTAGAAAAGGGATAGCTTGGATGAGCACAAAGTCTAGTGTCAATCAGATTTACGGTGTTTATCTTTGAATGTTTGGCAACGATCTGATCAACTGGCATGAAATGTGATGTGTTGTGTTGACACACCAATATCTATCATTATGTTTTGGCAAACTATTTATTAACATTTTGGGATGGTTCAACCGACAAACGTAAACTGGTATACTAATCGTATTGTTGACCAATTCTTAAACTTAAATGCACAGCTTGAAGGTTCTTTGGAGCAAGAGAAGAAGCTCCGCATGGACCTTGAGAGAACCAAGAGGAAGCTTGAAGGTGACCTGAAACTGGCTCAAGAATCCGTCATGGATCTGGAGAATGACAAGCAGCAGTCTGACGAGAAGATCAAGAAGTAATATAGATTGGGTTTCACTTATATACTGTACTGTATATTTTCTCATGCATGACATAATATACTGTGTGAAGATGAGGTAACTATACTGTTTTTTCTTATGAATCTTATAGGAAGGACTTTGAAACTTCCCAGCTGCTTAGCAAGATTGAGGATGAGCAGTCCCTGGGTGCTCAGCTTCAGAAGAAGATCAAGGAGCTGCAGGTGAGTACGATTATACTTTACCTCTTTCGTACAACATATTCACCAAACATTCGCCAAACATTAGATTCTGATTGGCTGAGAGTATGGCATTTATTCATTGAATCCACCAAAGTAGTGCCAATAAGTAGTTTCGGTTCTAAATCAATTCCGAAAAATTTACAACACAACTGATTACTATTGATTTTCAATTGTAATTTACGTTACCCTTGCAATGACACTCAGTAGCGAGAGAGAGCCACAATCTGAGGCTATAGCCAAGATACAAGATTTATTATTGCCAGTGTTGGTACTAATCATTTTGTTATGATGTGGCAGCTATGTCCCAGCCCAAAACCACCAAGGCAAATGTGTAGTTGTTTGCTGGAACATTAACAGTAAATAATGATTCCATTGCATAGGAATCTAATGTTTGTGAATAATTGTGTTCCATGCATTAGTTAGATCTTCAGGTATTGCCAGGAAAACAGAGATATCACTAGCTAAATGATTTTATTTTCAAAAGTTAAAAAGTCCATATTTTCCACGTTTTTGTGGAAATTTTATTATTTGATCGTAAGCGGTTGTATGAAAAATGTACTTGGGCCCAGGAGTTACAATTTAAATGCCCTTTGTGCAGAGTGTAATGTGTGACACCTCTGTGTTGTGACATTAAAGAGTGCTACACCTGGCTGCTCCTTCATTTTCCTTCAATGCACCTATTGTCAAACTTATGAATTGCAATCACTCATCATATGAATTTTAAATCATTTAAAGGCCCGTATTGAAGAGCTGGAGGAGGAGATTGAGGCTGAACGTGCTGCTCGTGCCAAGGTTGAGAAGCAGAGAGCTGACCTCTCCAGGGAACTGGAGGAGATCAGTGAGAGGCTTGAGGAGGCTGGTGGAGCCACTGCTTCTCAGATTGAGATGAACAAGAAGCGCGAGGCTGAGTTCCAGAAGCTGCGTCGTGACCTTGAGGAGTCCACCCTGCAGCATGAAGCCACCGCATCTGCTCTCCGCAAGAAGCAGGCTGACAGTGTTGCAGAGCTGGGAGAGCAGATCGACAACCTCCAGCGTGTCAAGCAGAAGCTGGAGAAGGAGAAGAGTGAATACAAGATGGAGATCGATGACCTCTCCAGCAACATGGAAGCTGTTGCTAAGGCCAAGGTATACTAATCTACACAGTACATATACATTCATGTGTAGAACACATGTCTGAAAAAATTACATAACCCATTCAATGTGATTAACAGGGAAACCTTGAGAAGATGAGTCGCACCCTTGAGGACCAACTTAGTGAACTGAAGGCCAAAAGTGACGAGAATGTGCGCCAGATAAATGATATCGGCGGTCAGAGAGCAAGACTCCTGACTGAGAATGGTGAGTTTTTCTTTTTTTTTACTCTAGCATTTTCTTTTTTTACTCTAACGTATCTAAAATAAATCAAATTTCAAAAACAGGTGAGTTTGGTCGTCAGCTTGAGGAGAAAGAAGCCCTTGTCTCCCAGCTGACCAGAGGCAAGCAGGCCTTCACTCAGCAGATTGATGAGCTGAAGAGGCAGGTTGAGGAGGAGGTTAAGGTGAGCAGAATCTTCTCAAAAAGGTATGACAGATCTTTTTCTTTGAATTATTATTGTCTCTAATTAAATTGTACTTATTTCAATAACCTTTTTAGGCTAAGAATGCCCTTGCCCATGGTGTTCAATCAGCCCGCCATGACTGTGACCTTCTGAGGGAGCAGTTTGAGGAGGAGCAGGAGGCCAAGGCTGAGCTGCAGCGTGGCATGTCCAAGGCCAACAGTGAGGTGGCCCAGTGGAGGGCCAAGTATGAAACTGATGCTGTCCAGCGCACGGAGGAGCTTGAGGACGCAAAGTAAGTCAATGTTGTTATTTTTTACTGTACATCTCAACAAACATATAGTTAATTACATTTCATAACATTGTTACATTTAATAATTGTTCACCAGGAAAAAGCTGGCCCAGCGCCTTCAAGAGGCTGAGGAGCAGATTGAGGCTGTGAACTCCAAGTGTGCCTCTCTGGAGAAGACCAAACAGAGACTCCAGGGTGAGGTGGAGGACCTCATGATTGATGTGGAGAGGGCCAATGGTCTGGCTGCCAACCTTGACAAGAAGCAGAGGAACTTTGACAAGGTACATTGATATTCATGACTTTAACTAAGGACATGTAGTGAGAATTAGTGCCTCCAAATACTAGGTTACATTTCTCTAAATGACTTTGCAGGTCCTGGCTGAGTGGAAGCAGAAGTTCGAGGAGGGCCAGGCAGAGCTGGAGGGAGCTCAGAAAGAGGCTCGTTCTCTCAGCACTGAGGTGTTCAAGATCAAGAACTCCTATGAGGAGGCCCTGGATCAGCTGGAGACACTGAAGCGCGAGAACAAGAACCTGCAGCGTGAGTCCGTTAAGAAAAATAACTGTTACTTAATACCATGATAGATGTAGATGAACACACTAGCTAGGAAAGCTGCAATGTAGTGTTTCTAATCCCTGTTTTGTGGCATCTACAGAGGAGATATCAGACCTGACTGAACAGATTGGTGAGACTGGAAAGAACATCCATGAGCTGGAGAAGGCCAAGAAGACAGTAGAAACTGAGAAGTCAGAGATGCAGACAGCCCTTGAGGAAGCTGAGGTAAATATTATCTTAGCTATCGCTACATTATAATGTTATTTTGTTTGTAAATTTTGTTTTTACAGTTAATCAAATAATGTATATATATATATATATATATATATATATATATATATATATATATATATATATATATATATATATTTCCATTACATTCGAAAGTGAACCAGGACTATATATTGGATGTATATTTTTAGGGAACTCTGGAACATGAAGAGTCCAAGATTCTGCGTGTCCAGCTGGAGCTCAACCAGATTAAGGGTGAGGTTGACAGGAAGCTGGCAGAGAAGGATGAGGAGATGGAGCAGATCAAGAGGAACAGCCAGAGGGTGATTGACTCCATGCAGGGCACTCTGGACTCTGAGGTCAGGGGCAGGAATGATGCCCTGAGAATCAAGAAGAAGATGGAGGGAGACCTGAATGAGATGGAGATCCAGCTGAGTCATGCCAACCGCCAGGCTGCTGAGGCCCAGAAGTCACTGAGGAATGTTCAGGGACAGCTCAAGGTACTGCATGAGGAACCTTTGTATTACGCTGTCACAGTATAGACCTCTATATGCTAATTAATGAGTGATCCAAAATATGAAAGGTTTATGTATGTCATTATATTCTTAACTCATTGACTGCCACACTGTTTTTCCATCTTTACTCCCTGGCGCTTTGTTATTGACCATTTTCACAATGTTTGCGGACCCATCGTATATTCTATATTATAGCTATGGAGACAATAGTATGGATCATTTGACAGACACTATTTATACTCCAACAGGGACAAAACTGTTTATTTCTACATACCTTCGTTTGTGCGCTATACCATGCAAAAAATCACCCCGTTTCACAATAATCCAGGCTGGTTTTCTAGATTGTGAGATATGGTGTTTTGTGCGGCGTATGTGCAAATCTCGCGGCTGCTCGCCTGAAACCTATATTATTGCCACGTCAAAGGTAAACACGACCATGTTTCTTCACAAAGCCATCGGGGATGGGGGGGGTTCAGACGCTGCGATCATTACAAAAGCATGTTTTATGATGGGTTCGGTAAAATAGACGTTACCTTTGTCAGTCTCCACTCTTACTCCAAGTGTCTTGAATCACAACAGGATCGATACATATAACGTTAGGTGGTCCTCATCCGTTGTCTTCTTCTAGTCTGCTCGGGCCAGACTATACCACGGAGCCGAATAGGTTTCCTCTATAGTTTGACTATAGTATTTTTATGATTTACCAGAAGTGCTGAGTCCAACATAGTCTGGTGGAAATGCACCTTATCACCCATAATCATCATCCATATAATCTGTTTTGTCTTAGAAAAAAAAGAAAAGGAACTAAAAACGAGATATCTCATTTTTGGCGCTCAACCGCTGGCTCTCAGAAACAAGATATCTCGTGATTGGCGCTCAATGAGTTAATTGCTATTTACATTTATTTTTGTATTACTGTTGATGTCCCCCACTTGCATGAGATATTGTAAATTAAGCTCCAATTCCACGCTGCCTGAAGCTGAAAAGCATGTATGGCATACCCTTAATTGTAGCCACATTCTGACCTTTTGTGATAATTTCAGTTACCAGTATGTCTTTTAACATTAGGATGCCCAACTGCACCTTGATGATGCTCTCAGAGCACAGGAAGACCTGAAGGAGCAGGCTTCCATGATTGACCGTAGAAATGGACTCATGGTGGCTGAGATCGAGGAGCTGAGAGCTGGTCTGGAGCAGACAGAGAGAGGCCGCAAAGTGGCTGAGCAGGAACTGGTGGACGCCAGTGAGCGTGTTGGACTGCTGCACTCTCAGGTAAACAAACAACATTATCTGATCATTTGTTTTTAGGCATGTGTTTCTTTGGGTTATGTGTGAGCCATCCTTGAAACTCTTATCTGTATAATGTTTTTCTTTTAGAACACCAGCCTTCTGAACACCAAGAAGAAGATTGAGACTGACCTGGTCCAAGTCCAGGGTGAAGTAGATGACAGTGTTCAGGAAGCCAGGAATGCAGAGGAGAAGGCCAAGAAGGCCATCACTGATGTGGGTTTACATTTCATATGAGTTTCTTTATGGCCAAGAAGGCCATCACTGATTTGATTTGAAATCTTTATTTCGAACATCTAAATAAATACAAACAATATCAAATTAAAACAAATGATTGATCTCAAGAAATTAAATAAAAAAATAAATAAAAATTAAACAAAAGCAAAACATAACTCAATGTACATGTTCGAAAACATGAAACATGAAACTGATGTGGGTTTACATTTCATATGATAGTTTCTTTATGGCCAAGAAGGTAATCACTGATGATTTGGTTTCTTCATGTCATTTCAGTCAACAATGTAACATTTTCTCATGACATTTCTAGTGAATACAAATTATTTATCTTATAGGCTGCCATGATGGCTGAGGAGCTGAAGAAGGAGCAGGACACCAGCTCTCACCTGGAGAGGATGAAGAAGAACCTGGAAGTCACAGTCAAGGACCTGCAGCACCGCCTGGATGAGGCTGAGAATCTGGCCATGAAGGGGGGCAAGAAGCAGCTCCAGAAACTGGAGTCCAGGGTAAGATAAAATAATAGCCACATGTGAAGATATATATTGTTGAACTAATGTAGTCATCTGTACAATTACAGAGAAACGTGGATTCTTAATATTTTATCCAATTCTGAAGGTGCGTGAGCTGGAAGGAGAGGTTGAGGCTGAGCAGAGACGTGGAGTAGATGCTGTTAAAGGTGTCCGCAAATACGAGAGGAGAGTGAAGGAACTCACCTACCAGGTATGTCATGTTCACATTCATGACAACTTGGTCATCATTAGTGTTTCTTTTGACTGAAGGAAAATATTGAACGATTGCTAACTCATTTAGCTGATTCATTTTAATTCCTTGCTTCCATTAGACTGAGGAGGACAAGAAGAATGTTGCCAGGCTGCAGGATCTGGTCGACAAGCTGCAGCTCAAGGTTAAGACCTACAAGAGGACGGCTGAGGAAGCGGTACGTTGTTTTAAGTCAAAATGCTCTACTTGTCTTTCTTCATGCTTTTCATTCTACTCTTAGTATTCCTAAGTAATACTGATCTATGAAACTTCCACAGGAGGAGCAGGCCAATGGTCACCTGTCCAAGTGCAGGAAGGTTCAGAATGAGCTGGAGGAGGCTGAGGAGCGTGCTGACATTGCTGAGTCCCAGGTCAACAAGCTGAGAGCTAAGACCCGTGACTCTGGCAAGGTAAATGTGAATATGTTATCTGTGAACATTCATACAGTGGATTTTAAGTATGATAAGACTCAAAACCTTCCATTGGATATTGTCTCAATATCTTTATCTTTTACAGGGAAAAGAAGCTGCTGAATAAGCCTCCAATCTGGACAATTGAAAACATGTTATATATTGTACAGTAATATGACAACATTATCTACTGTATTTCAATAAATGTTGCTTCAAAATCATTTTGTTTATCCTTTGTTTCATTACCATGTCCAACCAGTGTTAATTTCGTCAGCTATTTAACATTTTTGTTTTAGTCTTAGTCATGTGTCAAATGCACTTTTTCGTTTTCATCATATTTAGTCACCTTCATTTATTTTTCGTTTAGTCCGTTTTAGTCTGAGCATTTTAGTCTTGATTTGTCTTTTTTGTTTAGTCTCGCCACTCAGTTACAGCCTCATAAATTGGAGTGAGCAAAAAAAGCTAACGTTAGTACTAGCTGGTTAGACTTATGTAAGCTTTTTAATGTGTTATATTGTGGTGGATCAACATAATCTATAGTAGCGATCCGTCATGCAGTACTGTAGGGAAGAAAGAGGAGAGAACAGGATCGATACATATAACGTTAGGTGGCCCTCATCCGTTGTCTTCTTCTTCTAGTCTGCTCGGGCCAGACTATACCACGGAGCCGAATAGGTTTCCTCTATAGTTTGACTATAGTATTTTTATGATTTACCAGAAGTGCTGAGTCCAACATAGTCTGGTGGAAACGCACCTTATCACCCATAATCATCATCCATATAATCCATTTTGTCTTCTTCATAATATCTAGCTAGTTCGATCTAGGCGATCGCCATTGTCGAACGTTAGATTGCTGTAGTTTGCTCAGTGCTGCCATGCCACTGCTGGGAGTGCCCTAGTGATCCCTAGTGATTTGGTTGTGCTCAGCCTGCAGTTCATAAGGTAGGCGATACGGCCACCTGTCTGGATTCAATCGTCATTGCAGGTCCCAGCCACACTCACAAAGGCCGATGCGAATGTTTAGAATAAGAAAATAGAACAAAAGGAAAAAGGAACTAAAAACGAGATATCTAATTTTTGGCGCTCAACCGCTGGCTCTCAGAAACAAGATATCTCATGATTGGCGCTCAATGAGTTAATTGCTGTTTACATTTATTTTTGTATTACTGTTGATGTCCCCCACTTGCATGAGATATTGTAAACTAAGCTCCAATTCCACGGCTGCCTGAAGCTGAAAAGCATGTATGGCATACCCTTATTTGTAGCCACATTCTGACCTTTTGTGATCATTTCAGTCACCTATGTCTTTTAACATTAGGATGCCCAACTGCACCTAGATGTACATAAAATCCATGAACATTTTCAGTCTGGCTTTAAACCGTGCCATAGCAACGAAACAGCGCTCCTGAGAGTTCTTAATGATCTCATTTTAGCTGCCGATTCTGGAAATCCCGCCATTCTCGTGCTTTTAGACCTCACAGCCGCCTTAGACACTATAGACCACACTGACCTACTGCCGCGGCTGGGAAAATATGTTGGCATCACAGGCGTCGCCCTAAGCTGGTTCAAGTCCTACCTGACTGGCCTAAGCTTCTCAGTCCAGCTTGGAGGATTCTTCTCTTCAGTGGCCCCTCTTACCTGTGGTGCCCCAGGGGTCGATACTGGGCCCCATCCTTTTTTTATTATATATGTTGCCCTTAGGCTCAATCATTGCGAAGCACAACATGTCCTTCCTGCAACTTGTTCCTGTTTGCGGACGACTCAGCCCTACTGGTCTCTGACAAGAACAAGTTACAGGTTGAAAAAACTCTCAGCTCGGAACTAGGCAAAATCTGCATATGGCTCGCTGATAACAACTATCATTACACATGGGCAAAACAGAGTCCATTCTCTTCGGTTCAAATAACAAACTCAGCAAGACCGACGGCTTCTCAGTTACAGTGGGTGACAATATTGTCACAAGGAAAGATGAAATTACCTACCTGGGTTCCATCCTAGAGGCTAATCTCTCCTGTGACAAAATGGCATCCAATGTAATAAAAAAAGTCAACCAACGAACTCGATTCTTGTACCGGATCACCTCTCTGGTAAACAAGAATACCCTGAAGACTCTGGCAGGAGTACTCATTCAAGGGTACTACGACTATGCTTGCACCTCATGGTACCAAAGCACCTCAAAGGCGCTAAAAACAAAATTACAAACATCTCAAAACAAACTGGTCAGACTACTGCTTCCTCACCCCTGCCCACTTTGACAACCTAGGATGGCTTAGAGTAGACGACAGAGTACAGCAACTTGCAATGGGCCTGGTCTACAAGATACACTACACGACCAAGGTACCCATGTACATGTCAAAATACTTCCCAAAGGTCAGTGAATACCACGATCACAACACCAGAGGGAGCTCCACAAATCATGTTAAACCCAGATTCGGCTCAAACAAGGGACTAAACACGTTTCGCAATTATGCCACATCAATGTGGAACGCCCTACCCAAAGCTGTAAAGGAATGTGAATCACTACCCACTTTCAAAACCACTCTCAAGGGACACCTACGGGAGACTGCAATTCGAAACTGGCCCCTGTAAATGTCCTAACCCAACCCCCTCCAATGTACAGTAATTTACCTAGTATGGTTTTGTCAATATTCCAATGTACAATTTTGCTTGTTTGTACAGTGTGTGTCCCCCCCCCCCAATGTACAGTTTTGCTTGTTTATACAGTGTTTCTCCCCCCCCCCCCCCAACCACCTCTAATGTAAATTACCCAGTATGGTTGTCAATATCCCAATGTACCCAACCCCACGCAACCTCCTCCAATGTACAGTTTCTACGTCAAATGTATATACTCCCTTTTCTTGACTCTTTTTGTATCACAAACAGTACTGTATTTGCAAATCTGGTATGTCATAAATATATAGATGTAGCAGTACTGTCTATCTGTATGTCATGTATGTCATATATGTCCTGATGAATTGAAAATGGGGGACCCTGATGTAAACAAGATGAAAGTCTTTCTCTGGTCTGCATCCCCTTAACAATTGTGTGTATTGAGCTGTACTGTATTGTACCCATTCTGCAATCTGTTAATAAAGTTTTCAATCAATCAATTCCACTGCTTTGCCGACGATGTGCAGATCTATTTACCCCTACAAGCAAAAGGCACGGTTACATTACAGCCACTGTTAGATTGCCTGGCTGACATAAAAATATGGATGAGTGCATATTTTCTCAACTTAAATGAGCGCAAAACAGATAATTTTATTTAGTAATGATTCGGTTGACCCTACTGCCAATGCCCTAGGTCCTATGGGCTCAAATATCCGCTCCTCTGTCAGAAACCTTGGAGTAATCTCAGACATTTTTTATTTGACAAACAGGTTAGCTCGGTGGTTAAAACCAGCTTTTTCCACCTCAGACTCCTGGCCAAGACCAAACCATACCTCTCTCAGAAGGATCTGGAGAGGGTGATCCATGCCTTTATTTGGACCCGGCTGGATTACTGCAATGCGTTGTATGTTGGCATTGACCAGTTGCTGCTCTGTCGCCTGCAACTGGTACAAAATGCGGCTGCCCATCTTCTTTCTGGTACCAGGAAACGTGACAACAATATCACCGGTTCTGGCTTCACTCCACTGGCTCCCTGTCCGTTTCCGTATTGATTTAAAACTTTTTGCTATGACTGTTTTTAAAGCACTACACGGGCTGGCTCCACTGTACTTAGCTGAGCTCCTGCATCACCACACCCCATCCAGAGCCCTAAGGTCTGCTGACCAGCTACTGCTGGATGTGCCTAGGACCAGGCTCAAAACTAGGGGAGATCGAGCCTTCACTGCTGCTGCCCCCCAGCTCTGGAACAGCCTCCCCCACATAAGATCTGCCCAGAGCCTAGAGGTTTTTAAATCACTGCTCAAAACACACCTCTTTTGGGGCGCCCGAGTGGCGAACCACAAAATGCGCTGCGTCGCAACACGGTCAACCCGGGCTCGATTCCCGGACCCGGCTTTCTTTGCCGAATGTCTTCTCCTGCTCTGTCTCCCATTCCTCCTCTCTCTCTCTCTACCGGACTGTCCGGTAGTAAAAACCCAATAAAAAAAAATCTACAAAAACATAACTTGTCTGAAAGGACAAGTAACATTTAAAACACACCTCTTTTCCCTGGCTTTTGACCAGAGTTAACCTGCCACTTATGACGTCCGCGGTTACTCTGGACATTTTATCCAATTTTCCTGTCTCTTTCTATATTGCACTTTGCCCTTGTTTTCTTAAATGTACTGTACTATACCTTTTTCTGTAATTTTTGTGTATTTCTATTGCATTGTATGTGTTTTTATCGTGTGAAGCACTTTGGTTTGGCTTTTAGTCATTTGTAAATGTGCTATACAAATAAAACTGACTTGACTTGACTTGATGATGCTCAAATATAACCCCTGGCTTGAGTTACTTTAAGTTCCTTATATATATAGATATAGTTACTAGGGGTGTAACGGTACACAAAAATCACGGTACGGTACATACCTCGGTTTTGAAGTCAAGGTTCGCTACGGTTTTCGGTACAGTGGGGGGAAAGTTTGGCTTTCCATGTTCCACTCAGGAGTGATGTAGTGTGCAGTAACTAATTGTACTTGTAGGGCTGTCAACTAATATTCTATATTGAAATGAATAATCGACCTGTAAAAAAAATAAAGAAATAATAATAATTATATTAGACTGTGAAAAAAACAGCCCCGGTGAGCGGTCGTTAGTGGTTAACATACTGTTGTATTCGTTGGGTACACTACACAGCCGTTCGGTACGGTACGGTACACACTGAAACTTGTTCGGTTCGGTACGGATACATGTACCTTTACACCCTTAATAGTTACTTGTGCTTTCTCACTAAATGGCTGACTGTAATCTTAACCATTAACTAAAAATCCTATCTTAAAAGCCGTTTAACTGTTAACTGACGTGCTATCAATGTTTTTTTTTATTTTTTTTATTATATTTTTGCACAAATCTTACACATCTTCATGGAAGAACTTTCATCGTCATAACATGCAAAGTCGAAGATTTGTCTTTTTCTTTTTTTGTAGACATACAAAACTTACATAGGACTTATACAGACATACCAAAAACAGACATGGAAATTAAAAAAGTACTTACAAAAAAAAAAAAAAACATTACTATATTGTGCATATAATATAACCAAGATGCATATACGTTACATGTAGTCCGATTCTACCTGCGATGCAAGCATGTGCTGCATCTCTATCGGGATGCCATCTTTCTCCATAGTGCATGTGAGAGGATGCGTCTCAGATATATGTAAGTGTGTGTGAGAATGTGTATGAATGTGTGTCTCAGATATGTGTATGTGGGTACGTGTCTCACCTATGTATGTGTGTGTGTCCCATATGTATGTGTATATCCCCTATTATGTGTAAGTGAGAGCGTATGCTTCAGATATGTGTATAAGTATGTGTGTGTATGCCTGCTTCCTATATGTGAGTATATGCGTGTATGTGTGCCTCAGATATGTATATCTCAGCCATGTGCATGTGAGTGTGCGTAGCTCAGTTATGTACACATAAGAGTGTGTGTGTCCTAGACATGCGTATGCGGCTAGATATGCATATGTGAGAGTGTGATAGAGCAAGTGGCTATGCCATAGATACACCATTCGGACATACAATATATGTACATACATTGTTAAAGTTAGAGGTTCTATGTAGGATTGCAAGTAACTGTCTAACTGTATTTAACTGTTTCCACTGACTGTACATAACTGTTTCCACTAGAGGGCGCTAATGGCGGAGCCACTAATGCTACCACCAGGTGGAGAGTATTTAAAGAGATGTCTCCTCCCTCTCTACCTCTTTCCCACCTGCCTCTCACGGAGAGGAGAACTCATGTACTGCTGCCTTACCATGCAAATAATAAACCACGCTGATTAATGGCTGAAGGTAGAAACCATGGCCCTCATTCATCAACGTGATTTACGCACAGATATGTGCTTAAGCTGTGCGTACGACCATTTCTAAGCAGAGTGTGGGATTCATCAATTTCAACTTGAACTTGACTTCGTGCTTATATTTACGCACAGCTCGGACCATGCGTACCTGGCGCCCGTTGGTAGAATATATTATTACAACAAGGAAATGAGCTTCTGTGCATTAGTTTCAACACTGGCATGTTCTGTATGAACCGTAATTCATTATAGTTCATTGTAAAATAGCAACAGTAGTGTAATTATGGTCAAAACCCTATAAATAGCATTTGGAATAATAGATCTTTCTCTCAGAATGAATGCAGCATGGTTTATATAGCGTTATCGGAATATACGGGGTGTACTGACTGACTGCGCTCCGCGTAGCTCAACTCGTTATTATTTTGCGCACAGACCGCAGAAACACGGGAACGTTTTGATTATATTTAAAAGGCTCTACGTTAAACGAAACAAGTGGAATTTCGAAGCTGTATGAACACCCACGATATAGTGTTCTTCCCCCTTTTTACTGTAGAAAGAATAAAAAACGCATTGCAATGACACCAGGGTGTATGTGTATGGGATTCAAGTTCGCGTTTTTGTTGATCATAGGCATGCTGTCAGAGTATGATATCTTAATCAAACATTCTAGAACATTTGTCATCACAGATCATGTCATAATAGAACATAGGCTACATGGCATGGTCCATCGTGATATTGTGTAGACTGTTATTACTGTACCAGTACCACCCACTCCCGCACACAAACATGATGGAATTCAAGTTCATGTATTGAAAGGCAGGCTACATCATACATGGCCGTGAGATTCATTGTTCTTGTATATGCTCTCGTATTATTGTTTATATAGGCTACCCAATACTGACATCAAAATAGATTGTATGCCTCTAGAAATCATATGCAGCAGGTAGAAAATTGACGGAAAGTCCGTCGCGATTTGGAATAAAATTGAGGAGAACTTTAATCCCTGGGTATTAATCAAACAAAACGGAAAAAGGCAGTCATATTCCAGCATGGTCTTTATTAGTGTTTGCGCTGCCCAGGCAGCAATGGTTAATAGATATCATATCCGACATCACCGTACGTGTACACGTCTGTCAGCCTGTCTCATAACACACTTCCCTCGGTTTAGTCCATTCTTCCACATGTCATGGGGGTGTCCATTACCGTATATGGTTAATCGGGGCGGTTTTGGTATGCAAATACGTGAAAGTGTGCACAAGCCTCGGCGCAGGGCCAAGGTGATATTTATCATGACAGGTGTGCGTAGAACCTGCGTACGCACGTGTGGTAAATCCCGTTTATTTTGTGCGTGCACTCATTCTAAATTCTGTGCTTACGTGTGGAAATAGAACATTTTCTACATCACGTTGATGAATGAGGGCCCATGCCTCTTGACCACATTATTGTCGCCCCATAGCCAGACTCTGTCAACATACATACATAATACAAAATAAAATATAGGTACGATCAGGTCAGATCCTACTTTTCACATTCATCATTGATGATAATACTGAAACCCTGCCTCAATCATTCATCCCCAGACCGTTCAGTTAGGTGTAGAAAATTATCCCATATCTCAGCAAAGATATCCTCTCTCCCTGCAACTCTATATGTTACCCTTTCATATGATGCTGTCCGGAACATTAGTTCCATCCATTCTTTAAAAGTAATATCAATGGGTGATTTCCAATGTCGTAAGGCAATTCTACATCCTGATATCATGGCCAATCTATACCACATTCCTTGGTACTTAGACAGTTTAATCTCTTTCGGTACTATACCCAATACGCATGCCACTGGGGAGTTATTCACCTTTACATTCAGAACTTTACTTAGGAATATCACAATTTGATCCCACATTTTCTGAACTTTCTCACATTCGTATAACATATGTAGTAGAGTACCTGTCTCCTTCTCACATCTCCAGCAGATGTCACTGTTTCTTAGTTTTAGTCTGGCTAGTTTACTAGGCGTCCAATAGGTTCTGTTTAAGACTTTGTAAAAGATAAGTTGTGACTGTGCCTCCCGAGAGAATTTACCCCATTTGGACACCAGCTTCTCCCATATTTCCTCAGTAATATCCTCACGTACATCGTTCTCCCAGCTCAACCTCAGACCCACCAATTTGGGTGCATTGTGTTCCCTTATAACATCATAGAACCTTGACGCACCGCCTTTTCTACGCCATCCTTTATAAAATATTTCTTGAATTGCAGTAATCGGGCACATTTTGCAAATCTTTCCCCAACGATGACGATATACAATGTCTAATCTGCAGGAATCAATAGAAGTTTTTATTATCTATGCCAAAATCCTTTCTAATATCCTCAAACGGTAATACCCCATCTTCCCCGGCTATATCACCTAGTACATGTATCCCCTTTTTAACCCAGTCCTCCCATATGACTGATTTATTTCAATTTCGCGCGAATTGATTGATTGATTAATTGCAATTTTTTTTTCTTTTTTTTTCTTTCTATAGAAGCAGCTGGGAGGTGCGCTGTTTTAAGTGAGCGTGGACTATTGAATTAATTGATTGATTGATTGCTAATTTTATTACTGTACGCCTTGTTTCCAACTGGTTAAGTTTAGGCACTCTTTCGAAGTTGGTTAAGGTTAGAGTTTGTCTTTAGAGCAGGGCGATAGACCACCAGCCCTGATTCCAAACTCTAACCTTAACCAACTTCGAAAGAGGGCCTAAACTTAACCAGTTGGAAACAAGGCGGACAGTAATAAAATTAGCAATCAATCAATCAATCAATCAATCAATTCAATAACCCACGCTCACTTAAAACAGCGCACCTCCCAGCTGCTTCTATAGAAAGTAGATACAAAAAAAAAAACTCTTATAGGGCAGAGAAACCCCCCCCCCCCCCTATATAGGGCAAAGACAAAAAAAATTCCCCCTATAGGGCAAAGAAAACTTTTTTTAATTTGTTTGACCTACTTTCTATAGAAGCATCTAAGAATGAAGTTCTATAGAAAGTAGGTTAAAAACTAAAGAAAAGTTGGATGTGTTAGTTTGCTGGATGTCTAGTTGAAAGACAGTTGGATGTCTTAGTTTGTTGGATGTCTAGGTGAAAGACAGTTGGATGTCTTAGTTTGTTGGATGCCTAGTTGAAAGACAGTTGGATGTCTTAGTTTGTTGGATGTCTTAGTTGAGAGACAGTTGGATGTGTTAGTTTGTTGGATGTCCTACTGAGAACAGTTGGATGCACTTCCGAGCTGCTTCCACATGGAGGCAACTTCTCTTTTTCTGGCGGATGGTTTTTTCAATACATTTTTAATTAATTAGACCATGCCTAGACCAACCCCGGCGGCGACACGCTGCAGGGCGCTCGACTCTTCCGCCGGCTGAGTCGGGGTCTCTGGTCCCAGCCCCGGATCCTGGGTTGTTTCCGCCATCCCCCCGCTCCGGTCCCTTCTCCGGGCCTCTGTTCCTGTCCCCGGCTCCCCTCACCGGGCCCCTGTCTCCGTCTCCCGCCCCCCCCTTGCCCCAGCCTGAGCCTGTTCCTGGTTTCTCCGAGGCTCTCCCCGTGTTCTCCCACTACTTCCCTGGGTCCCGGCCCCCCGCCTTTCCCGTGGCTGCCTCCGTTGCGTCTGGAAGCCGTCCCTCGAGGGGGGGGTCCTGTCAGGATCAGCCCCAGCCTGGCACCACTCTCCCTCCGTTTCCCCAGGCTGGTCACAATGCCCCTCCGCCTCAGAAGGCTTGCCCTACACCTCCCTCTAGTGGAGTGTTCCCGGTACTCCCTGGACTCAATGTGTTATTATTCCCTATGTTAATCAATCTCCTGTTTACGTCAATGTTCAATGCTGTGAGGATTTTGGATTACCTCTGGATGCTGTTTGTTCCCCCCGTGTTGTACCTCGTCTGTTTTTCTTCAGGACGTCTATGGAAGTCGCCGCTGTTGCTTTTCTCTGTCTTCCGTTGGAGCTGTGCCTCGTTGCCCGCTTTGCGCATTTGCGCCTTGGTGAGTTTTTAGAACGAACCTTTTGGATTCTCTGTTTTCTGTGTGTTTTGGTAACACTGAAGATTTGCTGTTTTTGTTTTGTACTGGACTCAGCTAAACTTGTGTGTTGGTAACACTGAAGATTAAGTCACGTGTGATTGTACTGGACTCTGCTAAACTTGTGTGTTGGTAACACTGAAGATTAAGTCACGTGTGATTATACTGGACTCAGCTAAGGAGGACTGGACTGCCTTGTATTCCGTTGGCTGTTTTGTTGACAACTCTCTCTCTCTCTCTCCGTTCCTTCCCGAGTTGGAGCCTTGAGTAGCTGCAGAGCCGCAGAGGCAGTGGCGCAACGCTGCTTCACCCTCTCTACACCGGGACGATCTGCAGAGCCGCAGGCTGCTCCGCCCATAACATTCCCCACTTGTACCTTTTGTTGTTTCATCTATTCCCTGTTACTTTGGAAATAAATACGCCCTGGTTTTTGGCTAACTCTGAACTACCTGTCTGTGCCGTGCTGTTGGGGTTGGTGTCAAACCATAACATTTGCGTGTATTGTATTTCTGTGTGTGTTACCCGCTCTGTTCCCTGGTCTGGTTTAGTGTTGTATTTGTATGTTTCATTGTTGTTCCTTAAAAGTCATGTTATCTAGTGTTGTCATTGTTTGTCATCCAGGTGTGTCTTGTTAGTAATCAGTGTGATTAGTCTTCCTATATATTCTGTGCTGTCCTGTTACTCCGCTGTCGGTTTGTAAATGTTTCTTGTCTTACCCGTTGTTTTCATTATCTGCCAGCTTAGGCTGTGGTACAATTATAATTTTGTTGTAGTTTAAAGCCTTGTGAAGAACGAGTAAAGCTTATTTCCAAACTACACTCCGCTGTGTCCTGCCTCTCTCTCTCTCGTTCCTGTTATTGCGCCTGGGTCCACACCACCAACAACGAATCCTTACATAAGGGTTATGTGCAGGTGTACAAGCAAATATATATAGGGTTGTATGTAACTATATCTAATTACAATCTAATTACAATCCTGGGTGTGTGTCTATCAGGGTAAATGGCTGGGCTAGTGTAATGGTCTGGTAGCACTTCATGCCTACCAGGGGCGGGCCAGTGGCAAATAGGTGTCACAGCCTTTTTTGTGCTCACATGACCTTCTCTACAATTACAGTGATTAACAATTAACAATGCTTGGTTAGAATAGAATAGAATAAACTTTTAATTGTCATTGCACAGTATACAACGAAATTTCAGGGGAGCTCCCACAGACCGTAGTACATATATACATACATGAACACATAACACATATAACACTGTACATAACAGAATATTTTAAATAATAAAGTGCATAATGGGTGGTAATCAGAGATTATCAAGTGCAGTGGTAAGTGCATGGTGCACGTGAGGGGACAGTCAATGAGTATTTAACAGTCTGACTGCTTGGGGGAAAAAGCTGTTCTTAAATCTTGTACTCTTGGCATGTATGGACCGGTATCTCCTCCCTGAGGGAAGGAGCTGAAAGAGGTGATGTGCTGGGTGAGACTGGTCTTTGATGATACATTTGGAGCGGTGGAGGCAGCGGGAGGTGAAGACGGAGGTGATGTTTGGTAGAGGAGTCCCGACGATCCTTCCTGCCGCCTTCACCAGCCTCTGTAGAGCCTCTTGCTCTGCCTTTGTGCAGCTGGAGAACCACACAGACACACCGTTCTGTATGAGCCCCCTGAGAATGTGCTTCATACAGTAAAAAAAAAAAAAAGAAAAAAAAAAAAAAGTACACACACAAGTACAAAACACTATAACACTAATACTACCCATGAGGTCCTGGGTTCAATTCAAACCTGTGCCACTAACTGTATGTCTAATTATCTAGCTGGTTTATAATATAAATGTTGTATAGCAGTCCCAAGATAATTTGAAATGGTTTTCATATCTAGAAGTGTACTGCTTTTAACTCTACACTACCCAGACTCCCCTTAAAAGGCAAGTCTTCATGATTGGCTTGGCTGAGAGTAGTCTGTGAATAGGAAAAGTAAAAACTAAATCAAGTACACACATTCCTCACTTGATTAAAAACAAGCTGTAAACACTAGTTCTCTGAGTCCTCCATATATAGAATTCTACAAAGATTATTTACTACTAAAGTATGAAATGAAAAGTAAAAGCACATGTTCACTTTGTCTCCAGGAATGTTTGCTATTCTTGATTTGAAGTGAATCATTTTAATTAATGACCCAACCCTGTGTTTATTATGAAAACTTCTTATTTAAAATTGAATCAATGCAGGTGTTTGATAAATATAGTGGAGAGAGAACTGTGTTCTTTTCTTTGAAATATGGCAGAATAATATTTTCCCTAATGTGTAATTACTCTGGTAAAGTACCGAAATAATCTACAGAAGTATAAAGATTACGTACTTTATCACTTTTCAAGGATAAATCTACCGAATTAAGTCAACCATTTAAACACAGAAGGTCGGACAAAGACGGTTGTAATAATATTGTAAATCATCCAAAAGCAGTAGGGCTTCATGCACTAATCGTGGTTATGCAAACAGACATATTCTGTTTACTCTATTTTAACTCAATACATAACTAAACAAGCTTGGGTTTTACTATTTTGAAATACTAACATCATTAATGAATATGACATGAAACTAATCACAAAATAAAACAAGCTGATGAAATCAAATAAAGTAGTAATGGAAATCTTCCCAGATTATAAATACATGCAACATTACACCCACTGAGAAGAAGTTACACCCGCAGTAATATATTTAATGACTGATCATTGCCAAGAAGTGCACTCCTGTTATGGTTGCAATGTTGTTAGCACCCTGGGTTTATTAATAGAGTTGTATATGTCAATGTGATTAAGATGCTTTATTATATGTTATTATATATTAGGATATATAAGGATTCACATATCTTAATATGTGAAACAATTATTGAACCTTTATTATGAAAACACACGTGTTATCTTGTTGATTGTAATATTTTGTAATTGTATTAACTATTAATGCAGCATTAAATTCACTGAATGCAAAAATTAAACATGTTGTATATGAATAAATGAAAATGAAATACACAAAAAATAATCAATATGGTATAAAGGCACATGATCTAGCACCACAGTAGTGGGTGATGATACAAAAAAAGCAAATATAAATCAAAAACCATTTGACCTTTTTGAGGAGATGCCCACATTTAGTTTTTGCTTGGCTTGCAGAGTCAGCTCTATATAAGACAGCTGAGAGAGAGATGGAGGTAGTGGAGTGGAGTTCTGTTCTATTCCAGCTGGGGGTAAGTGACACAGATGCTTCAGCTGCCATTCACAGTGAAGGAATTGCATGGGAGATGTTTCAGTGCTATACATGTTGACTGATGAAATTAATTTCATCACAATATTTGTCTTCGTTTTAAATGTATAAGGACATTTTCCAGTATAATGTTTTCCAGTACAAATTACTATGTGACATAACATATTTGTATGTCATTAACTTTTAATAAAATTGTCAGGGTGCTATTTCATTCAAAATGGTCTATATTATTAAAAATGTTTAAATACTATGCAAGGAACACATTTTTAACAAACTAAACTAAACATAATGAACTAAAACATGCAGTATTTTGTATGTATGTACAGAGTAAATATATTATGTAGGGGAGAACGGGGGACGTTGTCACACTTTTTACTCTAGTGTGAATTGCTCATAATCAAAAGATCTTTCAATAGTTATTCCTACATTAAATTGAAGCTTAAGATGTTGGCTTGAAATGTGTATCCCTCTCATTTTCCAACGTATTGTAACAAAGAGTTAATCACCTATCAAAGACACTCTGACACATTGTGACAACTAACCCCATCATGGGGATGGTTGTCACACACTATGGGGTTGGTTGTCACCATGTGTTTTAAAACGTTTAATGGGAAAATCTTAAAAAAAAGACAAGATTTAGATTTCAGATAATGATTGAAGAAGTGCTTCTTTAGTCGACGGCGAAAGATTGAACGGGTTTCGGCTGTCCTAACTGGGGTGGGTAGTTCATTCCACCATTGTGGGGCAAGGACTGAGAATAGACAAGAAGGCAGAACTAAATTTTAAAGTTTAATTGCATTGACAAGTTGACAAATACATAACTTAATGCATTTTAATGAACATAAACAGGAAACACATCTTTAGGCCATCCTATATAACAAAATAAGAACACAATAAATCGGCCTAACAATAATAGCCTACACAACATGTGACAACCAACCCCAAATCAAATGTGACGACCAACCCAAACTGGAATGTCTTGATAGCATCAAGGCTAACAGCCATCTAACAACTAGTTAGCTAGCTAACAACAATCTAAACTATATAGCTATCCCATCACACCTTTTAAGGGTAATAATTGTTTCATTATAAACCAATTGTGTATAAGCCTAGAAGAAAAATACTGAGGAGCGGAATATTTACAAATGGACATGAAAAACACAAAAAGTCCTCTCACCTCAAATTCAGCTGTTTCACTCCAAATATGACAATGTAGGTGAACTCTGACCCCAATTCTGGACATTTAAATACCAAAGTATGGGAGACAGGATCCTCTGGTGGTGAAATATAATAAATGTGACAACCTACCCGTGTGAATGACGGTATTGTAAAAATCCATACCTTTGACGGTATACCTTCATATTTGGTATACCTCCCATCCTTCAAATAATTGTTCTTTGGGGAAATAATGTGTCCATAATTGGGGATGTGTCCATAATTCAGTGTGATCAAATTTTAATTAATATACTGGGGGAAAAACATATAACTCAAGTAATAACGGAATAACATTAATACATGATTATTCTCTCAAGCAGGGTTCTACATTGTGAAAAGTTCTTCTGTGATCGGGTAGCAACAAGGTAAGAACAGAACATCCTACAACCTGCCATTATTTCTGCAATCTGTACCCCAGTGGTGGTTCAGAGTGAATTTAGTTTTGTTTCCACTTCCATAAGTTGGTCCAAGTGTAGGTTGTGAACTTAAAAATTGTCTTTCAGTAATATGCTACAATAGAAAACAAGACTAACATTTATTTTTGTTATATGGGAGATGTGGCTGATATACCAATACACTGCATGCAATATAGTTATCTCTTGTGCCAAAAAACTGGCGTCATGATAGACATCCAATCTACTGCAACCGTTTAGTCGGTTCAAACTCAAATGAACAAGGACACAAAGTATCAAAGATGCAAAGAATGGTGACATTAATAGGTATACTTCAATGTATTCATGAATGAGTGGTCTATGAGGTCTAAATATATATACACATAAGATAGGAGAAAACATGGTATCTTTTTGTCAGTCAAATATAAAAGCAGCATGTTTGTTAGTTTTAATCTTAATGTACTAATTATGTTTTTGTCTGTTGACAGGAAGCCGCCACCATGAGTACAGACGCGGAGATGGCCATTTATGGCAAGGCCGCCATGTACCTCCGTAAGCCAGAGGCTGAGAGGCTTGCAGCTCAGACCTCACCCTTTGATGCTAAGGCTGCTGCTTACGTGGCTGATAAGGAGGAGCTGTACCTCAAATGTACCATCCTGAAGAGAGATGGTGCCAAAGTCACTGTCAAAGTGCATGACACTCAGGAGGTAAATTAGGCTGAAGTGTTTCATACAGAATTCAAAGCAATACAACTTGCAGATGACTCGGTAAACTGAAATTGTGTTTCTGTATTTCAGGAGAAAACCGTTAAGGAAGATGATGTTCACCCTATGAACCCTCCCAAGTATGACAAAATTGAGGACATGGCCATGATGACCCATCTCAATGAAGCCTCTGTGTTGTATAACCTCAAAGAGCGTTATGCCGCATGGATGATCTACGTAAGATATTCTCAAATATGAGTAAAAGGTGCAATATTAATTAATGACCCTTAAGATAACTTACTGTAAATGTTCCTAAATGTCTATTCCCCTTCAGACCTACTCTGGGCTGTTCTGTGCCACTGTGAACCCCTACAAGTGGCTCCCAGTGTACGATTCGGATGTTGTAAATGCCTACAGAGGCAAGAAGCGTATGGAGGCCCCACCCCACATCTTCTCTGTCTCTGACAACGCCTTTCAGTTCATGCTTACTGGTATGTCCTGGTCATGAAAATCCTATGAATTATTATTTTTGGTTTGGTTAAACAGATAATAAATATGTATTTTCTTTACCTTTCACAGATAGGGAGAACCAGTCTGTTCTTATCACGTAGGTTTCTCATCTATTGTTCATCAAAAATATCAATATAATCAAAATGATTGAAATTAGTTTGTGAGTTTCTCTTAATTCAATTATCTATACACAGTGGAGAATCTGGTGCCGGAAAGACTGTGAACACCAAGCGTGTCATCCAGTACTTTGCCACAATCGCAGTGGGTCCTGGTGGAGAGAAGAAGAAAGAATCAAAGATTCAGGTAAAATACTGAGAGAATATACTGAAAATGGAAACCACAGACATTTGAACAAAGAGTGGACATTTACTGATATGATTGTTAAAATGTGAAAATGTAATTATAGGGGTCACTGGAGGATCAGATCATTGCAGCCAATCCCTTGCTGGAGAGTTATGGTAACGCAAAGACCGTGAGGAATGACAACTCCTCTCGCTTTGTAAGTTGAATATTTTCTTTTCTATCAAATATCACTTGGGCATTACTTGGTTACACAATAATAACACTGTTGTGTTCTTCTGAAAAGGGTAAATTCATCAGAATCCACTTCCTCCCAACTGGCAAACTGTCCAGTGCTGATATTGAAACATGTAAGTATAACATTCACATACAAAATTAAACAAGTGACATTATTAGTAGGCTAGATATTTATTATGACCAAACCTCATAGATCTGCTGGAGAAGTCCAGAGTGAGCTTCCAGCTTCCAGATGAGAGAGGCTACCACATCTTCTACCAGATGATGACCAACCACAAGCCTGAGCTGATTGGTGAGCTGAATAACTGATTAACCTATAACTGATATAACTCATCTTAATTGTCAACAACAATGGTCCATAATCATTTGACGGAAGCAGATCCAGTATAACTTATTTGTTGTGTTTCCACACCAGAAATGACTCTCATCACCAGCAACCCCTATGACTTCCCCATGTGCAGTCAGGGTCATATCACTGTGGCCAGCATTGATGACAAAGCGGAGTTGGATGCCACTGATGTGAGTGATGTGTAGTAATCTACCTACAGATGTTCCAACTTATTATATTATTTTGTATGTTTAAATGTTAATTTAAGAATAATTACATTAGGCTACATATGCACTTTCTCAAATTGCCATAAGATGGTAAATTACTTAGAATTAACCTGACCCGTCAGATGGTTTGTTACACAGAAGAACCATCTGGGAAGTATAGTTAGCATGAATTTTCAAGATGAAAAGCAAGTCAATACATTGCATTAAAGCAAAGCAGCAATGATCGCTTATCCACTTATCCAAAACATTTTAATTAAAAAACCTAGTTGGCCTGAAGGAAGCACTATGGAGCTCAAATTTAGAAGGCCTTCAATTCAACACCAAAATTCTAATTACAGAGAAACGTAGCTGACATATCCAGCTTTCCTTGCTCTACAAGTGTGCCTTTAACCCACTAGTCCACAATAAAGCTCTTGGTCACTTGTCTGCATGTGGCTGACATTCTTATATATATATATATATTTTTTTTTTACAAATTTCAACTTCATTTCATACAGGATGCTATTAATGTTCTGGGCTTCACTGGTGAAGAGAAGAATTATATCTGGAAGCTGACTGGTGCTGTGCTTCACCATGGCAACTTGAAGTTCAAGCAGAAGCAGCGTGAGGAGCAGGCTGAGCCTGATGGCACAGAGGGTGAGTATTAAAACATAGGTTCACTATTTTTCAAACCAGCCCTTATGTTGCTTCCTATTATTTATAATCATGCATCGCAAAATCTCACTGATAGATTTAGTGTTGAGAAACATATCCCTCCACTGCAGCTTCTCTGTGGACTTAATTCAGTCTCAGTCTAATAGGGAGGTGTAGTGGTTACGTCATTTTCGTTTTTTCCTGTTAATGTATTTCCCCATTGCCCATTTCTAAAACGGTTCGTTTAAAACAAATAAAGCATGGACATTGGCATGGTGTACCTTTCTGTGCGTATTCATCCACAATCTATAGCTCAACATGAAAATATTCGCAATTAATCGTAAAGGTAGCAAAATAACAACGTTTATGTTTTCGTTCGCTGGGAAACTACACTGGTATTTGGCGCTGCTGACTGACGTCACCACAGCGTAGACGCCTGGCTTTAGTCGCAGACCTAGGATCAGATTTCCCTTACATTCCATAAGCTTAACAATTCGTACAATGGGAAAATAACTGACCCTGAATCTGTGGCTAGTATCTCTCTGGTGATCATAACCAGATCATAACAAGATACACTACACGACCAAGGTACCCATGTACATGTCAAAATACTTCCCAAAGGTCAGTGAATACCACGATCACAACCCCAGAGGGAGCTCCACAAATCATGTTAAACCCAGATTCGGCTCAAATAAGGGACTAAACACGTTTCGCAATTATGCCACATCAATGTGGAACGCCCTACCCAAAGCTGTAAAGGAATGTGGATCACTACCCACTTTCAAAACCTCTCTCAAGGGACACCTACGGGAGACTGCAATTCAACACTGGCCCCTGTAAATATCCTAACCCAACCCCCTCCAATGTACAGTCATTTACCTAGTATGGTTTTGTCAATAGTTCAATGTACAATTGTGTTTGTTTGTACAGTGTCTCCCCCCCCCCCCCCCCTCAATGTACAGTGTTACTTGTTTATACAGTGTGCCCCCCGCCCCCCCCCCCCCCAACCACCTCCAATGTAAATTACCCAGTATGGTTGTCAATATCCCAATGTACCCAACCCCCCCCACCCAACCTCCTCCAATGTACAGTTTCTACGTCAAATGTATATACTCCCTTTTCTTGACTCCTTCTGTATCACAAACAGTACTGTATTTGCAAATCTGGTATGTCATAAATGTATAGATGTAGCAGTACTGACTATCTGTATGTCATGTATGTCATATATGTCTATATGAATTGAAAATGGGGGACCCTGATGGAAACAAGACAAACGTCTTTCTCAGGTCTGCATCCCCTTAACAATTGTATGTATTGAGCCGTACTGTATTGTACCCATTCTGCAATCTGTTAAATAAAGTTTTCATTCATTCATTCATTCATTCATTCATTCATTTATCAGATGAAGCCAACCACCATTTCTAAAAGCAACAACCACGTTATCATTATTTGTATTCACTGCATATTAAATCACTGTAAATACTAATGTAAATCATTGTTTTGTTGTACATATTGTGTGTATAGTCTATAACGTTATTGTTTTTACGGCAGGCTCTACATGCCCCAATTTAAAATGGTTATCTCCTCTTTGTATACTTTTGTCCTCACAAACAAAGTATTCTGCCAGGGAACTTATAGACACGACAGTAGTAGGCCTATAGTTATAAGGTTTTTGAGCTTGTAACGTTCACGCTAGTTAGCTATCGTGGTATCAGACGGCCGTGACGTGTAGCTAGCTAGCTTGCTAGCCGGCATGATGTGTGCAGTCAGTGCACAGGTCTGAGAAGAGGACCTGCACATTTTACTCTGTCCCGAAATGCCTCTACATGCCCCGATTTAAAATGGTTAACGACAGTAGACATTGCTAACGTCTAGTACGTTTAGCGAGGTAACGTTAACGTTAGCTAGCTAGCTAGCTTGGTATCAGCTGTGACGTGGATTAGGCGACAGCACTGAACAGGCTGCCTAGTGAACAACAGGCTGCCTAGTGAACAACAGGCTGCCTACTGGTAAATGTAGTTCTTTTTTTACGACAAATTAAAAACCTTATAACTACCTTTATTTCAACCAAAAATGCTTAAACAATAATGTTATGTATACTGCCCTTTTCAGCCGTTGAGCACCTGCCCCTCTAAAGTCCTGTGCACGTCCCTGATGCTATCTATTTGCTATGCTAGTGTACCTCTATGGCAGTACACTGTCTCTTTACTATGCTAGTGAAACTCTATGACATTATTTTGTCTCTTTGCTATGCTAGTGTGACTCTATGGCATTATGCTGTCTCTTTGCTATGCTAGTGTAACTCTATGGCATTATGCTGTCTCTTTGCTATGCTAGTGTGACACTATGGCATGAATCGTGAATCCAATATTCCTGGATATTTCTCCTGAATGCGTTTTATACACATTTTCAGAGGCTGACAAAATCGCCTACCTTTTGGGCCTGAACTCTGCTGACATGCTGAAGGGTCTGTGCTACCCCAAAGTGAAGGTCGGAAACGAGTATGTCACCAAGGGACAGACTGTGCCTCAGGTGAGCAAGATACATTACATCCTTCCCCTTCTATGTATTTCACACACAGCCACGTTGGAACTTTAAATCGGTAGGGGGTGCTGGGGGGTTGCCAGATGATAAATTTTTTTTTTTTTTTTGTGGTCAGGCCACTGAACTTAGAATCAGGCCAGGCCAGTGTTTCTAGTTGCACCAGCGCAATAGTTAGATAACCTTGGTGGGGAACAGCCAGGAGATCACTAGCTAACCTGTAATAATCCCCCCCAGAAAAATTTACTTTGCATTTGATATATTGCAAATATATGCCATCACACACACTGGCATTTAAATAGTTAGAATTATAAAATGAATATGTGGTGTTATGATCAGGGCTGAAGTTGAATAAAATATTGTATTTATCAATTACAAAAAACTGAAAATCCATAAAAATCTGTGTTGTTGCTAATCATACATATGCTAGCCTGTTTTTTAACAATAATTTGTGATGCCATCACAAACACTGGCATTTAAAGGGTACAAATAAAAAAAAATCCTGCTACAGAATGCAGGAATTGAAGTCTTTGTAACAAAAAAAATCCTGGTGGGGGACCCCCAGACCCCCTGCTTAAAAAGTGGTCTGACTGGGGCTATATTTCCTGGCCTGAATGATTTCCCCAGTCCGGCCCTGCATTAAAAGCCTCCAATGCTTATTAGTGTGTGTGCGTTTGAACGTTTGCATGTTTCAACCATACATTTCCGTTTAAATTTTTTATTTTTTTTTACCTCCTATAATAGTGGGGGTCACGGCTCTCCGACACCGTTTTTTTTGGGTCGCGGCCTGAAAAGTTTGGGAACCCCTGGTCTAGCCTGTACCCACCAGACATGTTGCTGGCCCCGTCAAAACAGTATCCTATCAGCCTCTCCATGGGCAGGTCGAGGCGTAAAAGTATTTTATACACAAAAACAGCGTCTCAGCTGTTGTGTCTGGGCCGGGCATTGTAAAAACCCCAAAAGAAGTTCTGAGCTTCCAAGTTGTCATCGGCGAAGGGCGAACTGTATATTACACGAGAATTGTTCTTTTCCAGTGAGTGACATCAGTGGTTCCGTCAGCGCTCAAGCCAAAGAATGGGCTTTTGGATGCTTTGCCTCTAATTTGTCGCTGAATATCATGGGCAAACAGCTGTAAGATTTCGTTTTGGATGTTGTTGGACATCCAGTTGTCTCTCTTTTGGAGCAAATTCTTCAACTCGGGATCAGACAATACACACAATACACACAATATTAAAATGGTGAAGTGCTTTGAGCAGGATAAACTTATAATATACAGTGTTACAGTTATACAGTTACAGTATATACAAATATATAAATACTGTCATAAAAAAAACATAAAAAAAAAAATTATATATATATATATTTTTTTGTGCAATAACTGAGGGGGGGGGGTGTGCTGCAGCACCCCCCGCACCCCCCCTTCCAACGTGCATGGGTCACAGCAATTATGTTGCTTCACATTTTCCTGTATACACTATTTCCAAAGTAACATTTTGGAGAGTGTGTGCAAGTGGCAGACTGACAGCATTGGAGTGCTAATGTATGTAGATACATGCATTTTAATTCAATCAAATACATTTTTTCAGGTCTATAACTCTGTTATGGCCCTGGCCAAGTCCATCTATGAGAGGATGTTCTTGTGGATGGTCATCCGTATCAACCAGCAGCTGGACACCAAGATGCCAAGATCGTCTTACATTGGTGTGCTGGACATTGCTGGGTTTGAGATCTTTGATGTAAGTATGCAATTATAGCAATCTATAGACTGCCTAATTTCATGGAACGACATTTCCTCAAGTAATGTAGGAGATTAGACTAATATATATTTCCCCCAACTGACAGTACAACAGCATGGAGCAGCTTTGCATCAACTTCACCAATGAGAAACTGCAACAGTTCTTCAACCACACCATGTTTGTCCTGGAGCAAGAGGAGTACAAGAAGGAGGGCATTATCTGGGAGTTCATTGACTTCGGCATGGACTTGGCTGCCTGCATTGAGCTCATTGAGAAGGTACACCATAACGTTGTGACTTATTGAAATATTCCTTAGAATGCCACAAGGTGTGTCTAAATGATCTGTATATCTCTTTTCCACTTTTATAAAGCCCATGGGCATCTTCTCCATCCTTGAAGAGGAGTGCATGTTCCCCAAGGCTTCTGACTCTAGCTTCAAGAACAAGCTGTTTGACCAACATCTTGGCAAGAACATAGCATTTGAGAAACCAAAACCAAAAAAGGGCAAGCCTGAGGCCCACTTCTCCATGGTCCACTATGCTGGAACTGTGGATTACAACGTCACTGGATGGCTGGAAAAGAACAAGGATCCACTGAACGATTCGGTGATGCAGCTTTACCAGAAGTCTTCCGTTAAACTGCTGCCTGTACTGTATCCTGCTGCAGTGGAAGGTACGTCATTATGAGAAATATACTTTTAAGTGTGATTATTAAGATTTGTACTTTGGTCTAAGCGACAATTATCTCAACTTCTAAGTATCCTCTGTGTCATACTAATTGTATTTTCAATGCTATCAATTAAATTACATTGTCCAACAAAAATGTCCAGCATAATTCCATTTAGATAATAATGTTGAATCTATAAACTGATGATGTATTATCAAATTATTAGAGACTGGTGGTGCAAAGAAGGGAGGCAAGAAGAAGGGTGGCTCCATGCAGACCGTGTCCTCCCAGTTCAGGGTAAGATCTAACAACAACACTTTTTGGAATTAAATACAAATAATTGCTTTTCATGAATAATATTTGGTTTTGATATGTATCTACAGGAGAACTTGGGCAAGCTGATGACCAACTTGAGGGCCACCCATCCTCACTTTGTGCGTTGCCTGATTCCCAATGAGTCAAAGACTCCAGGTACACTAACAGTTAACATGATGTCTTATTATGATGTGCTTTAGTGATTTAGTGTAGTGGAGTGGTAATGAGTCATTACATTGTCGTAATAATCGTGAAAAAATCTTCTCTGTAGGTCTGATGCAGAACTTCCTGGTTATCCACCAGCTGAGGTGTAATGGTGTACTGGAGGGTATCAGAATCTGCAGAAAGGGATTCCCTAGCAGAATTATCTATGCTGACTTCAAGCAGAGGTATCCATTAACTCTCAACACATTTTGAAACTTACAACTACCTAAGTGCTGAACATGACCATGAACTCTTTCACAAAAGGTACAAAATACTGAATGCCAGTGCCTGCCCTGAAGGACAGTTCATGGACAACAAGAAGGCCTCTGAGAAGCTGCTTGGTTCAATTGATGTGGAACACGAAGATTACAAGTTTGGGCACACCAAGGTAAAGAAAATACTAAATGTTGATTGACTTAATTGAATATGATGGCCTGAGAGAAGTCTCAATACTGACTGTATGGAGGGTGTCCACTAGAACCTGTAAAGCGACCTTGGGTCCTCTGAAAGGCGCTATATAAAACGAAGTATTATTATTATTATTAACCTAATAACCAGATAATTACATATAATTTATTTTCTTAACATACCAAACAAGTCGACTAAGACATTTCTGAGTCGGGTACTGCCCTAGTAAATGGACTGCAATTATACTGGAGAATTTACCCCCATGATTCATTTGGGTTGGTGTGAACACTGGAATCGAACTTGGGTGCAAACAACCACATCCTGTTCCACCTGTTTGAGGTGGGTCTCAGTCTGCTTCCAAGGAAACCCTGGAGTGGTTTGTTTGATGTGTGAAAGCAATCTGAAAAATATATCTGAAAACTGAACATTTAATAAGCTGATTGGACAGTTTTCCATTTATTTCCAAATATACTGTACACTTTTTCATCATCTAATCACAATGCTATTATTTCCACTGTGAGGTCAAAATAGCCACATAATGTTGTGATACTAAACAAACCTTGCATGCATCATTCATATCACAGTAGTGTGTGTATAAGTAATCACCAAAACATTTTTGTCATAGGAAAGAAACAGTTGTGATTGACAAAATGGCAAAATGGCTGTATTTATATAGCGCTTTTATCAAAAGCACTTTACAATTTGTTCCTCACATTTTACCCATTCACTCACACATTCACACACTGATGGCGGAGGCAACCATGCACGGTGCCAACCTGCTCATCGGGAGCAATTATAGGGTTAAGTAAGGGATAATGTATAGCTACGAGGTCATTGTCGCAAAATAATTGACCGACACGTAGTTTAAAATACCGAGCCGCTTCGGCGAGGTGTTTTAAACGTCAGTGAAGGTCAATTATTTTGCGACAATGACCGAGTAAAGCTATACATTATCCCGCTTATTACATGGCTAACTTACTAACAATATACCTAATTCATTTGACAAATCGCAGTTGTTCTGTGGCTCTGTCAGCCCAAATAAAGTGATTATTATTATCGCGGGCAGCTGTGTTCTGGCTCCGCTCGTCGCTCCGCCCCCTGTCATCGCCGGCAGCAGAACACCGCACTGAAACAGTGTGTGTCAGTGGGCTTGATTGCGAACAGCTGCGCACAGCGGTCATTATTGAAAAAACAGCGGTCATTATTGAAAAATAATGACCGCTGTCGGGGGGCTATTGACCAATCACAAGCAAGCATTTCGGCGAATGTGAAAACGCCATGTAATAAGCGTCTATAGCTCAAGGACACTTCGACACCCTGGCCTGGGAGGAGTGGGAATTGAACCTCCAAAAGACTGCTCTACCTGCTGAACCACTGTCGCCCCCACGACAATGTATGAGGTGCCGATTGGGAAACAAGTCTGTCAAATACAAGACACCACCTATCCAGTTATCCTGCGCGACCCAGTTGGTCCACGCGCGCCGCCTAGTTGGTGCGCCGATTGGGACAAAAGCCTGTTGAATACAAGACACCGCCTATCCAGTTGGACCGCGCGCAATACCCAGTTTTGGTCTGCCAGAGAGGACCAAATGGCCCGCGAGAGAGGCCCAGATGGGTCCGCACAAGGCCAGATTAAGAATTCAGAGGCCTCTGGGCCAGACTCTTGTGGTGGCCACACACACACACACGTGCACGCACGCACAGTGGCGTTTTTATAAAACATTGGTAGGGAGGGCGGCTACGTGGTGCAGTAGGCAAGGCGCTCACCACGAATACTGGAGACGCTGGGTTCGCCTGTTCGAGCCCAGCGCTCCACATTGCTTTCAGTTTAGCTGGTCGTCCGTACTAATACACATTGGCAGTATTAGGGGGTGGGAAACTGATGGGTAGGGATCGGGCGTTGTGGACAGCGACTCCTACAGGTCAGTTGGTGCGCCTGCGCAGTAGAATCAGGAAGCGATGGGGGAGGCGCGCCTCCAAAGCGCAGACCCCTGACGCTGAAAGATCGCGCCGCGCAGGTGAAAAAGATGCGACTGCTGTTACCTCGAGTATCGGAGGGGACTCGTGCTATGTATGACTTAGTCCACATTGCAGCCGGCTTGTGGGAGGCAAGAAACAGCGTTCGAGACAGGGGAGGGTTGAATTGGATGATACGAAATTGGGATGGGAGAAAAATTTAAAATGGGAAAAAAAGTGGATAAAAAAAATTTAAAACATTGGTGGGGCAGCCACTAACCAAGACTACATACCAGGCAAACTACAGTAATCAAAATGACAGTAATCGTTGTTCACAAATTTCACACCACATATCAGGCATAGGCTACAGGTAAGCCTGCATTGTTAGTCGTAAAAGCAAATTAATCTGTCCACGCTGAATTAAACCCTCTATTTTCCTCAGACTTTCCTTTTTTTGGATTTATCCATGGTTAGCTTACTGGGGGGTCGGAAACTCAAGATTAGTCACTTGTAGACGGCAGGGAGAGGCACGGGGTGTGACGTACTGTATATTTTAGTTGATGAAATATTTTTGTTGACTAAATATTTTAGTTGATGAAATATTTTTTCATTTCAGTGTCACAGTATGACATCGATCTTCAAAATAATAATAATAATAAAAATAAAAAATTTAAACAAAAAACAAAAAAGAAATGTGGAGGCCCCTCGTCACTAGAGGCCCACGGGCCGCGGCCCAAACGGCCCGGTCGTTAATCCGGCCCTGGGTCCGCGGGCCACCCAGCGGACCAAAACTGGGCCAAAACGTATTTAAAAGAATAAAGTGGTGTACTCCTGAATTTCCCCAAGGGAAATAAAGGAATATCTTATCTTATCTTATCTTATCCTTCACTTCCACAATCAGATCAGTCAGCATTTGCGCATGTTATATGATTCTTTCCCACCTTCCCACACAGACAGAATGTCGGGAATGGCTAGAAGAATAGAAGTTGATAGAATTCTTAACAACGGACAAAAGGCACTAGAGAACACTTAAATTCACACCCTTTAATTAATGAAGCAAACTATAATAATTTATAATAATAATAATAATAATAATAATAATAATAATAATAATAATAATAATAATAATAATAATAATAATAATAATAATAATAATAATAATAATAATAATAATAATAATAATAATAATAATACACTGTGTTTGTATAGCACCTTTCATACAAGAATTGCACCTCAAAGTGCTTCACAGCATTACAAAAAGACAGGCATAAAATGAGCACAACATTGGCAGATCAAGAGCAATGCATAAAGTGCAGACATAAAGCATAAAATAGATAGCAGTAAAATAGACAAAGTCAAGGTAAGACATAGAACATTAAATCACATCGTTTTTCATATTAGGATCTAAGATCTAGGGTTAACTCGCTGAACGTTGAGCACCAGGACCCCCGAAAACCAGAGTATAGTCGGGTTTTCATCGTTGTTTCTTTTATTCGATATTTCCATTCATAAAGACATGGCGGCAGCCTGTGTTATCACTGGGGATGGGTCTGGGATCTCAAAAGTCCAATACCGCCGCCTAACACCTTGCGGCCGCTATTGCACTCCATTTGAAACGATGTGGCTTGGTGTCTGTCATTTTGGAAATGACACCAGACCACCCTGAAACTACACTCATATTCACGACGGTATAAAACGGAAATGTATGGATGGAAAAATTATCTGTTTTTTGCATCTTGACCGGAAGAAACTCAATGACAATCGACTATATTATTAGATCCATACCTATAATATATAATATAGCTTTAGGCCTGCAAACACAGCCACGTTATCCCCATGTTAAAAGGCGCTGGCCTTTCAACAGTAACAGTAAACAGCGCCATCTGGCGCTGAAAGTGTTAATATGCGTCTTTGTTTACGGTTTGATTATCACTGATACAAAGTAAAATAGTGCAGTGCAATAAAATAGTTAGTAAAATAGAATAAAATAATGCAATAGTGCAATGCAATAAAATAGTTATCATCGTATTTTTTCGGGAGGCCGGTAAGGAGTGCATTACAGTAGTCGAGTCGGCTTGAGATAAAGGCATGGATCTGGTTTTCAGCGTCCTTTTGATTTATAAATGGCCGTACTTTAGCTATGTTTCTAAGGTGGAAGAATTATGTTTTTGTCAACTTGTTGATTGTGATTTAAAGCTTAGGTCTGAGTCTACCATAACACCAAGACTTAACTCACTCAAATACAGTTAGCAGCTGGATAGACTACAGATGGAAATTAGCTTCTGCTAAATCTGGTGCAAACATATTTTCATGTAACAATGATTAATTGTCAAAAAAAATAAAAAACGATATTTTTTTTTTTTTTTTTTTTTGTAGATTCTGGGCTTTTCAGAAAACATTCGGGGCTTGAGCCAAAGTAGCCACCCCCTAGCCCCGCCCTGAAGTGGATGGGTGGCGTAGCGGAGATTGCGCTCGTCACCAATGCAAGAGACTCCGGTCTCGAATCCCGATGTCAGCATTGCCTGCGGCTTGGGCCAGTCGTCATACTATCTCAATTGACAGAGTTAGAGGGTGGAAGTCGATGGGTGGGGATTTGGACGTTGTGGACAGCGACTCCTACAGGTCGGTTGGGTGACGCCTGTACAGCAGAGACAGGAAGTAGCGGGGGCAGTGTGAGCCTCCCACGCGTTACTCCTCGCCACTGAGAGTCCGCGCTGTTCAGGTGAAAAGATGAGACAGCTGCCTCCTCGTGTACCGGAGGGGACACGTGATGCAAGGCTTCTATCCTCACTACAGCCAACCAGTGGGAGGCATAGTCTAGCAATGTTCAAGACAGGGGAGGGGAGAATTGGTCATACGAAATTCGGATGGGAGAAAAATAGAAAATAAGGAGAAAAAGTGGATAAAAAAAAAAGAAAAAAGGGTGAAGAAGGCTGGGAAAGATCAATTGGAAAACAAAGTAGCTCAGAACTGTGCATGATCTGTGCAAACCAAATTAAGTCATTAGCACTCAAAATGATGTCCAATGTTTGTTTTTTAATTGGCAATATGAATATGAAACAAAAGCAAAATAATACAAGCTGCCAAAAGAATAAAAATGTCACTTTTAATTCGGACAATTTCAAACAAACGTATGTGTGATTCAAAATGATTTTGACATTGTTGGAGATTAATATGAAGTGAATGGTATCTAGTAGGTAGGGAAATTAATCACATGATAACTGTTTCAGTGATAATGTCATCTATGATAAATCCATGCCTGAGTTTTATTTAAAAAAAATGCTGGCATTATCCCATAAAATAAAAACCAACAAAGTCATATAAGAATATGTCATTCATCTTATTCAGGTGTTCTTCAAAGCTGGTCTGCTGGGTGTCCTTGAGGAGATGAGAGATGAGAAGCTGGCTAGTCTGGTCAAAATGACTCAGTCTCTTTGCCGTGGTTTCCTCATGAGGAGGGAGTTTGTGAAGATGATGGCGAGAAGGCATGTTGAAAACAGCCACATTCTAAATACATTGTTATGTTAAAAAACATGCTAAAATGAATTTTGAATTGAACAGCAACTCTTTTTTCACAGGGAAGCTATTTATTCCATCCAATACAACATCCGCTCATTCATGAATGTCAAAACCTGGCCATGGATGAAGGTTTACTACAAGATCAAGCCTCTTCTACAGACTGCTGAGACTGAGAAGGAGCTGGCTAACATGAAGGAGAACTATGAGAAGATGAAGATAGACCTGGCCACTGCTCTGGCTAAGAAGAAGGAGCTGGAGATGAAGATGGTGTCTATTCTCCAAGAGAAGAATGATCTGTCGCTGCTAGCGGCATCTGTAAGTAGACTTCATCTGTCTAGAAACTGTTGATATATGTAAATGATAAACTGTCTCTCTGTTTTTGTCATATAGAGAATAATATTATCATTATTATTGTGCCCTAGGAATCAGATAATCTGTCAGATGCTGAGGAGAGATGTGAGGGACTTATCAAGAGTAAGATCCAGCTTGAGGCCAAACTCAAAGAGACAACTGAGAGACTGGAAGATGAGGAGGAAATGAATGGTGAGCTGACTGCCAAGAAGAGGAAACTGGAGGATGAATGCTCTGAGCTCAAGAAGGACATTGATGACCTGGAGCTCACCTTGGCCAAAGTGGAGAAGGAGAAACATGCCACTGAGAACAAGGTTCATAAGTATTTTCTCTGGCTAAATTCTCAAACGATAACAAGATGATCATTCATTTATGATAACATGATTTGTATTCCTTATTCAGGTGAAGAACCTGTCTGAGGAGATGGCCGCTCAGGATGAGAGCGTTGCTAAGCTGACAAAGGAGAAGAAAGCCCTCCAAGAGGCACATCAGCAGACTCTTGATGACCTGCAGGCAGAGGAAGACAAAGTCAACACTCTGACCAAGGCCAAGACCAAGCTTGAGCAGCAAGTGGATGATGTGAGTTATGAGTTCTATAAAAATGTTGAAGAAAACAAACAGGCAATTTTAGATGAGCTGTGACCAATTTGTCATCAGGAAATTTTACATTTACAGTTTATTGCTGCCTGGGAATGCTTTAACCTGAACACGAGATCCATTATCTTTATGCAATTATGTAATTGGCGGACCAGTGTTGTAGACTAATGATACATGTAGCTGGATATATGTACAAAGTCCCATGTCGAATGGACTCTGCAGTGTACAATTTATTGCTTTTCAACGTTGAACATTAGCGCCACCATCTGGGTTATTGGTGTGATATTTAGAGTGAGAAATTGCCACATCAAAATCTTTGTGGCAAATTGAATGTCTCTATTATATGATTTTTGTGAATATCAGTTCACCATCATGTGACTGATTCACACAAACCTTTGGACATCTCTTTACTATCATGGAGCAAGCATGTGTGTCAAGTGTGGTGTCACTTCCTGTTTACAGTGCCTTTTTCCAAATTCGATTAGGAGTAGCCATCATACAGAAAGACCTAGAAACTTTCAGGAATACACATTTCAAGAAGCTGTGCTCTTGATGCCACACAGCAAGCGTTGTGAGAATCAGGTGAATAGTCAGGCTTGGAGGAGTGGTGGAAAGATTCTAAATGGCAGAAAATGCAATATGGCAGTCATGGGTCATCCTACTGGTGAAGTTGTAGAAAAGGGATAGCTTGGATGAGCACAAACTCTAGTGTCAATCGGGTTTACGGTGTTTATCTTTGAATGTTTGGCAACGATCTGATCAACTGGCATGAAATGTGATGTGTTGTGTTGACACACCAATATCTATCATTATGTCTTGGCAAACTATTTATTAACATTTTGGGATGGTTCAACCGATAGACAAACGTATACTAGCTGCTTGGTATACTAATCCTATTGTTGACCAATTTCTAAACTTAAATTCACAGCTTGAAGGTTCTTTGGAGCAAGAGAAGAAGCTCCGCATGGACCTTGAGAGAACCAAGAGGAAGCTTGAAGGTGACCTGAAACTGGCTCAAGAATCCGTCATGGATCTGGAGAATGACAAGCAGCAGTCTGACGAGAAGATCAAGAAGTAATATAGATTGGGTTTCACTTATATACTGTACTGTATATTTTCTCATGCATGACATAATATACTGTGTGAAGATGAGGTAACTATACTGTTTTTTCTTATGAATCTTATAGAAAGGACTTTGAAACTTCCCAGCTGCTTAGCAAGATTGAGGATGAGCAGTCCGTGGGTGCTCAGCTTCAGAAGAAGATCAAGGAGCTGCAGGTGAGTACCATTATACTTTACCTCTTTCGTACAACATATTCGCCAAACATTCGCCAAACATTAGATTCTGATTGGCTGAGAGTATGGCATTTATTCATTGAATCCACCAAAGTTTCGGTTCTAAATCAATTCCGAAAAATTTACAACACAACTGATTACTATTGATTTTCAATTGTAATTTACTTTACCCTTGCAATGACACTCAGTAGCGAGAGAGAGCCACAATCTGAGTCTAGCCAAGATACAAGATTTATTATTGCCAGTGTTAGTACTAATCATTTTGTTATGATGTGGTAGCTATGTCCCAGCCCAAAACCACCAAGGCAAAATGTGTAGTTGTTTGCTGGAACATTAACAGTGAATAATGATTCCATTGCATAGGAATCTAATGTTTGTGAATAATTGTGTTCCATGCATTAGTTAGATCTTCAGGTATTGCCAGGAAAACAGAGATATCACTAGCTAAATGATTTTATTTTCAAAAGTTAAAAAGTTCATATTTTCCACGTTTTTGTGGAAATTATATTATTTGATCGTAAGCGGTTGTATGAAAAATGTACTTGGGCCCAGGAGTTACAATTTAAATGCCCTTTGTGCAGAGTGTAATGTGTGACACCTCTGTGTTGTGACATTAAAGAGTGCTACACCTGGCTGCTCCTTCATTTTCCTTCAATGAACCTATTGTCAAACTTATGAATTGCAATCACTCATCATATGAATTTTAAATCATTTAAAGGCCCGTATTGAAGAGCTGGAGGAGGAGATTGAGGCTGAACGTGCTGCTCGTGCCAAGGTTGAGAAGCAGAGAGCTGACCTCTCCAGGGAACTGGAGGAGATCAGTGAGAGGCTTGAGGAGGCTGGTGGAGCCACTGCTTCTCAGATTGAGATGAACAAGAAGCGTGAGGCTGAGTTCCAGAAGCTGCGTCGTGACCTTGAGGAGTCCACCCTGCAGCATGAAGCCACCGCATCTGCTCTCCGCAAGAAGCAGGCTGACAGTGTTGCAGAGCTGGGAGAGCAGATCGACAACCTCCAGCGTGTCAAGCAGAAGCTGGAGAAGGAGAAGAGTGAATACAAGATGGAGATCGATGACCTCTCCAGCAACATGGAAGCTGTTGCTAAGGCCAAGGTATACTAATCTACACAGTACATATACATTCATGTGTAGAACACATGTCTGAATAAATTACACAACCCATTCAATGTGATTAACAGGGAAATCTTGAGAAGATGAGTCGCACCCTTGAGGACCAACTTAGTGAACTGAAGGCCAAAAGCGACGAGAATGTGCGCCAGATAAATGATATCGGCGGTCAGAGAGCAAGACTTCTAACTGAGAATGGTGAGTTTTTTTTTTTTTTTACTCTAGCATTTTCTTTTTTTACTCTAACGTATCTAAAATAAATCAAATTTCAAAATCAGGTGAGTTTGGTCGTCAGCTTGAGGAGAAAGAAGCCCTTGTCTCCCAGCTGACCAGAGGCAAGCAGGCCTTCACTCAGCAGATTGATGAGCTGAAGAGGCAGGTTGAGGAGGAGGTTAAGGTGAGCAGAATCTTCTCAAAAAGGTATGACAGATCTTTTTCTTTGAATTATTATTGTCTCTAATTAAATTGTACTTATTTCAATAACCTTTTTAGGCTAAGAATGCCCTTGCCCATGGTGTTCAATCAGCCCGCCATGACTGTGACCTTCTGAGGGAGCAGTTTGAGGAGGAGCAGGAGGCCAAGGCTGAGCTGCAGCGTGGCATGTCCAAGGCCAACAGTGAGGTGGCCCAGTGGAGGGCCAAGTATGAAACTGATGCAGTCCAGCGCACAGAGGAGCTTGAGGAGGCAAAGTAAGTCAATGTTGTTATTTTTTACTGTACATCTCAACAAACATAGTTAATTACATTTCATAACATTGTTACATTTAATAATTGTTCACCAGGAAAAAGCTGGCCCAGCGCCTTCAAGAGGCTGAGGAGCAGATTGAGGCTGTGAACTCCAAGTGTGCCTCTCTGGAGAAGACCAAACAGAGACTCCAGGGTGAGGTGGAGGACCTCATGATTGATGTGGAGAGGGCCAATGCTCTGGCTGCCAACCTTGACAAGAAGCAGAGGAACTTTGACAAGGTACATTGATATTCATGACTTTAACTAAGGACATGTAGTGAGAATTTGTGCCTCCAAATACTAGGTTACATTTCTCTAAATGACTTTGCAGGTCCTGGCTGAGTGGAAGCAGAAGTTTGAGGAGGGCCAGGCAGAGCTGGAGGGAGCTCAGAAAGAGGCTCGTTCTCTCAGCACTGAGGTGTTCAAGATTAAGAACTCCTATGAGGAGGCCCTGGACCAGCTGGAGACCCTGAAGCGCGAGAACAAGAACCTGCAGCGTGAGTCCGTTAAGAAAAATAACTGTTACTTAATACCATGATAGATGTAGATGAACACACTAGCTAGGAAAGCTGCAATGTAGTGTTTCTAATCCCTGTTTTGTGGTATCTACAGAGGAGATATCAGACCTGACTGAACAGATTGGTGAGACTGGAAAGAACATCCATGAGCTGGAGAAGGCCAAGAAGACAGTAGAAACTGAGAAGTCAGAGATGCAGACAGCCCTTGAGGAAGCTGAGGTAAATATTATCTTAGCTATCTCTACATTATAATGTTATTTTGTTTGTAAATTTTGTTTTTACAGTTAATCAAATAATGTATATATATATTTCCATTACATTCGAAAGTGAACCAGGACTATATATTGGATGTATATTTTTAGGGAACTCTGGAACATGAAGAGTCCAAGATTCTGCGTGTCCAGCTGGAGCTCAACCAGATTAAGGGTGAGGTTGACAGGAAGCTGGCAGAGAAGGATGAGGAGATGGAGCAGATCAAGAGGAACAGCCAGAGGGTGATTGACTCCATGCAGGGCACTCTGGACTCTGAGGTCAGGGGCAGGAATGATGCCCTGAGAATCAAGAAGAAGATGGAGGGAGACCTGAATGAGATGGAGATCCAGCTGAGTCATGCCAACCGCCAGGCTGCTGAGGCCCAGAAGTCACTGAGGAATGTTCAGGGACAGCTCAAGGTACTGCATGAGGAACCTTTGTATTACGCTGTCACAGTATTGTCCTCTATATGCTAATTAATCAGTGATCCAAAATATGAAAAGAATATAATGACATACATATAAACCTAACTCATTGACTGCCGCACTGTTTTTCCATCTTTACTCCCTGGCGCTTTGTTATTGGCCATTTTCACAATGTTTGTGGACCCATCGTATATTCTATATTATAGCTATGGAGACAATAGTATGGATAATTTGACAGACACTATTTATACTCCAACAGGGACAAAACTGTTTATTTCTACATACCTTTGTTTGTGCGCTATACCACGCAAAAAATCACCCCGTTTCACAATAATCCAGGCTGGTTTTCTAGATTGTGAGATATAGTGTTTTGTGCGGCGTATGTGCAAATCTCGCGGCTGCTCGCCTGAAACCTATATTATTGCCACGTCAAAGGTAAACACTACCATGTTTCTTCACAAAGCCATCGGGGGTGGGGGGGGGGGGGGTTCCGACGCTGCGATCATTACAAAAGTATGTTTTATGATGGGTTCGGTAAAATAGACGTTACCTTTGTCAGTCTCCACCCTTACTCCAAGTGTCTTGAATCACAACAGGATCGATACATATAACGTTAGGTGGTCCTCATCCGTTGTCTTCTTCTAGTCTGCTCGGGCCAGACTATACCACGGAGCCGAATAGGTTTCCTCTATAGTTTGACTATAGTATTTTTATGATTTACCAGAAGTGCTGAGTCCAACATAGTCTGGTGGAAATGCACCTTATCACCCATAATCATCATCCATATAATCTGTTTTGTCTTAGAAAAAAAAGAAAAGGAACTAAAAACGAGATATCTCGTTTTTGGCGCTCAACCGCTGGCTCTCAGAAACAAGATATCTCGTGATTGGCGCTCAATGAGTTAATTGCTGTTTACAATTATTTTTGTATTACTGTTGATGTCCCCCACTTGCATGAGATATTATAAATTAAGCTCCAATTCCACGGCTGCCTGAAGCTGAAAAGCATGTATGGCATACCCTTAATTGTAGCCACATTCTGACCTTTTGTGATAATTTCAGTCACATATGTCTTTTAACATTAGGATGCCCAACTGCACCTTGATGATGCTCTCAGAGCACAGGAAGACCTGAAGGAGCAGGCTTCCATGGTTGACCGTAGAAATGGACTCATGGTGGCTGAGATCGAGGAGCTGAGAGCTGGTCTGGAGCAGACAGAAAGAGGCCGCAAAGTGGCTGAGCAGGAACTGGTGGACGCCAGTGAGCGTGTTGGACTGCTGCACTCTCAGGTAAACAAACAACATTATCTGATCATTTGTTTTTAGGCATGTGTTTCTTTGGGTTATGTGTGAGCCATCCTTGAAACTCTTTATCTGTATAATGTTTTTCTTTTAGAACACCAGCCTTCTGAACACCAAGAAGAAGATTGAGACTGACCTGGTCCAAGTCCAGGGTGAAGTAGATGACAGTGTTCAGGAAGCCAGGAATGCAGAGGAGAAGGCCAAGAAGGCCATCACTGATGTGGGTTTACATTTCATGAGTTTCTTTATGGCCAAGAAGGCCATCACTGATTTGATTTGAAATCTTTATTTCGAACATCTAAATAAATACAAACAATATAAAATCAAAACAAATAATTGATTGAAAAAATAAACAAAAGCAAAACATAACTCAATTTACATGTTCGAAAACATGAAACATGAAACTGATGTGGGTTTACATTTCATATGATAGTTTCTTTATGGCCAAGAAGGTAATCACTGATGATTTGGTTTCTTCATGTCATTTCAGTCAACAATGTAACATTTTCTCATGACATTTCTAGTGAATACAAATTATTTATCTTCTAGGCTGCCATGATGGCTGAGGAGCTGAAGAAGGAGCAGGACACCAGCTCTCACCTGGAGAGGATGAAGAAGAACCTGGAAGTCACAGTCAAGGACCTGCAGCACCGCCTGGATGAGGCTGAGAATCTGGCCATGAAGGGGGGCAAGAAGCAGCTCCAGAAACTGGAGTCCAGAGTAAGATCAAATAATAGCCACATGTCAAGATATATATTGTTGAACTAATGTAGTCATCTGTACAATTACAGAGAAACATGGATTCTTAATATTTTATCCAATTCTGAAGGTGCGTGAGCTGGAAGGAGAGGTTGAGGCTGAGCAGAGACGTGGAGTAGATGCTGTTAAAGGTGTCCGCAAATACGAGAGGAGAGTGAAGGAACTCACCTACCAGGTATGTCATGTTCACATTCATGACAACTTGGTCATCATTAGTGTTTCTTTTGACTGAAGGAAAATATTGAACGATTGCTAACTCATTTAGCTGATTCATTTTAATTCCTTGCTTCCATTAGACTGAGGAGGACAAGAAGAATGTTGCCAGGCTGCAGGATCTGGTCGACAAGCTGCAGCTCAAGGTTAAGACCTACAAGAGGACGGCTGAGGAAGCGGTACGTTGTTTTAAGTCAAAATGCTCTACTTGTCTTTCTTCATGCTTTTCATTCTACTCTTAGTATTCCTAAGTAATACTGATCTATGAAACTTCCACAGGAGGAGCAGGCCAATGGTCACCTGTCCAAGTGCAGGAAGGTTCAGAATGAGCTGGAGGAGGCTGAGGAGCGTGCTGACATTGCTGAGTCCCAGGTCAACAAGCTGAGAGCTAAGACCCGTGACTCTGGCAAGGTAAATGTGAATATGTTATCTGTGAACATTCATACAGTGGATTTTAAGTATGATAAGACTCAAAACCTTCCATTGGATATTGTCTCAATATCTTTATCTTTTACAGGGAAAAGAAGCTGCTGAATAAGCCTCCAATCTGGACAATTGAAAACATGTTATATATTGTACAGTAATATGACAACATTATCTACTGTATTTCAATAAATGTTGCTTCAAAATCATTTTGTTTATCCTTTGTTTCATTACCATGTCCAACCAGTGTTAATTTCGTCAACTATTTAACATTTGTACAAACAAAAACGGCACATCTTCAGTGTTACCCAAACACACAAAAAACAGAAAGGTCCCAAGTCAGGAAGATGCGAGGAAAAACAGAGTATCCAAAAAAGTACGTTCCAAAACTCACCCAGGCACAATTGCGCAAAGCGGGCAACGAGGCACAGATCCAACGGATGGCAGAGAAAAGCAACAGCGGCGACTTCCATAGACGTCCTGGAGAAAAACAGACGAGGTACAACACGGGAGGGAACAAGCAGCAGCCAGTGGTAATCCAAAACGACCCGACACAGGACGTTAGGAACACCAGAGTATATAAGGGCTCCACCGAGCTGATTAGAACTCACTTCAGGTGCGCGAAGGTAATTGGTACCTTGAAGCGTGCGGAATCGGACCAATCCTCACAAATACAATTATAGTACAGTAGAAAAGTAAAAAAGTAAAGTAAAAACATCCATACAAAATGTAGGCTACTCAATACGTTCAAAGGGAGGTTTTATCACTTTTTGATCTCTCTGAACCAGCGCTGCCTCTCTCTCTCTCTCTCTCTCTCTCTCTCTCTCTCTCTCTCTCTCTCTCTCTCTCTCTCTCTCTCTCTCTCTCTCTCTCGCCAAAGGCACTTGTGTCAACTGGCCATACCGGGAAACCAAAGAACCCGATGATGGAATTTTACGAGTCACAGGTTGAGTATGTGGGGAATGGACCGGCATTGTGGGATGACACACACATGTTACACGTCAGGCAGGATTTTCCCGTGCGTCTCCCGTGCATCTCCCATGTGTCCTCCATGCGTGTCAGTGCTGTATCGACACACGTTTACAGCGTGTGGGGACAGACGAGTTTAACTCGATGAGAGGCCAGATTCCAGTGTGGCTCCTGCACACACAATTTGATTGGCCGAGAGAGGCCAGCATATACTAAAAAGAAGAGGTCGGGACTGGACATCTGGACTACTTATTAGATTATATATTTGTAACTATATTTATTGTAGGGCAAATATAACTAAGGGCATACATACCCTCATCTTGCACCTTATTGCCCTGCGCATGTCCAGAGTTAATTATATTGTTATATTGTTACTTTACACTGCCTTTTTATTCTATTAAATTTTTTTTACCTCTCCACTGTACGATAATTCTATGACCTGTACCATGTCTTCCACTACCTCACCTCCCCCCTCCCCCATGCTGCCATGATGCCTGATTTCCCCCAAGGGGATCAATAAAGGAATATCTTATTTATCTATTGTAGCCCCCAGCCTACCCAACTCTGGGTGTTGGTAAATGAAAGGTGTAAAAAAGAATAATGAACTAGTCAATAAGATGACATATTCCTTTATTGATCCCCTTGGAGAAATGCAGAGGTGTCATAGCAGCACAGGTGAGGGGGGGGGGTACAGGTAGAGTATGCAGGGTAATATAGGCAATAAATATAGGCAATACAAGTTTATTAAGTCTATTGCACACATCCTCAGGAATAATAACCTACTCTGTCCCTTCCTGTGTTGTCCGACCAGTCTAGTTAGTTGTTCAAGTGTATTCCCAGCACTAATTACAACCTAGAGCCCTCATATAGTGGGGGGAATGCAGTCTACAATGTGAGTTTAAACCTGTAAGGCCAAAATTTAATTGACATTAGCAACATCAGAGGCCAGAATGTGGGACAGAATGTGAGACCTATGGATGAATGAATGAATGAATGACTTTATTTGACAATATAAAAATAACATGTGACAGAAAGCACAGCCAGGAGATACTGCCGAGGATGAACACAAAAAAGCTCAGAGCTTATTTCCATTGTGGTCCTTGGATATAAAAACACCTTCTTCCACATATTTTTTTTAAACAGTGTCTCAGTCCGAACAACAACAGCGCATAAACGCTCACATGAAATTACCTGGACAAGAGGCTGCATGGAGGTTTCCTGATTGCAGAGAAAATACTATGTTTTAAAAAATATCCATGATGTTAGCGTATACCCATAAATTCTGGTTTCACCTGTCCACACGAGTATACTATTTTATTTCTTTGTAATCTTTTTTTCATCTTCACCCTGGCAGTAGTTTAAAAATAAATATACCATGGTGAAATGGCAACAAATAACTACCAAATGTTTCAGTAAAAACTCAGTTTGCATGTGGACAAAAGGCCAAACCGTATAGAAAAAGCTATACGTTTTCAAAAATGATTTTCTCTATTGATGAATCATCTATTGTCTTAAAATCTCTGTACACTCAGCCCCATTGAAAATGAGGTTCTCCCTCAATGACTCCAGACCTTAAATAAAGTATAAAAAAAAAAAAACATAATAACAAATAAATAAAAAACTTTATATTTATTTGTATCATCTGTTGTATTACCTATCTGGTAAGATTCTCTAACAAAAGAAATCACCCAAACCCTCACCTTTACAGTCCCATCAGTAGTCAAAACGTTATCCCTTGAGACTTCCTGTTCTTCTTCTTGTGTTCTACCTTTTATTTTGATAATATTGCATTTGTACAGAACCATTAGTGGTTGAAACATTTGATGGGAAAACAACAGGTGATTGTAATTAAATGACAACCGTGGCCATTAAGATATAATCCAGGGGTCAATGATGCAATAAAGATAACAAAAGACAAAGAAACACAATAGAAAAGTATTTTTGCTTTGATTTCTGACATGTCGCATGTGGCACTTAGTATTGGATCATTGTATTGGGGAAATCTCGTATTGGCCAGATCCCTAGTTAGGATCCATCCTAGGCTACATTTAGCAAACAGTAGACAACATCCTGCCTTATTGAATTGCTCTATCTCAAAATACTAACTAATTATCTTTTTTTAAATCCCCAAATTGTTTTTAATAAATACAGACATAATTGATCATGTGATCAAAATAAGAGTTATTTTGATCACATGATCAATTATGTCCCTGTATTTATTAAAAACAATTTGGGGATTTAAAAAAATTAAATTATTTAGTCTATAGGCTAGTGTTAGCCCACAGACTAAACAATTACCGTCCTGTTTACAGTGTAAAGCTTTGTAAACATGTGTACAATATCAATGACCGTGCTGTTTACAGTGTAAAGCTTTGTAAACATGTGTACAATATCAATGACCGTGCCGTTTACAGTGTAAAGCTTTGTAAACATGTGTACAATGTCAATGAGTGTTTTGCCATATTTTGGACTATCGTCTTTTTTGTTACTGTAGCTACTAACTTGCGTCACAGAGTACATTCCTCGCACCTGTGAAGGAGAGAGGGCCGGTGTGTCAGACATGTTGTATGCAGCTGGACACAGCAGGCTCCTCCCACTGTACCATGAAGTGACACTTGTGCATCTAAACTTAGATTAGCTGTGTACCTACATGTGTTTACCTACGTACATAGGCTAATGTTCCGATGACACAGAGTGACAAGGAGAATGTGTGTATGGATGTGTTTTCTTAACAGGTCTACCGCCTACTGTGCGGCTCTTCACTCAGACTGACTTGCCGTGCACATTCATGACCCCCAGAATCCTGTTGATTTTGGTGACCTCCTGTCGTTTCCTCTAGCGGCGCCATCCGGTAAATCTTTCAAATGAGCGAAAGATCTGTGAAATTATGTGTTAGTCCAGGCCGATCTCGCTTATGTCACAAACAGGTGATTTATGACAAATAGGGAGTCCACACGTGATAACAATTTAACAAAAATAATTTATTTAATCCTATCTAAACAAACAATAATTGACACTAGACAATTCCGCGCGGGGGAAATTGTGAAAGTGTGGGTGACGCCTGTGCACCGCCGGCCAACGGGAGAGGGTCTCTTGCGAGTCTCTATGACGAACGGTTCAAAAGATACAAAAAGGGGTGCGGCCTAAGGATCGGGGGAGTGGTCAACATAGACCAATGAAAGAGGATATCCCTACTGAGTGCAATTACACACTATTACACTATTACACTATTACACACTATTACACTATTACACACTATTACACACTATTACACAATTACACTATTACACTATTACACTATTACACACTATTACACTATTACACTATTACACACTATTACACTATTACACACTATTACACTATTACACTATTACACACTATTACACTATTACACACTATTACACTATTACACTATTACACACTATTACACACTATTACACTATTACACACTATTACACTATTACACTATTACACACAATTACACTATTACACTATTACACACTATTACACTATTACACTATTACACACTATTACACTATTACACACTATTACACTATTACACTATTACACACTATTACACTATTACACTATTACATACACTATTACACTATTACACACTATTACACACTATTACACTATTACACTGTTACACACTATTACACTATTACACTATTACACACTATTACACTATTACACTATTACACTATTACACTATTACACACTATTACACTATTACACTATTACACACTATTACACACTCGAGAATGCAGCTGTGACCGCGTCCCCGACCGCCAAGAACCTTGGTGTTGTCCTCGACGACCAGTTGAACTTCTCTGCTCACATCGCAGCGACAACCAGAACCTGCCGATTCCTCCTGAGCAACGTCAGAAGGATACGCCCCTTCCTGACAAAAGAAGCCACCCAACTCCTCGTCCAATCAACAGTCATCTCCCGCCTCGACTACTGCAACGCACTGCTCGCTGGCCTCCCGGCCACTGCCACTAAGCCTCTTCAACTCATTCAGAACGCAGCGGCCCGCCTGATCTCAAACCTACCGAAGTCGGCCCATGTCACCCCACTTCTTAGGGACCTGCACTGGCTCCCCATTGCTGCACGAATCCGCTTCAAGGCCCTTGACCTAGCATACCGTGCGGCAAAGGGAACTGCTCCCGCCTACCTCCGGTCAATGGTCTCTAACTACACACCCTCAAGACCCCTACGCTCTGCATCTTCTGGCCGCCTCAGACCTACTCCTATCCAAGCTCCGGGAGGGTCATCAAAGAGAAGTCGCCTATTCTCAGTCCTTGCCCCACAATGGTGGAATGAACTACCCACCCCAGTTAGGACAGCCGAAACACGTCCAATCTTTCGCCGTCGACTAAAGACTCACTTCTTCAACCATTATCTGAATTAAAAAAAAATAAAAATAAAAAATAAAAAATCTAACCCTAACTAACCATACTGTCATGCACTTGTCCTAATAAACTAACCTACACTGTAGCACTCAACACTTTGATGAACATTGTTACTCAGCTGATAGAGTTGTGCTCTTCCTGATGGCTTGTCGTACAGAACTTGTAAGTCGCTTTGGATAAAAGCGTCAGCTAAATGACTAAATGTAAATGTAAATGTTTACACACTATTACACACTATTGCACTATTACACACTATTACACTATTACACTATTACACACTATTACACTATTACACACTATTACACACTATTACACTATTACACACTATTACACACTATTACACTATTACACTATTACACTCTATTACACTATTACACACTATTACACTATTACACTATTACACACTATTAAACTATTACACTATTACACAATTACACACTATTACACTATTACACACTATTACACCATTACACTATTACACACTATTACACTATTACACACTATTACACTAGCACACTATTACACACACTATTGTACTGAGTACAATGGCACAACCCGCAAGTCTCTATGACAAACGGTTCAAGAGATACACAACGGGGGATGGCCTAAGGGGGTGTGGTCTAAGGATCGGGGGAGTGGTCAACGTAGACCAATGAAAGAGGATATCCCTACCGAGTCCAATGGCACAACCCGCAAGTCTCTACGACAAACGGTTCAAGAGATACACTAAGGGGGTGTGGCCTAAGGGAGCGTGGTCTAACGATCGGGGGAGTGGTCAACATCTACCAATGAAAGAGGACATCCCTACTGAGTACAATGACACAACCCGCAAGTCTCTACGACAAACGGTTCAAGAGATACACTAAGGGGGTGTGGCCTAAGGGGGCGTGGTCTAAGGATCGGGGGAGTGGTCAACATCGACCAATGAAAGAGGATATCCCTACTGAGTACAATGGGTCAACATAGACCAATGAAAGAGGACATCCCTACCCACAAGACAGAGGGCGCTGTCAATCAATTCAGTACTGCTACACAGAGGGGCGATGAAGGGTTAACTCCATGAGAGGTCATTGCCAGGTCAGCTGTACTGAGTTGATTGACAGCTTCCTTTGAGCCATGAGCCACACACACACCTGCTGACCACTGATTAGGGTGATGCAATCAGCAATGACGCTGCACTTTCACTTTCAATGTATTTTAATGAGGGCAGATGCATGACTTCATTCTCACGATGATTAAAAGCAAACGATAAGAGATGAAGCGTTGTGACTTTCAGATGAGCACTTGAAGGGTTATGTGAAGGGTTTTGTGTGATATTGTGTCATTCCGTCGACAATTGTGGCCCCGGTGGCGATCATAACACAAGGGGGGAAAAGCTCAAAAATCTGCTTTTTTTAAGAGTGGAAACCCATTGGTTTGTATGTAGAGGATAACTTTCAAACAAATGGTCATCAGTTGAGATAGAAATGTCCAATTCCATTTATTTTTCTTTTGTGGTTTGATGAAATGTATAGTGTAAAGAAGGATGATATTTAAACATGGGCCCCAAAATGAATGGAAGCGAATGAGGAGCCTGACACTTGGGAGAAATGGGGGTGTTGCAGCATTGGGGATGTTTAAAAAATATAATTTAATATATAATATAATAATTTGTGCTTCACCTAAAAATTTGGTCAGCAGCCTCCACTGGTGTGTATGTGTAACTAGGAGGGATATGAGGACTGTGTGTATGTGTAACTAGGAGGGATATGAGGACTGTGTGTATGTGTAACTAGGAGGGATATTAGGACTGTGTGTATGTGTAACTAGGGGGGATATGAGGACTGTATGTGTAACTAGGAGGGATATGAGGCCTGTGTGTGTCCTCTGCTCTCAGTCCGCTGCCCCAGCAGGTCACAGCGTACAAGTAGGCGCCCGCCACCACCGACTCATAGAACATCCTCAACATCCTTGTACAGACATTGAAGGATCTCAGCCTTCTGTACAAGAAGGGCCAGTCGGCTCTGGCCCTTCTTGTACAGTGCCTCTGCATGTTTTGACCCGTTCAGTTTGTCGTCGATGTGCACACCGAGATATTTGTACACCTCAACCATGTCCACATCAACTCCCCTGATGGAAACGGTTGTCACAGGTGCACTCCTCCTCCTCCCCAGCTCCACAACCAGTTCCTTGGTCTTCGCCACATTTAGCTGCAGGTGGTTTTTATCGCACCATGTGACAAAGTCCACTACCAGTTCCCGGTATTCCCTCTCGTCACCGTCCTTTATACATCCCACTATCGCAGAGTCATCAGAAAACTTCTGAAGGTGGCAGGACTCTGACCGATAGTGGAAGTCGTTGGTGTAGACTGTGAAGAGGAAGGGAGAGAGGACTGTCCCCTGCGGGGCCCCGGTGTTGCTGACCAGTCTGTCAGACACACAGCCAGGGCCGGACTGGGGAAATAATTCATACCGGGAGATATAGCGCGAAATATAGCCCCAATCAGGCCACTTTTTAAGCAGGGGGTCTGGGGGTCCCCCACCCGGATTTTTTTTGTTACAAAGACTTAATTTCCTGCATTCTGGTGAATTTTAGTGCATGTGAATCACTAACTAATGAGCCAACAATTGCTTAGTACAATGTACTGTTATGAACCTCAAATAAAACGGTTGTGGCACTAGCAATGGTACTCTCTCCACCTTCAAAAAGAAAAAAGCACAACATATTTTTCTACTATTATAATACAGTTAACCACTCTCTCCACCTATTCAAACAGAGCAAGAGCACAATACCATATTCACTTTACTGATGCACTACCCATCAACAGTTAAAATAGCCCTTTACACAAACATTAAATAACAGACCTTTCATTACAATACTATAATAACAGTAGCCACTGCCAGAATAGTGACACATGTATCGTGTGTGGTGAGCACACGCATGCATGCACAACAAAGACAGAAGATTGCGTTGTCTCAATCATTTTAACTATTAAATTAGCTCAAAGTATGAGCTCACTGACTGAAATTTCCAACAAAAAGCATCAATTGTCAAATAATATTGATCACATTAACTAGACTAGATGTTTTTGAGGAAATTAGAAAGGGAACAACAACTTAACCCTTGTGTCTGATCAGATTCTTATTTTTTCGATAACGTTGCAGTGATTATGTTTGTAGCCAATGTGGCAAAGGTGTGTAATTGCAAGGGTGTGGCAAAGGTGTGAATTATCTCTCTCTTTCATAAATTGTTTATTCAACTTCAGCCCCAATCATAACCACCACATATTGTTTTTTGTAATGTCAGATTTAACAACTCCTTCCAGAAAAGTGGGAGTGTGCATCTGCCATTCCATTCGCCGCCTCCGCTGTCAATCAGTTGTATCGCCTGGTCCCGCCTCCACCAATCACAAGCGGCAGCACGGCTCCATTGTGTGTGTGTGTGTGTCCCCGTTCAGTGACATGTCTTGTTTATTTTGGCTATAAGATGATGTGATGTCTTTAGAAATCTAAGAAAATCCTTGTTTCAATAGTATATGAAACTCAAAATAATAACTTTATTTGTATAGCACTTTTTCATACATGCCCTTTGTTATTAATGTTTCACATTTTGTTTATCATTTTGGAAATAAATTCTATTTGAATAAATGATATTTTTGAAAGCTAACCTTTTAATTGCTAAATAATAACATACACTCTTACCAGGGGTCAAAACAATGCCATTTACTGCTTTTTATATAGAAATTAAATGTATATTATGCATAATTGAGTTTGGAATTTTGGTCCGGCCCTCCAACATATTTTCAGTTGCTCATTCGGCCCCCCGGGAAAAATAATTGCCCACCCCTGCCTTATGGTATCAAAAGCACTGGAGAAGTCAAAGAACATGACTCTCACAGTGCTCCCCGGCTTGTCTAGGTGAGTGTAGGCTCGGTTCAGCAGGTAGATGACAGCATCCTCTACCCCCAGTCGGGGCTGGTAGGCGAACTGGAGTGGGTCTAGGTGGGGTTTGGTCACCGGGCGGAGTTGCTCCAGGACTAACCTCTCCATGGTCTTCATTATGTGAGAGGTTAGAGCCACCGGCCTGTAGTCCTTGGACGTGCTGGGAAGTGGGCACTTAGGGACATGATTCTGGCCTGGTAGGTTAAGCCACCATTTGATGCAGTTTCTATATCTATCCCACCGTGTCTGTGTAAAATCTTGTACACGTTCTTTCTGAACGGACGTGAGATGCATATAACATTGTTTAGAAACCTTTTTGCGAACTTTAGTGTTTGTGTGCGCATATACATTTCTGGAGCATTTATCTATCCACTCTGGTTGGATGGTGTATTGTACTTATGCTCTGCTGTATAATAACAATACATTGGAATCGAATCTCATTTTGAGATCAGTCGCAAATCGCTTCCTGTTGAATGGGTCGATTGAGTGCAATGCCGAACCTCTGCTGTTTGTTTTCACTTGTCTTGACAGCCTAGTATATGACACGCCCACTGATGACGTCACGGTTCGCAAGGAAAAAACAACTATTTTTCGGTTCCAGCTGAGCACCTATTTTTAACGGTCTGAACCAATTAATCCCCGGTGTGAACGCGCCGGCCGCTTCGAGATTACGTTCGGGAACAGGTGTTCTGCGAAATTCTACTACCTGCTGAATTCTGCTGCCAGCGCTCCTGCGCATGACCCACAATCGTTCACTCTACAATATTCTGCCACCTTGCTGACGAACGTCTTGTTGAGTCTTGTTGATATATCTTAAACAATATCTTAAACATATGTTTTTCATTGCACCTTTTTAACTGTATACGCATGTAAATATTTGCATGTAATTGGCTTTGCAGCCGAATGTATTTGTAGATGATAAAATGTCGGTACACCTGTTGGAATTCCGGCTCCGTCACGGAAATCACTGTGCCCAGGCAGCAGTGGTTCGGCAAAAAAAGTGTGCTACTATACAATAAATAAAGTTAAAAAAAAAATGTATAAACTAGGCTAAATATAATCCAAAATATACACAAGAATGGATGGGCTGTCAAATAATCAGAGATGTAGGTGTGCTGTGCAGTTGGGTTTGATAGCATATGAATATGTGTATTACGGTAAGTATTCTTTCAAACCTTAGTCCATCCTTTTGGGCTACACCCAAGGCTCGGCCCCATCAGCAGAACTAGTCCTGCCAGATTGTATTCACTGATTGCAAGAATTTCACAAGTTCTATTGTCATCCAATGATATAAACCCCTGCCATTCACATTCTTCTTGACTTCACTCCTGCTGTGTGTTGCCAGCGACGTCCACAGAGCATCACATCATCAGCCTAACAGACGACCGTTGACACCCAGGATTTGGGACTTCATTTGGAGGTAAGAGGTGCTGCTGCCTGGGAACATTTTACACACCTCACTGCTAGACCCCTGCTGCGGATTATATGTTTATTTGAAAGATATTGAGTCTATTTGTAGACTTTTTCCCCCACAGTATTTTGTCAGTGTTGTTTAATGGAAAAGAAGAGTTATGAACAATGTATTTTTTGGATTTCTTTCCCCAATATTGGTTAAATTTTAATTCATACATTAATATACTGTATGTCATCGTGTGTGGTGCTTTCAGTGAATTGAGATCAAAGGAAAGTTTGTGCATAATTCTGATCTATTGTAGGGCTTGTTTTTGTAATACTACTCAATGTGGTGTATGCTTGTTTTCTATCTCTCTGCTGCTGTTTGATCAGATGCTTAAATAATGATATTGTTTGATGTTCCCTCCCTTGTTCAAATAAAGATCAAATGTTTTTTTCATGCAAGGCATATTGTTATGGACGAAAGCATTGGATTTCTGTCTGTGGACTATTGCCCAGGATGTTTGTACTCAACACTTACAGGATACACTTGCTTGCTTGACCTGTCAAGGTGTGGCTCATCTTTTAGTATCAGCTTAGATGGGAGGGGTGGATTTGTGTGTGTGTGTGTGTGTGTGTGTGTGTGTGTGTGTGTGTGTGTGTGTGTGTGTGTGTGTGTGTGTGTGTGTGTGTGTGTGTGTGTGTGTGTGTGTGTGTGTGTGTGTGTGTGTGTGTGTGTGTGTGTGTGTGTGTGTGTGTGTGTGTGTGTGTGTGTGTGTGTGTGTGTGTGTGTGTGTGTGTGTGTGTGTGTGTGTGTGTGTGTGTGTGTGTGTGTGTGTGTGTGTGTGTGTGTGTGTGTGTGTGTGTGTGTGTGTGTGTGTGTGTGTGTGTGTGTGTGTATGAGTGAGAGAGTCCATTGTGGCATATGACTTCCGAAGTAAAGAAATATGCTTAAGTATATTTTCTGAAAGTATACTTTACTGTATATACTTTTTATGTATTCTGACTACAGTTGCGTTAATTTAAAACCACTTAAGTTGTAGCCTACTTAGTTTGTTAAAAGTTGTACTTAAGATGTACTTAAATATATTGAAATTGTACTTTTGATATAGAGTGAGTAAAATATGCTGATTGGTCCAAATTGGTGAAGATGTGTATGTCACATGAAAGAGACAGATGTAAGTTATTCACTGTTCACAGTCTTGCACTTGATTTGCAAACGTCCCACTCTGGGCTTCAGGGGGGGCTGTAGGGGCGGGGCTCCCCGGGCCCGGGACGATCGGGACCCAATGGGGTCGCCGAGGCAGCAGGCACTGCCCCCGAGATATTCGATGCAGGCCCTGCTGCCTCGCGCCACTGACGTTCGTGGTCATATTAGGTGGTATAAAGCCAGTGCTGGCCGGTGCTACGTATAGTAGGAAGGGCGCGGGGGGTGGGGGTCCCCCATTTTCAATTCATCATGACATTTATGACATACAGATATACAGATATATCATGACATTTATGACACAAATGGATCTCTAAACAATGTTTGTATGTCTCCGCAATGGTATGATTCTGGCCTGGTAGGTTAAGCCACCATTCGATGCAGTTTCTATATCTATCCCACCGTGTCTGTGTAAAATCTTGTACACGTTCTTTCTGAACGGACGTGAGATGCATATAACATTGTTTAGAAACCTTTTTGCGAACTTTAGTGTTTGTGTGCGCATATACATTTCTGGAGCATTTATCTATCCACTCTGGTTGGATGGTGTATTGTACTTATGCTCTGCTGTGTAATAACAATACATTGGAATCGAATCTCATTTTGAGATCAGTCGCAAATCGCTTCCTGTTGAATGGGTCGATTGAGTGCAATGCCGAACCTCTGCTGTTCGTTTTCACTTGTCTTGACAGCCTAGTATATGACACGCACACTGATGACGTCACGGTTCGCAAGGAAAAAACAACTATTTTTCGGTTCCAGCTGAGCACCGATTTTTTACGGTCTGAACCAATTAATCCCTGGTGTGAACGCGCCGGCCGCTTCGAGATTACGTTCGGGAACAGGTGTTCTGCGAAATTCTACTACCTGCTAAATTCTGCTGCCAGCGCTCCTGCGCATGACCCACAATCGTTCACTCTACAATATTCTGCCACCTTGCTGACGAACGTCTTGTTGAGTCTTGTTGATATATCTTAAACAATATCTTAAACATGTGTTTTTCATTGCACCTTTTGAACTGTATACGCATGTAAATATTTGCATGTAATTGGCTTTGCAGCCGAATGTATTTGTAGATGATAAAATGTCGGTACACCTGTTGGAATTCCGGCTCCGTCACGGAAATCACTGTGCCCAGGCAGCAGTGGTTCGGCAAAAACAAGTGTGCTACTATACAATAAATAAAGTAAAAAAAAAAAGAAAATTATAAACTAGGCTAAATATAATGCAAAATATACACAAGAATGGATGGGCTGTCAAATAATCAGAGATGTAGGTGTGCTGTGCAGTTGGGTTTGATAGATTATGAATATGTGTATTACGGTAAGTATTATTTCAAACCTTAGTCCATCCTTTTGGGCTACACCCAAGGCTCGGCCCCATCAGCAGAACTAGTCCTGCCAGATTGTATTCACTGATTGCAAGAATTTCACAAGTTCTATTGTCATCCAATGATATAAACCCCTGCCATTCACATTCTTATTGACTTCACTCCTGCTGTGTGTTGCCAGCGACGTCCACAGAGCATCACATCATCAGCCTAACAGACGACGTCTGACGACCGTCATCATGGTAGACTGGCAGTAATTGTGAAATAGTCTACATCTTTCTCACAATAGTAATAGTATAGTAATAGAGTCTGCAAGCTAGCCTAGCTTAGCACAAATTAATGGAAGTTGATACGGACCACTAGTCTAATTTAAAACTCCGGGAGGGGTGTTTTTGGCCAACAGTTAGGTTAGTGGTCCGTATACACTTCCATTCATTAGTGCTAAGCTAGGCTAGCTTGCACCCAGATAGCTTCCTACTGAACGCACAGAGAGAAAATTGGTATGTATCTTCTTGTCTGACTCAAGAGAAGACGGTACGTGCATTTCCTATAACGTTGGTGTGTTCCTTTAAGAGATGAGAGTTTTGCTCTCTTTTCTGTTGTGGTGATCACCACAGAGGCACTACCAACTACCCCTCACCTGAAGTGCATATTATCCCCATTGATTCAGAGGATTCAAATAGAAACTTCATGGGCAGTGGTGTGCCACTATAAGAAGCCCATATGCCCTTGGGTTGATTCGTATAAGAAAAGGTGAGCAGTTTTACATTGTAGAATGTGGGTCACCAATTCTGGGATCAAATACATTAAGCGGACTACAATATTATTGTCCTTATGTCCTTTATAACATTTTAATCTCACCAAGTGTAAAGTCTGGAGCTGCTCCCTATACAATGAATGGGAGAATTTGTGGACTCATAGTATGTTTGTATGGGCTTTTATACCTACAGTGTAAATGAGCTTTATTCTATAGCAGTGTTCACATTTCTTAAAGAGAAAATGTACCCATAACATTCCCATGGGTGCTCTCAGTGTCATCTTTCTCAATGTATTGTCGATGGAGCAGCTTCAGACTTTATACCTGATTGAATCACGCATTTAAATGTTCCATGTGAAACTGGCCCTATAGCAAATGTAATATCTTATTTGTTATCCACAGCTTTACCACAAAGCCTATTTTGAGCACACTGAGTAATACCTTAAAGGGATAGTTTAGATTTATGTACATTAAAGGAATGTGCCACAATTATGGCAAATGCGCTTAAACGGAAGCGGAAAACTAGCTCAAAACTCCAGAAACTAGCCTAGCTTGCCTAACTTGCCTGCCCTACCCACGGCCGTAAAGTAATGTGAATCCCTACCCTCCTTCAAAACCGCTCTCAAAGAGCACCAACGGGTGGCTGCAATTAGAAACTGGCCTCGGTAAATGTCAAAATCCCCCCCCCCCCACCCACCCACTCAACCCCCTCCAATGTACAATTTATTCCCCTTCAGATATATTTTTTTTATGATCTCTTTTTCTTAAACACTACACTGTAAATTTCGCAGAGTACATTTTACTCAAACTGAGTACAATTTTACTCAGTTTGAGTAAAATGTACTCAGTTTGAGTAAGATTTACTCTGCAAAATTTCAAACTGAGTAACATTTTACTCAGTTTGAGTAAAATTTACTCTGCGAAATGAACTGTGTATATTTGTATGCTTTGTATTGTCATAAATGTCTTGATTAATTGAAAATGGAGGAACCTTATGTAAACAAGACGAAAGTATTTTTCTGGTCTGCATCCTCATAGCAGTTGTTTGTATTGAGCCGTACTGTATTGTACCCATTCTGCAATCTGTTAATAAAGTTTTCAATCAATCAATCAATCAATCAATCAATCAATCAATCAATCAATCAATCAATCAATCAATCAATCAATCAATCAGCTTAAAACTCTGGGAGAGTGTCCACTTTCATTGATTTGTGCTGAGCTAGGCTAGCATGTAGCAGATAGCATTCTATTTAACGCACAAAGAGGAAATACATTTAAATAAATGTGGTTTCTATCTTCTTGTCTGACTCTGGAGAAGACGGTGAGCAATGAGCATGCACATTTCCCATAATGTTGGTGTGTTCTAGGGATGTCCGATATTATCGGCCTGCCGATATTGGCATTCAAATGTGATATCGGAAATTATCTGTATCGAGTTTTCAAAATATTATTATTATTATTATTATTATTATTATTATTATTATTATTATTATTATTATTATTATTATTATTATTATTATTATTATTATTATTATTATTATTATTATTATTATTATTATTATTATTATTATTATTATTATTATTATTATTATTATTATTATTATTATTATTATTATTATTATTATTATTATTATTATTATTATTATTATTATTATATATTTTTTTACATTTATTTCACCTTTATTTACCCAGGCAAGCAAGTAAGAACAAATTCTGATTTTATTTATTGTCAAAAGTATGCATAATGTTGTGTTCATTCCATGACAAGATAATATGTAATGTTAATTACCTGAAATTATTCAGTTTTTTGGGGGGGGGGAAACCCTGCATATATCGGTATCGGTTGATATCGGTATCGGAAATTATGAGTTGGACAATATCGGTATATCGGTATCGGTAAAAAAGCCAATATCGAGCATCCCTAGTCTGTTCCCTTAAGAAATTATGAAATACTCGTCAGTAGTTTAGTCGATGCAAAGCTATTAGTGTTCTGAGTTCTGGCCTGGTTCCGAAACTGGGATTCTGCGGTCACAAAAACACAAACATATGAATTCACACCACAACATGCAGGCAAAGAGTTACCCATTTCCAACACAAAACTACTGTTATAATTCCATCGAAGCAGAGGCTGACACAAGTGGCTTCCTTGCTACTGGTTTATTTGAAGGCTTCTATTTCTCCAAATTCAGCGTGAAAACTAAATGAAAAACATAAGCCATGTATAAAACAATAGCATGCACAACATGTGAAATAACATTTGACCAAAATAAAATCCAGAAAAACAACAGATACCTAGTTGGCTGCATACAAAAAAGGGAATAATAACCTTATTCGTATCAATTAAAGTATTGACCAGCAGCTTTCACTAGAGCATACTGTATGTTTATGCGTGCTGCTTGCTTGTAGGTGTCACTTTTAGTCCTAATCACACGAGAGCAGCTCAAATGGGGCTTATATTGTGCATAACTTTGAGCTAAGACTTCAAAAGTACTATAATAGTACTAAAAGTACTATTACTTGTAGTAAATAAAATAATATAAAAAAAAAATAAAAAAAAATCCTAATTATGACACGAGGCTTAGAAAACTGAAACTAATTATTTAAATGATGTAAACCATATGACGGCAACAGTTGCAACTGTCGTCAGGATTCCTGCATATTGAAACCTTCATACGCCTTGTTTACCTGTGAACTGGCTCCACTGACACTGGCTTTTATGAAGAAACTAAATAACGCCACATGAAACAGAATCGCGGAGGAGAAGGCAGGAGGATGGTGGTGGTGTTTCCCTTAGCCTGCATGTTGTGGTGTGGATTAAAACCTTTTGGTTTTGTGACCCTGTTTGCTTTCCGGTTCACTCAGAACCCGGCCAGAACTCTGACCATGGGGCTCGGTGAGTAAGGGAATCGCTTTGCATCGACTATACTGCCAAGTGTTTGATACAAATGAATGTCCAGAAATCTGAACAAATGGTGGTAAACTGGTTTGAATTGACCTATCTCAAGCCCTGCCCTCTTTTATTGATCCTCCAATCACAACTGTTGCTTTTCCCAGACAAAGTTAGGTAAATTCCTGTAATTTTATTCCTGCAATAAAAATGTTTATTTCAAGTACATTGATCATGAAGACTACTCTCTCCATGTTGGAGTTTATTCCAGGTACTCTGATCATGAAGAGTACTTTCTGCCTGTTAGAGTCTATTCCTAGTACACTGATCATGAGGAATACTTTCTGCATGTTATAGTTTATTCCATATACACTGATCAGGAAGAGTACTTTCTGCATGTTAGAGTTTATTCCAGGTACACTAATAATGAAGAGTACTTTCTGCATGTTAGAGTTTATTCCATATACACTGATCAGGAAGAGTACTTTCTGCATGTTAGAGTTTATTCCAGGTACACTGATAATGAAGAGTACTTTCTGCATGTTAGAGTTTATTCCATATACACTGATGGTAAAGAGTACTTGATGTTTTCACAGGCAAGAGAGACGGAAAGGATGGAGCCTCTCATGATCCTTCTCCTACTAGCAGGTATTTGTTTGAATGTTCATGCTTGTGTGTGCAAACGTGTGTGTACTGGGTATGTGGGTATGCATGTGTGTGTGTGTGTGTGTGTGTGTGTGTGTGTGTGTGTGTGTGTGTGTGTGTGTGTGTGTGTGTGTGTGTGTGTGTGTGTGTGTGTGTGTATGTGTCTGTGTGTGAGAGAGAGAGAGAGAGAGAGAGAGAGAGAGAGAGAGAGAGAGAGAGAGAGAGAGGGGGGGGGGGGGAGAGAGACAGAGAGAGACAGAGAGAGACAGAGAGAGACAGAGAGAGTGAGAGATCATACAGCATTAAATGCCCATAAATAAGGGTAGGACTTCTACTGTACAATATAACGTTCTGACATTCTCTCCCACAGGACTAGCAGGAAGATCATCAGCTAACAACAGTACAGCGACACCCACAAATGCAACAATGACTAACTCAACAACAGGTAATACAATTATATTATTTCAAATGTACCTGAAATAAACCAAAATTCAACATTTCAACTTCAGAAGAAGCTAGTTTTCAAAGTAGTCAGCGAGGCAAATGGCACAGCAGTGGAGGCTGCTAACTTTTACCTGTCTGACAGTTTCTACAGAACACTGCATCCATACTTCATGCAAAGCAGCACACATAACCAGACTGTCGTAAAGTAAAAGCTAAATATGTCAGGCATTATGAAATTGACAATTTAATCTAAAATAAAATTTTGACAACTGAACAAATTTGATAATTCTGCACAGACACACTGATCAATGCGAATTTTTAGACAATGAAAAAGGTATATACACCACCAGTAAACACAACCTCAGCCCTTACTTAGTTACTGGTAATACAACGTCACCACCAGCAAATGTAACTCCAATCCCACCACTATACACAAATGCACCATCAATTGCATCTTCAACACTGATCAATGCAACTTCACCACCAGTCAATACCACTGCAACATCAGTCAATGCAACTCCACCATCCATCAATAAAACTACATTCCTAACCAATAATGCAACTTCACCACCAGTCAATGTGACTTCATCTGGTCTCACTCTTCCTATCAGTGCATCCTCTATTGTTGTCACAGGTAAGAAACATGTAATTTACTCCAAATGCATTATCTAACTGCTATTTTTGTGACAAATGCCAAATGTATCATATTGTGTCTCTACAGGAGCTACTACAGCATCGACAACTGCCACATCTAGTGTTACAGCTGCTCCAACTGCTGCTCCAACCGCTGCTCCAACTCCTGCTTCAACCGCTGCTCCAACTGCTGCTTCAACCGCTGCTCCAACTGCTGCTTCAACAGCTGCTTCAACTGCTGCTCCAACTGCTGCTGCAACTGCTGCTTCAACAGCTGCTTTAACTGCTGCTTCAACTGCTGCTTCAACTGCTGCTCCAACTGCTGCTTTAACTGCTGCTTCAACAGCTGCTTTAACAGCAGCTCCAACTGCTGCTTCAACTTCTGCTTCAACAGCTGCTTTAACTGCTGCTTCAACTGCTGCTCCAACTGCTGCTCCAACTGCTGCTTCAACTGCTGCTACAACCATTGCTCCAACTGCTGCTTCAACTGCTGCTCCAACTGCTGCTTCAACTGCTGCTCCAACTCCTGCTTCAACTGCTGATTCAACTGCTGCTTCAACTGCTGCTCCAACTCCTGCTTCAACTGCTGCTTTAACTGCTGCTTCAACTCCTGCTCCAACTGCTGCTTCAACTGCTGCTTCAACTCCTGCTTCAAATGCTGCTTCAACTGCTACTCCAACTCCTGCTTCAACTGCTTCTTTAACTGCTGCTTCAACTGCTGCTTCAACTGCTGCTTCAACTGCTGCTTTAACTTCTGCTTCAACTGCTGCTCCAACTGCTGCTTCAACTGCTGCTCCAACTGCTGCTTTAACTGTTGCTTCAACTGCTGCTTCAACTCCTGCTTCAACTGCTGCTTCAACTGCTGCTCCAACTGCTCCTCCAACTGCTGCTTTAACTGCTGCTTCAACTGCTGCTCCAACTGCTGATTCAACTGCTGCTTCAACTGCTGCTCCAACAGCTGCTCCAACTGCTGCTTCAACTGCTGCTCCAACTGCTGCTTTAACTGCTGCTTCAACTGCTGATCCAACTGCTACTTCAACTGCTGCTCCAACTGCTGCTCCAACTGCTGCTTCAACTGCTGCTCCAACTGCTGCTTCAACTGCTGCTTCAACTGCTGCTTCAACTGCTGCTTCAACTGCTGCTTTATCTGCTGCTTCAACTCCTGCTTCAACTGCTGCTTCAACTGCTGCTTTAACTGCTGCTTCAACTGCTGCTCCAACTGCTGATTCAACTGCTGCTTCAACTGCTGCTCCAACTGCTGCTCCAACTGCTGCTTCAACTGCTGCTCCAACTGCTGGTTCAACTGCTGCTCCAACTGCTGCTTTAACTGCTGCTTCAACTGCTGCTTCAACTGCTGCTCCAACTGCTGCTTCAACTGCTGCTCCAACTGCTGCTTCAACCGTTGCTCCAACGGCTGCTTCAACTGCTGCTTCAACTGCTGCTTCAACTGCTGCTCCAACTGCTGCTTCAACTGCTGCTTCAACTGCTGCTTCAAATGCTGCTTCAACTGCTGCTCCAACTCCTGCTTCAACTGCTTTTTTAACTGCTGCTTCAACTGCTGCTTCAACTGCTGCTTTAACTGCTGCTTCAACTGCTGCTCCAACTGCTGCTTCAACTGCTGCTCCAACTGCTGCTCCAACTGCTGCTTCAACAGCTGCTCCAACTGCTGCTTCAACTGCTGCTTCAACAGCTGCTTTAACTGCTGCTTCAACTTCTGCTTCAACTGCTGCTCCAACTGCTGCTTCAACTGCTGCTTCAAATGCTGCTTCAACTGCTACTCCAACTCCTGCTTCAACTGCTTCTTTAACTGCTGCTTCAACTGCTGCTTCAACTGCTGCTTCAACTGCTGCTTTAACTTCTGCTTCAACTGCTGCTCCAACTGCTGCTTCAACTGCTGCTCCAACTGCTGCTCCAACTGCTGCTTCAACAGCTGCTCCAACTGCTGATTCAACTGCTGCTCCAACTGCTGCTTCAACAGCTGCTTTAACTGCTGCTTCAACTGCTGCTCCAACTGCTGCTTCAACTGCTGCTTCAACTGCTGCTTCAAATGCTGCTTCAACTGCTGCTCCAACTCCTGCTTCAACTGCTTCTTTAACTGCTGCTTCAACTGCTGCTTCAACTGCTGCTTTAACTGCTGCTTCAACTGCTGCTCCAACTGCTGCTTCAACTGCTGCTCCAACTGCTGCTCAAACTGCTGCTTCAACAGCTGCTCCAACTGCTGCTTCAACTGCTGCTTCAACAGCTGCTTTAACTGCTGCTTCAACTTCTGCTTCAACTGCTGCTCCAACTGCTGCTTCAACTGCTGCTTCAAATGCTGCTTCAACTGCTACTCCAACTCCTGCTTCAACTGCTTCTTTAACTGCTGCTTCAACTGCTGTTTCAACTGCTGCTTCAACTGCTGCTTCAACTGCTGCTCCAACTGCTGCTTCAACCGTTGCTCCAACGGCTGCTTCAACTGCTGCTTCAACTGCTGCTCCAACTGCTGCTTCAACTGCTGCTTCAACTGCTGCTTCAACTGCTGCTCCAACTCCTGCTTTAACTGCTGCTTCAACTGCTGCTTCAACTGCTGATTCAACTGCTGCTTCAACTGCTGCTCCAACTGCTGCTTCAACTGCTGCTTCAACTGCTGCTTCAACTGCTGCTTTAACTGCTGCTTCAACTGTTGCTCCAACTTCTGATTCAACTGCTGCTGCTTCAACTGCTGCTTCAACTGCTGCTTCAACTGCTGCTCCAACTGCTGCTTCAACTGCTGATTCAACTGCTGCTTTAACTGCTGCTTCAACTGCTGCTCCAACTGCTGCTTCAACTGCTGCTCCAACTCCTGCTTCAACTCCTGCTTCAACTGCTGCTTCAACTGCTGCTCCAACTGCTGCTCCAACTGCTGCTCCAACTGCTGCTTCAACTGCTGCTTCAAGTCCTGCTTCAACTGCTGCTTCAACTGCTGCTTTAACTGCTGCTTCAACTGCTGCTCCAACTGCTGATTCAACTGCTGCTCCAACTGCTGCTTCAACTGCTGCTCCAACTGCTGCTTCAACTGCTGCTCCAACTGCTGCTCCAACTGCTGCTTCAACAGCTGCTCCAACTGCTGCTTCAACTGCTGCTTCAACTGCTGCTCCAACTGCTGCTCCAACTGCTGCTTCAACTGCTGCTCCAACTGCTGCTTCAACTGCTGCTCCAACTGCTGATTTAACTGCTGCTTCAACTGCTACTCCAACTGCTGCTTCAACTCCTGCTTCAACTCCTGCTTCAACTGCTGCTTCAACTGCTGCTTCAACTGCTGCTCCAACTGCTGCTTCAACTGCTGCTTCAACTGCTGCTCCAACTGCTGCTTCAACTGCTGCTTCAACTGCTGCTCCAACTGCTGCTTTAACTGCTGCTTCAACTGCTGCTTCAACTGCTGCTCCAACTGCTGCTTTAACTGCTGCTTCAACTCCTGCTTCAACTCCTGCTTCAACTGCTGCTTCAACTGCTGCTCCAACTCCTGCTTCAACTGCTGCTTCAACTGCTGCTTCAACACCTGCTTTAACTCCTGCGTCAACTGCTGCTTCAACTGCTGCTTCAACAGCTGCTCCAACTGCTGTTTCAACTCCTGCTTCAACTGTTGCTCCAACTGCTGCTCGAACTCCTACTTCAACTGCTGCTCCAACTGCTGCTTCAACTGCTGCTTCAACTGCTGCTTCAACTGCTGCTCCAACTGCTGCTTCCACTGCTGCTCCAACTGCTGTTCCCACTACAGCAGCCACCACCACAAGTGTAACAACTCCAGTATCCAATGTGACTCTTCCACCAACCACTCCAGTATCCAATGTGTCTGTTCCACAAACCACTCCAACAGGGACTATAGCATCTACAACATCAGGATTGACCCAAGCCCCAACTACAGAAGCAGCTTTGACCTCTCCTAAGCTTTCATTAGTCTTCAGTCTTAACCAAACTTTCCAAAGTGCACTCAGCAATAGCAGCTCAACTGAATACCAGACATTAGTCACCCAAGTGACTTCACAGGTAACTACTATTTCATTATATTGTGTCATTGACATTTTTCTCTGACTCTGACTGCTGAATTCCTATAATGTTTGTGATACATGAGACCTTGTGTTTTATTTTACAGCTTGATTCGGTGTATATAAATATGTATGGATCCAGCTTCATTCAAACTGTTGTCAACAGCTTCAGGTCAGTACAATAAACATACATGGTTCTTCAGAGTGGAAAACACCTAAACTAACATTTAAAACAATTGCTAACTTTTTAAGAGATACATTTTTTTCTTCATTTCACATCCCTACCCTCTTTGATATTTTCAGACAAGGATCTGTTGTGGTGGATTCTACGCTGGTATTCAACAACATACGCTCAGTTCCTGCATCCAGTGATGCTGCCCAAACCCTACAAACTGCCATCACCTCTAACTCATCTGGTCTCACTCTTCCTATCAGTGCATCCTCTATTGTGGTCACAGGTAAGAAACATGTAATTGACTCCAAATGCATTATCTAACTGCTATTTTTGTGACAAATGCCAAATGTATCATATTGTGTCTCTACAGGAGCTACTACAGCATCGACAACTGCCACATCTAGTGTTACAACTGCTCCAACTGCTGCTCCAACTGCTGCTCCAACTGCTGCTTCAACTGCTGCTCCAACTGCTGCTTCAACTGCTGCTCCAACTGCTGCTTCAACTGCTGCTCCAAATCCTGCTTCAACTGCTGCCTCAACTGCTGATTCAACTGCTGCTTCAACTGCTGCTCCAACTGCTGCTCCAACAGCTGCTTTAACTGCTGCTTCAACTGCTGCTCCAACTGCTGCTCCAACTCCTGCTTCAACTCCTGCTTTAACTGCTGCTTCAACTGCTGCTTTAACTGCTGCTTCAACTGCTGCTCCAACTGCTTATTCAACTGCTGCTTCAACTGCTGCTCCAACTGATGCTTCAACTGCTGCTCCAACTGCTTCTCCAACTGCTGCTTCAACTGCTGCTCCACCTGCTGCTTCAACTGCTGCTCCAACTGCTGCTTCAACTGCTGCTCTAACTGCTGCTCCAACTGCTGCTTCAACTGCTGCTTCAACTGCTGCTTTAACTGCTGCTTCAACTGCTGCTTCAACTGCTGCTTCAACTGCTGCCTCAACTGCTGCTTCAACTGATGCTCTAACTCCTGCTTCAACTGCTGCTTTAACTGCTGCTTCAACTGCTGCTCCAACTGCTGCTTTAACTGCTGCTTCAACTCCTGCTTCAACTCCTGCTTCAACTGCTGCTTCAACTGCTGCTCCAACTGCTGCTTCAACTGCTGCTTTAACTGCTGCTTCAACTGCTGCTCCAACTGCTGCTTCAACTGCTGCTTTAACTGCTGCTTCAACTGCTGCTTCAACTGCTGCTTTAACTGCTGCTTCAACTGCTGCTCCAACTGCTGATTCAACTGCTGCTCCAACTGCTGCTTCAACTGCTGCTCCAACTGCTCCTCCAACTGCTGCTTCAACTGCTGCTCCAACTGCTGCTTCAACTGCTGCTCCAACTGCTGCTTCAACTGCTGCTCCAACTGCTGCTCCAACTGCTGCTTCAACTGCTGCTTCAACTGCTGCTTCAACTGCTGCTCCAACTGCTGCTTTAACTGCTGCTTCAACTGCTGCTTCAACTGCTGCCTCAACTGCTGCTTCAACTGTTGCTCCAACTGCTGCTCCAACTGCTGCTTCAACTGCTGCTTCAACAGCCGCTCCAACTGCCGCTTCAACAGCTGCTTTAACTGCTGCTTCAACTGCTGCTCCAACTGCTGCTTCAACTGCTGCTTCAACTGCTGCTTCAACTCCTGCCTCAACTGCTGCTTCAACTGCTGCTTCAACTCCTGCTTCAACTGCTGCTTTAACTGCTGCTTCAACTGCTGCTCCAACTGCTGCTTCAACTGCTGCTTCAACTGCTGCTCCAACTGCTGCTCCAACTGCTGCTTCAACTGCTGCTTCAACTGCTGCTCCAACGTCTGCTTCAACTGCTGCTCCAACTGCTGCTCCAACTGCTGCTTCAACTGCTGCTTCAACTCCTGCTTCAACTGCTGCTTTAACTGCTGCTTCAACTACTGCTTCAATTCCTGCTTCAACTGCTGCCTCAACTGCTGCTTCAACTGCTGCTCCAACTCCTGCTTCAACTGCTGCTTCAATTGCTGCTTTAACTCCTGCTCCAACTGCTGATTCAACTGCTGCTCCAACTGCTGCTTCAACTGCTGCTCCAACTGCTCCTCCAACTGCTGCTTCAACTGCTGCTCCAACTGCTGCTTCAACTGCTGCTCCAACTGCTGCTTCAACTGCTGCTCCAACTGCTGCTCCAACTGCTGCTTCAACTGCTGCTTCAACTGCTGCTTCAACTGCTGCTCCAACTGCTGCTTTAACTGCTGCTTCAACTGCTGCTTCAACTGCTGCCTCAACTGCTGCTTCAACTGTTGCTCCAACTGCTGCTCCAACTGCTGCTTCAACTGCTGCTTCAACAGCCGCTCCAACTGCCGCTTCAACAGCTGCTTTAACTGCTGCTTCAACTGCTGCTCCAACTGCTGCTTCAACTGCTGCTTCAACTGCTGCTTCAACTCCTGCCTCAACTGCTGCTTCAACTGCTGCTCCAACTCCTGCTTCAACTGCTGCTTTAACTCCTGCTTCAACAGCTGCTTTAACGCCTGCTTCAACTGCTGCTTCAACTGCTGCTTTAACTGCTGCTTTAACTGCTGCTTCAACTGCTGCTTCAACTGTTGCTCCAACTCCTGCTTCAACTGCTGCTTCAACTGCTGCTTCAACTGCTGCTTCAACTGCTGCTCCAACTGCCGCTCCAACTGCTGCTTCAACTGCTACTCCAACTGCTGCTTCAACTGCTGCTCTAACTGTTGCTCCAACTGCTGCTTCAACTGCTGCTCCAACTGCTGCTTCAACTGCCGCTCCAACTGCTGCGCCAACTGCTGCTTCAACTGCTGCTCCAACTGTTGCTCCAACTGCTGCTTCAACTGCTGCTTCAACTGCTGCTCCAATTGCTGCTCCAACTGCTGCTTCAACTGCCGCTCCAACTGCCGCTCCAACTGCTGCTCCAACTGTTGCTTCAACTGCTGCTTCAACTGCTGCTCCAACTGCTGCTCCAACTGCTGCGCCAACTGCTGCTTCAACTGCTGCTCCAACTGTTGCTCCAACTGCTGCTTCAACTGCTGCTCCAACTGCTGCTTCAACTGCTGCTCCAACTGCTGCTTCAACTGCTGCTTCAACTGCTGCTCCAACTGCTGCTTCAACTGCTGCTCCAACTGCTGCTCCAACTGCTGCTTCAACTGCTGCTCCAACTACTGCTCTAACTGCTGCTTCAACTGCTGCTCCAACTGCTGCTTCAACTGCCGCTCCAACTGCTGCTCCAACTGCTGCTTCAACTGCTGCTCCAACTGCTGCTCCAACTGCTGCTTCAACTGCTGCTTCCACAGCTGCTTTAACTGCTGCTCCAACTGCCGCTTCAACTGCCGCTCCAACTGCTGCTCCAACTGCTGCTCCAACTGCTGCTCCAACTGCTGCTCCAACTGCTGCTTCAACTGCTGCTTCAACTGCTGCTCCAATTGCTGCTTCAACTGCTGCTTCAACTGCCGCTCCAACTGCCGCTCCAACTGCTGCTCCAACTGTTGCTTCAACTGCGGCTTCAACTGCTGCTCCAACTGCTGCTCCAACTGCTGCTCCAACTGCTGCTTCAACTGCTGCTCCAACTGCTGCTTCAACTGCTGCTTCAACTGCTGCTCCAACTGCTGCTCCAACTGCTGCTTCAACTGCTGCTTCAACTGCTGCTCCAATTTCTGCTTCAACTGCTGCTTCAACTGCCGCTCCAACTGCTGCTTCAACTGCTGCTTCAACTGCTGCTCCCACTACAGCAGCCACCACCACAAGTGCATCAACCACAACAGCCTCTGCAGCCACCACCACAAGTGCATCAACCACAACAGCCTCTGCAGCCACCACCACAAGTGCATCAACCACAACAGCCTCTGCAGCCACCACCACAAGTGCATCAACCACAACAGCCTCTGCAGCCACCACCACAAGTGCATCAACCACAACAGCCTTTGCAGCCACCACCACAAGTGCATCAACCACAACAGCCTCTGCAGCCACCACCACAAGTGCATCAACCACAACAGCCTCTGCAGCCACCACCACAAGTGCATCAACCACAACAGCCTCTGCTGCAGCCACCACCAATAGTGTAACAACATCACCACCAGTGAACGCAACATCACTACCAGCAACTCCCTCCCCAACAGGTAAAGCAACTTTACTACCATTCAACACAACTTCACCGCTAGCCAATGACACATCAAGTCTTGCTCCTACAACTGTCCATGCAACCTCACCTCCACCAGGTAATACAACTTCACCAACAATCAATTACATTTGACCAACAATCAATTCAACTTCACCCCAACCAAATATTGCTACTTTTCCACTAGTCAACACAACTAAATTACCACTCAACCCAACTTTACACCAGTCAACGCAAGTCCATCATCAGTAAACCTAACTTCATCAACATGCAATGCAATTACATCACTAGTCAACGCGTCACCATTTGTCAATTAAACTAGTTCAGCACCATTAGTTAATAAACGTTGACACTTATTGTTTTAACTTCATCACCAGTCAATGCAACATCATCATCAGCATCATCACCACCTCCAACAACGACCATGACTACAGCTGATGCTCCAACTACAACAACACCTGCCCCGCAACTAGAGCCAATAGTCAAGTTGGAGTTCAAACTGGAAGAAATATTCACAACAGAATTGGAAAACAAGTTCTCACCAGCGTACCAAGAATTAGCAACATCAGTGGCTTCAGCGGTAAGTCCCTACATACTTGACTGATTAGATCATATTCAAATGTATTGTCATTGCACAGCACAAGCACAGTACAATGAAAATAAGTTGGCATCTAACAAGAGTGAAAATGTAACAGTAAAGTGCATTAACAATATACAATGTACAATGTGATATAACAAGCTTCTGGTAATGTATTCTAAGCTGATGTATGTACAGTATAATTATGCAATACAGTTATATAGATATAACTAGGTATAAAAGGTTAAACAGGTATAAATATACTATGGTAGTACTAGTATAGTAAGCCATACTGGCCAGTGGTATAACTATTAAGAGTAGGTATGGGATATATGGGATATATAGATGTAATATATGCAGATATGGGAACAGGGATATAATATATTCCCATATTATGAAGATATATTCAAGAGTAAATAAATAAATGAATATATATATATATATATATATATATATATATATATATATATATATATATATATATATATATATATATATATATATATATATATATATATATATATATATATATATATATATATATATATATATATATATATACACAGCACACAGTATATACAGTATAATCAAATTATTGTACTAGGCTATCATATAGGTATGTAAACAGTAATATCTGGATAGACTATAGGATGATGAAGGTAGTAGGATGAGGTAGGTAGACTCATCCAACCGACCACATGGAATGCAGGTCAGGCTAAGTCGGATAGCAACGGTTGCTAAGGTATGGTTGGGTGGTCAAGAAAATGAGGCAGCGGTTGTCCAACATGGACATGAAAAACAAAGGTTAAACAAATTATTAACATTTATGCATTTTTATGCAGTTATGCATCCTGCCAACATTCTCATTCTATCCTAAAATAAATTGTATTCATGTTTTGCAGTCCTAATATACAATGTTCCAATTCTTTATATTTCTACTTTCACAGCTGGATAGTGTTTATAAAGCACAATATGGATCCACTTTCATTCGAACTATTGTGAAAGGTTTCCGGTAAGGAACAGTAACCTTAATATTATCTTTGAGAAATGCAACAATGCATAATGTGAACTAATTTGAACTGAAGTGTGTTCAGATATAACGTAGTAGAGAGAACACATTCCATAAATGCTCTGACCTTCACTGTACATGCACACAATACCACAGTATCTTGGTCACTTGAGTTGGTATGTTAGACGTACTGTGTGATTTTTGGACAACCAAGTTGAAACATTCACATTACAATATGTAAAGTGGTAACATGTTGGTGATATGTTGCTCAGGAATCAACATATGTATGTATTCCACAATCTATGCCATACATTTGTGCACATTTTGCCATTGTTTTGTGTTAGTCATATAATAGTAAATTGCTTTGTAAAATGAAATCAATCAGCAAATACAATGGCACATAATGATTATTATAATTGCTATTTTTGTTATTACCATGTCTCTTACAGTCGGGGTTCAGTTGTGGTAGATGCTGAATTGATATTTAACAATGCCAACTCAGTGCCAGATCCGACTTCTGTGGCTAGCACTTTAGTGGCGGCTGTGTCCAGCAACACCTCCAACTTCTCCCTCTCAGTGAACACATCTTCTGTTGTTGTGACAAGTAAGACTTTCTCATTGCTCCTTTAAAATATTAGACATACTGTATACACTTCAAGATGCATACACTTTATTGTTAAATTTACTCACCAGTAATTTTATTTTATTCTATAGTATAGTAGATAATAAATGTCCCCCCCTTTACCAGGAGTTGTTACAACCTCAGCGCCAGCTACTGCTGTGACCACTCCACTATCCAATGTGACTCTTCCACCAGCCACTCCAGTATCCAATGTGACTCTTCCACCAACCACTCCAGTATCCAACGTGTCTGTTCCACAAACCACTCCAGCAGGGACTATAGCATCTACAACATCAGGAGTGACCCAAGCCCCAACTACAGAAGCAGCTTTGACCTATCCTAAGCTTTCATTAGTCTTCAGTCTTAACCAAACTTTCCAAAGCGCACTCAGCAATAGCAGCTCAACTGAATACCAGACATTAGTCACCCAAGTGACTTCACAGGTAACTATTATTTCACTATATTGTGTCATTGACATTTTTCTCTGACTCTGACTGCTGAATTCCTATAATGTTTGTGATACATAAGACCTTGTGTTTTATTTTTGCAGCTTGATTCAGTGTATATAAATATGTATGGATCCAGCTTCATTCAAACTGTTGTCAACAGCTTCAGGTCAGTACAATAAACATACATGGTTCTTCAGAGTGGAAAACACCTAAACTAACATTTAAAGCAATTGCAAACTTTTTAAGAGATACATTTTTTTCTTCATTTCACATCCCTACCCTCTTTGATATTTTCAGACAAGGATCTGTTGTGGTGGATTCTACGCTGGTATTCAACAACATAAGCTCAGTTCCTACATCCAGTGATGCTGCCCAAACCCTACAAACTGCCATCACCTCTAACTCATCTGGTCTCACTCTTCCTATCAGTGCATCCTCTATTGTGGTCACAGGTAAGAAACATGTAATTGACTCCAAATGCATTATCTAACTGCTATTTTTGTGACAAATGCCAAATGTATCATATTGTGTCTCTACAGGAGCTACTACAGCATCGACAACTGCCACATCTAGTGTTACAGCTTCAACTGCTGCTCCAACTGCTCCTCCAACTGCTGCTTCAACTGCTGCTCCAACTGCTGCTTCAACTGCTGCTCCAACTGCTGCTTCAACTGCTGCTCCAACTGCTGCTCCAACTGCTGCTTCAACTGCTGCTTCAACTGCTGCTCCAACTGCTGCTTTAACTGCTGCTTCAACTGCTGCTTCAACTGCTGCCTCAACTGCTGCTTCAACTGTTGCTCCAACTGCTGCTCCAACTGCTGCTTCAACTGCTGCTTCAACAGCCGCTCCAACTGCCGCTTCAACAGCTGCTTTAACTGCTGCTTCAACTGCTGCTCCAACTGCTGCTTCAACTGCTGCTTCAACTGCTGCCTCAACTGCTGCTTCAATTGCTGCTCCAACTCCTGCTTCAACTGCTGCATTAACTCCTGCTTCAACAGCTGCTTTAACTCCTGCTTCAACTGCTGCTTCAACTCCTGCTTCAACTGCTGCTTCAACTGTTGCTCCAACTCCTGCTTCAACTGCTACTTCAACTGCTGCTTCAACTGCTGCTTCAACTGCTGCTTTAACTGCTGCTTCAACTCCTGCTTCAACTGCTGCTTCAACTGCTGCTTTAACTCCTGCTTCAACTGCTGCTTCAACAGCTGCTCCAACTGCTGCTTCAACAGCTGCTTTAACTCCTGCCTCAACTGCTGCTTCAATTGCTGCTCCAACTCCTGCTTCAACTGCTGCTTTAACTCCTGCTTCAACAGCTGCTTTAACTCCTGCTTCAACTGCTGCTTCAACTCCTGCTTCAACTGCTGCTTCAACTGTTGCTCCAACTCCTGCTTCAACTGCTACTTCAACTGCTGCTTCAACTGCTGCTTCAACTGCTGCTTCAACTCCTGCTTCAACTGCTGCTTCAACTGCTGCTTTAACTCCTGCTTCAACTGCTGCTTCAACAGCTGCTCCAACTGCTGCTTCAACAGCTGCTTTAACTCCTGCTTCAACTGCTGCTTCAACTGCTGCTCGAACTCCTGCTTCAACTGCTGCTCCAACTGCTGCTTCAACTGCTGCTTCAACTGCCGCTACAACTGCCGCTCCAACTGCTGCTCCAACTGCTGCTTCAACTGCTGCTTCAACTGCTGCTTCAACTGCTGCTCCAACTGCTGCTTCAACTGCTGCTTCAACTGCTGCTCCAACTGCTGCTTCAACTGCTGCTCAAACTGCTGCTCCAACTGCTGCTCCAACTGCTGCTTCAACTGCCGCTCCAACTGCTGCTCCAACTGCTGCTTCAACTGCTGCTCCAACTGCTGCTCCAACTGCTGCTTCCACAGCTGCTTCAACTGCTGCTCCAACTGCTGCTCCAACTGCTGCTTCAACTGCTGCTCCAACTCCTGCTTCAACTGCTGCTTCAACTGCTCCTCCAACTCCTGCTTCAACCGCTGCTCCAACTGCTGCTCCAACTGCTGCTTCAACTGCTGCTCCAACTGCTGCTTCAACTGCCGCTCCAACTGCTGCGCCAACTGCTGCTTCAACTGCTGCTCCAACTGTTGCTCCAACTGCTGCTTCAACTGCTGCTTCAACTGCTGCTCCAATTGCTGCTTCAACTGCTGCTTCAACTGCCGCTCCAACTGCAGCTCCAACTGCTGCTCCAACTGTTGCTTCAACTGCTGCTTCAACTGCTGCTCCAACTGCTGCTTCAACTGCTGCTTCAACTGCCGCTCCAACTGCTGCTCCAACTGTTGCTCCAACTGCTGCTTTAACTGCTGCTCCAATTGCTGCTTCAACTGCTGCTTCAACTGCCGCTCCAACTGCCGCTCCAACTGCTGCTCCAACTGTTGCTTCAACTGCTGCTTCAACTGCTGCTCCAACTGCTGCTCCAACTCCTGCTTCAACTGCTGCTTCAACTGCTCCTCCAACTCCTGCTTCAACCGCTGCTCCAACTGCTGCTTCAACTGCAGCTCCAACCGCTATTCCAACTGCTGCTCCAACTGCTGCTCCAACTGCTGCTTCAACTGCTGCTTCAACTGCTGCTCCAACTGCTGCTTCAACTGCCACTCCAACTGCTGCGCCAACTGCTGCTTCAACTGCTGCTTCATCTGCCGCTCCAACTGCCGCTCCAACTGTTGCTCCAACTGCTGATTCAACTCCTGCTTCAACTGCTGCTCCAACTGCTGCTTCAACTGCTGCTCCAACTGCTGCTTCAACTGCCGCTCCAACTGCTGCTTCAACTGCCGCTCCAACTGCTGCTCCAACTGTTGCTCCAACTGCTGCTTCAACTGCTGCTCCAATTGCTGCTTCAACTGCTGCTTCAACTGCCGCTCCAACTGCCGCTCCAACTGCTGCTCCAACTGTTGCTTCAACTGCTGCTTCAACTGCTGCTCCAACTGCTGCTCCAACTGCTGCTTCAACTGCTGCTTCAACTGCCGCTCCAACTGCTGCTCCAACTGTTGCTCCAACTGCTGCTTCAACTGCTGCTTCAACTGCTGCTCCAATTGCTGCTTCAACTGCTGCTTCAACTGCCGCTCCAACTGCCGCTCCAACTGCTGCTCCAACTGTTGCTTCAACTGCTGCTTCAACTGCTGCTCCAACTGCTGCTCCAACTTCTGCTTCAACTGCTGCTTCAACTGCCGCTCCAACTGCTGCTCCAACTGCTGCTCCAACTGCTGCTTCAACTGCTGCTCCAATTGCTGCTTCAACTGCTGCTCCCACTACAGCAGCCACCACCACAAGTGCATCAACCACAACAGCCTCTGCAGCCACCACCACAAGTGCATCAACCACAACAGCCTCTGCTGCAGCCACCACCACAAGTGCATCAACCACAACAGCCTCTGCAGCCACCACTACAAGTGCATCAACCACAACAACCGCTGCAGCCACCACCACAAGTGCATCCACCACAACAGCCTCTGCTGCAGCCACCACAAGTGCATCAACCACAACAGCCTCTGCTGCAGCCACCACAAGTGCATCAACCACAACAGCCTCTGCAGCCACCACCACAAGTGCATCAACCACAACAGCCTCTGCTGCAGCCACCACCAATAGTGTAACAACATCACCACCAGTGAACGCAACATCACTACCAGCAACTCCCTCCCCAACAGGTAAAGCAACTTTACTATCATTCAACACAACTTCACCGCTAGCCAATGACACATCAAGTCTTGCTCCTACAACTGTCCATGCAACCTCACCTCCACCAGGTAATACAACCTCACCAACAATCAATTACATTTGACCAACAATCAATTCAACTTCACCCCAACCAAATATTGCTACTTTTCCACTAGTCAACACAACTAAATTACCACTCAACCCAACTTTACACCAGTCAACGCAAGTCCATCATCAGTAAACCTAACTTCATCAACATTCAATGCAATTACATCACTAGTCAACACGTCACCATTTGTCAATTAAACTAGTTCAGCACCATTAGTTAATAAACGTTGACACTTATTGTTTTAACTTCATCACCAGTCAATGCAACATCATCATCAGCATCATCACCACCTCCAACAACGACCATGACTACAGCTGATGCTCCAACTACAACAACACCTGCCCCACAACTAGAGCCAATAGTCAAGTTGGAGTTCAAACTGGAAGAAATATTCACAACAGAACTGGAAAACAAGTTCTCACCAGCGTACCAAGAATTAGCAACATCAGTGGCTTCAGCGGTAAGTCCCTACATACTTGACTGATTAGATCATATTCAAATGTATTGTCATTGCACAGCACAAGCACAGTACAATGAAAATAAGTTGGCATCTAACAAGAGTGAAAGTTTAACAGTAAAGTGCATTAACAATATACAATGTACAATGTGATATAACAAGCTTCTGGTAATGTATTCTAAGCTGATTTATGTACAGTATAATTATGCAATACAGTTGTATAGATATAACTAGGTATAAAAGGTTAAACAGGTATAAATATACTATGGTAGTACTAGTATAGTAAGCCATACTGGCCAGTGGTATAACTATTAAGAGTAGGTACGGGATATATGGGATACATCGATGTAATATATGCAGATATGAGAGTAAATAAATAAATATATACACACAGTATATACAGTATAATCAAATTATTGTACTAGGCTATCATATAGGTATGTAAACAGTAATATCTGGATAGACTATAGGATGATGAAGGTAGTAGGATGAGGTAGGTAGACTCATCCAACCGACCACATGGAATGCAGGTCAGGCTAAGTCGGATAGCAACGGTTGCTAAGGTATGGTTGGGTGGTCAAGAAAATGAGGCAGCGGTTGTCCAACATGGACATGAAAAACAAAGGTTAAACAAATTATTAACATTTATGCATTTTTATGCAGTTATGCATCCTGCCAACATTCTCATTCTATCCTAAAATAAATTGTATTCATGTTTTGCAGTCCTAATATACAATGTTCCAATTCTTTATATTTCTACTTTCACAGCTGGATAGTGTTTATAAAGCACAATATGGATCCACTTTCATTCGAACTATTGTGAAAGGTTTCCGGTAAGGAACAGTAACCTTAATATTATCTTTGAGAAATGCAACAATGCATAATGTGAACTAATTTGAACTGAAGTGTGTTCAGATATAACGTAGTAGAGAGAACACATTCCATAAATGCTCTGACCTTCACTGTACATGCACACAATACCACAGTATCTTGGTCACTTGAGTTGGTATGTTAGACGTACTGTGTGATTTTTGGACAACCAAGTTGAAACATTCACATTACAATATGTAAAGTGGTAACATGTTGGTGATATATTGCTCAGGAATCAACATATGTATGTATTCCACAATCTATGCCATACATTTGTGCACATTTTGCCATTGTTTTGTGTTAGTCATATAATAGTAAATTGCTTTGTAAAATGAAATCAATCAGCAAATACAATGGCACATAATGATTATTATAATTGCTATTTTTGTTATTACCATGTCTCTTACAGTCGGGGTTCAGTTGTGGTAGATGCTGAATTGATATTTAACAATGCCAACTCAGTGCCAGATCCGACTTCTGTGGCTAGCACTTTAGTGGCGGCTGTGTCCAGCAACACCTCCAACTTCTCCCTCTCAGTGAACACATCTTCTGTTGTTGTGACAAGTAAGACTTTCTCATTGCTCCTTTAAAATATTAGACATACTGTATACACTTCAAGATGCATACACTTTATTGTTAAATTTACTCACCAGTAATTTTATTTTATTCTATAGTATAGTAGATAATACATTTTCCCCCCTTTACCAGGAGTTGTTACAACCTCAGCGCCAGCTACTGCTGTGACCACTCCACTATCCAATGTGACTCTTCCACCAGCCACTCCAGTATCCAATGTGACTCTTCCACCAACCACTCCAGTATCCAACGTGTCTGTTCCACAAACCACTCCAGCAGGGACTATAGCACCTACAACATCAGGAGTGACCCAAGCCCCAACTACAGAAGCAGCTTTGACCTCTCCTAAGCTTTCATTAGTCTTCAGTCTTAACCAAACTTTCCAAAGCGCACTCAGCAATAGCAGCTCAACTGAATACCAGACATTAGTCACCCAAGTGACTTCACAGGTACATGTAACTACTATTTCACTATATTGTGTCATTGACATTTTTCTCTGACTGTGACTGCTGAATTCCTATAATGTTTGTGATACATAAGACCTTGTGTTTTATTTTACAGCTTGATTCGGTGTATATAAATATGTATGGATCCAGCTTCATTCAAACTGTTGTCAACAGCTTCAGGTCAGTACAATAAACATACATGGTTCTTCAGAGTGGAAAACACCAAAACTAACATTTAAAGCAATTGCAAACTTTTTAAGAGATACATTTTTTTCTTCATTTCACATCCCTACCCTCTTTGATATTTTCAGACAAGGATCTGTTGTGGTTGATTCTACGCTGGTATTCAACAACATAAGCTCAGTTCCTACATCCAGTGATGCTGCCCAAACCCTACAAACTGCCATCACCTCTAACTCATCTGGTCTCACTCTTCCTATCAGTGCATCCTCTATTGTGGTCACAGGTAAGAAACATGTAATTGACTCCAAATGCATTATCTAACTGCTATTTTTGTGACAAATGCCAAAAGTATCATATTGTGTCTCTACAGGAGCTACTACAGCATCGACAACTGCCACATCTAGTGTTACAGCTGCTCCAACTGCTGCTCCAACTGCTGCTCCAACTGCTGCTCCAACTGCTGCTTCAACTCCTGCTTCAACTGCTACTTTAACTGCTGCTTCAACTGCTGCTCCAACTGCTGATTCAACTGCTGCTTCAACTGCTGCTCCAACTGCTGCTTCAACTGCTGCTCCAACTGCTGCTCCAACTGCTGCTTCAACTGCTGCTTCAACTGCTGCTCCAACTGCTGCTCCAACTGCTGCTTCAACTGCTGCTTCAACTGCTGCTTCAACTGCTGCTCCAACTTCTGCTTCAACTGCTGCTCCAACTGCTGCTCCAACTGCTGCTTCAACTGCTGCTTCAACTCCTGCTTCAACTGCTGCTTTAACTGCTGCTTCAACTCCTGCTTCAACTGCTGCTTTAACTGCTGCTTCAACTGCTGCTTCAACTACTGCTTCAATTCCTGCTTCAACTGCTGCCTCAACTGCTGTTTCAACTGCTGCTCCAACTCCTGCTTCAACTGCTGCTTCAACTGCTGCTTTAACTCCTGCTTCAACAGCTACTTTAACTCCTGCTTCAACTGCCGCTCCAACTGCTGCTCCAACTGTTGCTCCAACTGCTGCTTCAACTGCTGCTTCAACTGCTGCTTCAACTGCTGCTCCAACTGCTGCTCCAACCGTTGCTCCAACTGCTGCTCCAACTGCTGCTTCAACTGCTGCTTCAACTGCTGCTTCAACTGCTGCTCCAACTTCTGCTTCAACTGCTGCTCCAACTGCTGCTCCAACTGCTGCTTCAACTGCTGCTTCAACTCCTGCTTCAACTGCTGCTTTAACTGCTGCTTCAACTGCTGCTTCAACTCCTGCTTCAACTGCTGCTTTAACTGCTGCTTCAACTGCTGCTTCAACTACTGCTTCAATTCCTGCTTCAACTGCTGCCTCAACTGCTGCTTCAACTGCTGCTCCAACTCCTGCTTCAACTGCTGCTTCAACTGCTGCTTTAACTCCTGCTTCAACAGCTGCTTTAACTCCTGCTTCAACTGCCGCTCCAACTGCTGCTCCAACTGTTGCTCCAACTGCTGCTTCAACTGCTGCTTCAACTGCTGCTCCAACCGTTGCTCCAACTGCTGCTCCAACTGCTGCTCCAACTGCTGCTTCAACAGCTGCTCCAACTGCTGCTCCAACTGCTGCTTCAACTGTTGCTCCAACTGCTGCTTCAACTGCTGCTTCAACTGCTGCTCCAACTGCTGCTCCAACTGCTGCGTCAACTGTTGCTCCAACTGTTGCTTCAACTGCTGCTTCAACTGCTGCTTCAACTGCTGCTTCAACTGCTGTTCCAACTGCTGCTCCAATTGCTGCTTTAACTGCTGCTTTAACTGCTGCTTCAACTGCTGCTTCAACTCCTGCTTCAACTCCTGCTTCAACTGCTGCTTCAACTGCTGCTTCAACTGCTGCTCCAACTGTTGCTCCAACTGCTGCTTCAACTGCTGCTTCAACTGCTGTTCCAATTGCTGCTTCAACTCCTGCTTCAACTCCTGCTTCAACTGCTGCTTCAACTGCTGCTTCAACTGCTGCTCCAACTGCTGCTCCAACTGTTGCTCCAACTGCTGCTCCAACTGCTGCTCCAACTGCTGCTTCAACTGCTGCCTCAACTGCTGCTTCAACTGCTGCTCCAACTCCTGCTTCAACTGCTGCTTCAACTGCTGCTTCAACTGCCGCTCCAACTGCTGCTCCAACTGCTGCTCCAATTGCGGCTTCAACTGCTGCTCCAATTGCTGCTTCAACTGCTGCTTCAACTGCTGCTCCAACTGCTGCTTCAACTGCTGCTTCAACTGCTGCTTCAACTGCTGCTCCAACTGCTGCTCCAACTGCTGCTCCAACTGCTGCTTCAACTGCTGCTTCAACTGCTGCTCCAATTGCTGCTCCAACTGCTGCTTCAACTGCTGCTCCAACTGCTGCTTCAACTGCTGCTTCAACTGCCGCTCCAACTGTTGCTCCAACTGCTGCTTCAACTGCTGCTTCAACTGCTGCTCCAATTGCTGCTTCAACTGCTGCTTCAACTGCCGCTCCAACTGCTGCTCCAACTGTTGCTCCAACTGCTGCTTCAACTGCTGCTTCAACCGTTGCTTCAACTGCTGCTTCCACTGCTGCTTCAACTGCTGCTTCAACTGCTGCTCCAATTGCTGCTCCAACTGCTGATTCAACTGCTGCTCCAACTGCTGCTTCAACTGCTGCTTCAACTGCCGCTCCAACTGCTGCTCCAACTGTTGCTCCAACTGCTGCTTCAACTGCTGCTTCAACTGCTGCTCCAATTGCTGCTTCAACTGCTGCTTCAACTGCCGCTCCAACTGCTGCTCCAACTGCTGCTTCAACTGCTGCTCCAATTGCTGCTTCAACTGCTGCTCCAACTGCTGCTTCAACTTCTGCTCCAACTGCCGCTCCAACCGCTGCTTCAACCGTTGCTTCAACTGCTGCTTCAACTGCTGCTTCAACTGCTGCTTCCACTGCTGCTTCAACTGCTGCTCCAACTGCTGCTCCCACTACAGCAGCCACCACCACAAGTGCATCAACCACAACAGTATCCAATGTGTATGTTCCACAAACCACTCCAACAGGGACTATAGCATCTACAACATCAGGAGTGACCCAAGCCACAACTACAGAAGCAGCTGTGACCTTTCCTAAGCTTTCATTAGTCTTCAGTCTTAACCAAACTTTCCAAAGCGCACTCAGCAATAGCAGCTCAACTGAATACCAGACATTAGTCACCCAAGTGACTTCACAGGTACATGTAACTACTATTTCACTATATTGTGTCATTGACATTTTTCTCTGACTCTGACTGCTGAATTCCTATAATGTTTGTGATACATAAGACCTTGTGTTTTATTTTACAGCTTGATTCGGTGTATAGAAATATGTATGGATCCAGCTTCATTCAAACTGTTGTCAACAGCTTCAGGTCAGTACAATAAACATACATGGTTCTTCAGAGTGGAAAACACCTCAACTAACATTTAAAACAATTGCAAACTTTTTAAGAGATACATTTTTTTCTTCATTTCACATCCCTACCCTCTTTGATATTTTCAGACAAGGATCTGTTGTGGTGGATTCTACACTGGTATTCAACAACATAAGCTCAGTTCCTGCATCCAGTGATGCTGCCCAAACCCTACAAACTGCCATTACCTCTAACTCATCTGGTCTCACTCTTCCTATCAGTGCATCCTCTATTGTGGTCACAGGTAAGAAACATGTAATTGACTCCAAATGCATTATCTAACTGCTATTTTTGTGACAAATGCCAAATGTATCATATTGTGTCTCTACAGGAGCTACTACAGCATCGACAACTGCCACATCTAGTGTTACAGCTGCTCCAACTGCTGCTCCAACTGCTGCTTCAACTGCTGCTCCAACTGCTGCTTCAACTGCTGCTCCAACTGCTGCTCCAACTGCTGCTCCAACTGTTGCTCCAACTGCTGCTTCAACTGCTGCTCCAACTGCTGCTTCAACTGCTGCTCCAACTGCTGCTCCAACTGCTGCTTCAACTGCTGCTCCAACTGCTGCTCCAACTGCTGCTTCAACCATTGCTCCAACTGCTGCTCTAACTGCTGCTCCAACTGCTGCTCCAACTGCTGCTTCAACTGCTACTCCAACTGCTGCTCCAACTGCTGCTTCAACCATTGCTCCAACTGCTGCTCCAACTGCTGCTTCAACTGCTGCTCCAACTGCTGCTCCAACTGCTGCTTCAACCATTGCTCCAACTGCTGCTCCAACTGCTGCTTCAACTGCTGCTCCCACTACAGCAGCCACCACCACAAGTGCATCAACCACAACAGCCTCTGCAGCCACCACCACAAGTGCATCAACCACAACAGCCTCTGCAGCCACCACCACAAGTGCATCAACCACAACAGCCTCTGCAGCCACCACCACAAGTGCATCAACCACAACAGCCTCTGCAGCCACCACCACAAGTGCATCAACCACAACAGCCTCTGCTGCAGCCACCACCAATAGTGTAACGACATCACCACCAGTGAACGCAACATCACTACCAGCAACTCCCTCCCCAACAGGTAAAGCAACTTTACTACCATTCAACACAATTTCACCGCTAGCCAATGACACATCAAGTCTTGCTCCTACAACTGTCCATGCAACCTCACCTCCACCAGGTAATACAACTTCACCAACAATCAATTACATTTGACCAACAATCAATTCAACTTCACGCCAACCAAATATTGCTACTTTTCCACTAGTCAACACAACTAAATTACCACTCAACCCAACTTTACACCGGTCAACGCAAGTCCATCATCAGTAAACCTAACTTCATCAACATTCAATGCAATTACATCACTAGTCAACACGTCACCATTTGTCAATTAAACTAGTTCAGCACCATTAGTTAATAAACGTTGACACTTATTGTTTTAACTTCATCACCAGTCAATGCAACATCATCATCAGCATCATCACCATCTCCAACAACGACCATGACTACAGCTGATGCTCCAACTACAACAACACCTGCCCCACAACTAGAGCCAATAGTCAAGTTGGAGTTCAAACTGGAAGAAATATTCACAACAGAACTGGAAAACAAGTTCTCACCAGCGTACCAAGAATTAGCAACATCAGTGGCTTCAGCGGTAAGTCCCTACATACTTGACTGATTAGATCATATTCAAATGTATTGTCATTGCACAGCACAAGCACAGTACAATGAAAATAAGTTGGCATCTAACAAGAGTGAAAATTTAACAGTAAAGTGCATTAACAATATACAATGTACAATGTGATATAACAAGCTTCTGGTAATGTATTCTAAGCTGATGTATGTACAGTATAATTATGCAATACAGTTGTATAGATATAACTAGGTATAAAAGGTTAAACAGGTATAAATATACTATGGTATAGTATAGTAAGCCATACTGGCCAGTGGTATAACTATTAAGAGTAGGTATGGGATATATGGGATATATAGATGTAATATATGCAGATATGGGAACAGGGATATATGAAGATATATTCAAGAGTAAATAAATAAATAAATATATATATATATATATACACACAGTATATACAGTATAATCAAATATTGTACTAGGCTATCATATAGGTATGTAAACAGTAATATCTGGATAGACTATAGGATGATGAATGTAGTAGGATGAGGTAGGTAGACTCATCCAACCGACCACATGGAATGCAGGTCAGGCTAAGTCGGATAGCAACGGTTGCTACGGTATGGTTGCGTGGTCAAGAAAATGAGGCAGCGGTTGTCCAACATGGACATGAAAAACAAAGGTGAAACAAATTATTAACATTTATGCATTTTTATGCAGTTATGCATCCTGCCAACATTCTCATTCTATCCTAAAATAAATTGTATTCATGTTTTGCAGTCCTAATATACAATGTTCCAATTCTTTATATTTCTACTTTCACAGCTGGATAGTGTTTATAAAGCACAATATGGATCCACTTTCATTCGAACTATTGTGAAAGGTTTCCGGTAAGGAACAGTAACCTTAATATTATCTTTGAGAAATGCAACAATGCATAATGTGAACTAATTTGAACTGAAGTGTGTTCAGATATAACGTAGTAGAGAGAACACATTCCATAAATGCTCTGACCTTCACTGTACATGCACACAATACCACAGTATCTTGGTCACTTGAGTTGGTATGTTAGACGTACTGTGTGATTTTTGGACAACCAAGTTGAAACATTCACATTACAATATGTAAAGTGGTAACATGTTGGTGATATGTTGCTCAGGAATCAACATATGTATGTATTCCACAATCTATGCCATACATTTGTGCACATTTTGCCATTGTTTTGTGTTAGTCATATAATAGTAAATTGCTTTGTAAAATGAAATCAATCAGCAAATACAATGGCACATAATGATTATTATAATTGCTATTTGTGTTATTACCATGTCTCTTACAGTCGGGGTTCAGTTGTGGTAGATGCTGAATTGATATTTAACAATGCCAACTCAGTGCCAGATCCGACTTCTGTGGCTAGCACTTTAGTGGCGGCTGTGTCCAGCAACACCTCCAACTTCTCCCTCTCAGTGAACACATCTTCTGTTGTTGTGACAAGTAAGACTTTCTCATTGCTCCTTTAAAATATTAGACATACTGTATATACTTCAAGATGCATACACGTTATTGTTAAATTTACTCACCAGTAATTTTATTTTATTCTATAGTATAGTAGATAATACATTTCCCCCCCTTTACCAGGAGTTGTTACAACCTCAGCGCCAGCTACTGCTGTGACCACTCCACTATCCAATGTGACTCTTCCACCAGCCACTCCAGTATCCAATGTGACTCTTCCACCAACCACTCCAGTATCCAACGTGTCTGTTCCACAAACCACTCCAGCAGGGACTATAGCACCTACAACATCAGGAGTGACCCAAGCCCCAACTACAGAAGCAGCTTTGACCTCTCCTAAGCTTTCATTAGTCTTCAGTCTTAACCAAACTTTCCAAAGCGCACTCAGCAATAGCAGCTCAACTGAATACCAGACATTAGTCACCCAAGTGACTTCACAGGTACATGTAACTACTATTTCACTATATTGTGTCATTGACATTTTTCTCTGACTCTGACTGCTGAATTCCTATAATGTTTGTGATACATAAGACCTTGTGTTTTATTTTACAGCTTGATTCGGTGTATAGAAATATGTATGGATCCAGCTTCATTCAAACTGTTGTCAACAGCTTCAGGTCAGTACAATAAACATACATGGTTCTTCAGAGTGGAAAACACCAAAACTAACATTTAAAACAACTGCAAACTTTTTAAGAGATAAAATGTTTTCTTCATTACACATCCCTACCCTCTTTGATATTTTCAGACAAGGATCTGTTGTGGTGGATTCTACACTGGTATTCAACAACATAAGCTCAGTTCCTGCATCCAGTGATGCTGCCCAAACCCTACAAACTGCCATCACCTCTAACTCATCTGGTCTCACTCTTCCTATGAGTGCATCCTCTATTGTGGTCACAAGTAAGAAACATGTAATTGACTCCAAATGCATTATCTAACTGCTATTTTTGTGACAAATGCCAAAAGTATCATACTGTGTCTCTACAGGAGCTACTACAGCATCGCCAACTGCCACATCTAGTGTTACACTTGCTCCAACTGCTGCTCCAATTGCAAGTGTAACAACCACAACAGCCTCTGCAGCCACCACCACAATCAGTACAATAGCTCCAACAGTTGCACTCAATGCTCCCCCTGCTGCTAGCACTACAGCAGCAACTGCTTCAACAAATCCCCCTTCTACCAGCGAAGGCAGTCTGGGTCTTCAGTTTAGTATCAACCAAGTCTTCATTTCATATCTCTCCAACCAGTCCTCCACAGCATTTCAGACGTTGGCTAAAACAGTGGTCTCTGAGGTAAGATGTTATAATATCAAAAAGTATTTAAAATCTGACTGTAATTCATTCTAATGTATTGTTGTTGTTGTTGTTGTTGTTGTTGTTGTTGTTGTTGTTGTTGTTGTTGTTGTTGTTGTTGTTGTTGTTGTTGTTGTTGTTTATGTTTATGTTGTGGTTGTTCCACAGTCATTACAATATTTATACAACTTTTACTTTTGCATTACAGAGTATATTCTCAACATTCTATTTGAGCTAGCTCTTCAATAGTTCAGTTATTACAATATGTATAGAACTTATTTAAAAAGTGTTAAAAAGAGAAGTGCAAAGTAAACGTTATTGTTTTGAACGGAAACAATGCATGTGCATTTGGGAGGGATCAAAACAAACTAATAGAAATCTAATTAGATTCCTCAATGCCCCATACATTTTATTGATCATTGCAACTGATTACTCGATTGTCTTTCAGATCAACATGGTGTACCAGAACTCCTTCACATCAACTTATCTTCGCTCCCTTGTCACTCAATTCTCGTAAGCTTGAGTTTACAATATTGGCAAGTCTTAACTACCGCTCGACTGTCAGTTGTCATTGCTGAGTGCTGTTGTTTTTTTCTATTTCTCCCATTACAGGAGTGGATCAGTAGTTGTGGATATGGTCCTTGTTTTCAAAAACAAGGTTTCAGTCCCTAGCACAAGCAGTGTAGTAGCAGCCCTGACTACTGCACTCAACAACAATTCTACTTCCCTGAGCATCATAGAAGGCAGCATCAGTGCACGTAAGTTCTTTAACTTAAAGACCTGAACTTCAAACTTCGTTCATCTCTGATTGAATGTCATATCATTGTGTCACATTGCCATAATGTAACCGTAACCATTTCATTTGTCATGACACTTGGTATGTAGCCTAATCATCAGTCACCAAAAGTAGCAATTGCAATACTCAAAACTCTACAAGGATTGCAAATATGACATGGCAGGTTTGACAATACCACTTATAGTTTAAATGATAATACCGGTATTATTATAAGTCTGTGCCAATCGTCTACGTTAACCCTCTCCTCGCAGTGTCTGCACACAACCAGCTTCCATATAATTGAAAATGGCATTGTCTGGATCCCATCGCCTGGAAGCACGTTTTGAAAATGATTTAGAATCAAGAAAGAAAGGTTGAATAATCTGATTGGTCCTTTCTGACCTAATAGCTCACCTGAACACTATCACCTCATATGCGATTTGGTCACATGATACACTTTCGAACGCACCATTATTTTCCGAGTTGAACCTGCTCATATCTGCTTGCTATGATTAAGAGTGCTCTGATTGGACCAGCGACGTGTTTTCTGCTTTGAAGACCCGCCCCAGACAAAATTGGAAAGGTGAAAGGTTTTGACGTGGTCGCTGTTCCATTCAGAGGTCTCCGATCATTTTGAAAACTGCAGTGACTTTCCTTTACTGAAACCTGTTTGTTTTCTAATATTTCAGAGGCGTCAGCAATATCAGCCATTCCTCCCAGACCCACAATCTTCTCAATGCTCGTTTTGCATCTCGTGCTACTGTCTTTGACACGGACACTGACTGGCTTATAGCCAGCCCCATAGTTGGTCATTGGACTTCATCTGCACCATCTTATTTGGAAGGACTTGGCTACACCAATGAACTGAAACCCCATAGAATATGTGCAATGATCTTGCCTTACCTGCATTACTGCACAGAGGTATGGGGTAACCAGTGGTGCAGTCGTGGTCACACGCGGTTACACGCCGTGTTACTAGATGATCAGTACGCGCGCACAAAGATGCGCTCTATCCATTCGTTGTGCGCTAAGTACGCGCATGCGCGTGCGTGGCGTGTTACCAGTTCCCATATTACGACTGCACCACTGGGGGTAACACATACAAAACAACCATAAATACATTGAGTATCCTACAAAAAAGAGCAATACAAGTAATACTAATAAACAATGCTGGATATCGGGACCACACACACACACACTGTTTCTACAATCACACATTTTGAAGTTCATTGATAAAACTCTGCAAGTTATGTACAAAGCAAGAAATAATCAATTACCGGTAAATGTAAGAAGCAAATGTCTGGATAAAGAGGGGGGATACAACCTCAGAGGACCATTGAACTTTTAAAACCTGTGATGAAAACAAACCTGAAAATAATGTGTATCTCCTCTTACTATTGCTAGGTTTTAGTGAGTTTTCCCTTACCTTCGCGTGGGGTATGTCTGGGAGTGTTGCATTGATTTATTTAATTTATTTAAAACATTTTGGAGTTTATGGTGTTTTTGTTTTGTTCTTGATTTATTGTGATGTTTCTTCTTGACTTGTTTAAATAAGATGTGTCCGGCCCATGGGGACATGTGTGTTGTCGGGCCTTACAAATAGATTTGATTTGATTTGATTTGATTTGATTTGATTTGATTTGATTTGATTTGATTTGATTTACGGAGCGGAGTCACCCTGTGGAATGGTCTTCTAGACTCTAAAACTCTTCTTCCCTTCTGTACCATACTATCAAAAATAGATTTTTAAAGTCTAGATTTGAATTGATTTATGTTTTCACAATATTTTAGTTCATCCTAGACTCTAGAGGATGAACAAAAATATTGTGAAAACATAAATCAATTCAAATCTAGACAAAAATAATCTATTTTTGATAGGTACAGAAGGGAAGAAGAGTTTTAATTGCATATTAATAAAAAAAATACATATGGTACGTTATATCATATTACATTACATAATCATATTATAATTAATTTGTATATTATATTAAACTTTATTTACACTATCTACTATTATATTATGGTACTATATTATATTGTATATATCATGTACTATTTTACATTTACATTTTGTAATTTAGCTTTAATTTAGTTAATTAATTTAGTTTTATCCAAAGCGACTTACAAGTTTTGTACAAAAGACAGCAGGAAGGGTACAACTCTATCAGCTGAGTAACAATGTTCATCAAAAGTGTTGAGTGCTATAGTGTAGGTTAGTATATTAGGACAAGTGCATGACAGTAAGGTTAGTTAGGGTTAGCGTATTTATATTTTATTAAAAAAAAAAGTTTCATACTATATATCTCATATCACATTATATATGTGTTGTATACACTATTATATACTATATACTATTATATACTGCAGGTATACTGTAATGTGTACTGTAATGTGTACTATATGTGTGTACTGTAATGTGTACTATATGTATGTACTATGTATGTATGTAAAAAGAAAAAAAGAAACGTAAGTCTTCAGGGGTAGGGCCCGACAAGCCTAGTGCTTCTCCCTAGCCCTTTTCGGACAATTGGACAATAGCAGCTGGTAAAACGTTGCCGATTTATGGAATGACCATTGTTATGTGTCCAAAACCCGAAATAAAAAATAACCGAACTGAACTGAGCACCTGGGAGGAATGGTGGTGTTGACAGCAGACGACAAGGACAGCAGTGGTCACTAGCTTACTTGTAGTTGACTTTAGATAGAGATACGACTGCTGATTTTTGACAGGTTATACTAAATTAAAATATCCCTCTAAGGATATTGATGGACAATTGCCAACATATATCATAATGATGCTAGATGGGAATTATGGACCTTATCTGACCGCGCTGAAATGATTGGCTCACACAAGTTCAGTCTGAACTTGGTAAGTCTGCATTTTGTTTTGATGCACCAGCTTCCCGGAATGATCTTCAACTCACACTAAAAACCATTGCCCCACTATCATATGGACAATTTAAAAACATGATCACAAACTTCCCTACCTCAGTATGTACTGTAACTGTTTTTCTGATCTCTTTCTTTGTTTTCTTTCCACTTTTTACCTGTGTTTTTGTCCTATTTATGCACATGTGTTTTATCCATTTTATATATGATATGGGTTATTTACTTAATACATTTTGTCCATGGATCTAATATGAGTAAACTCTATTCAAAGTGGATATGCTGGATATGTTTCTTTGTCTCATGGGTTTAAATGGTTATACTGAGTGATTGATTGTAATACCAGTGTTAAGCTGAACCTTACTGTTGTACTGTTGCAGCCAAATGTGGTCACAGAGCCCCCTCTCAGCCTCCTATAAGTACCGATGTAAACAGCTGTAGGAAGACCTGAACGTTAGTAACTTTAACCCTTTCACTACCACATTACAGGAGGTTAGCCCTTTCACTACCACACTACAAAGGGTTAACACTTTCACTACCACACTACAAAGTGTTAATGCTACTACCACACTACATGAGGTTAGCCCTTTCACTACCACACTACAAAGGGTTAACACTTTCACTACCACACTACAAAGGGTTAACCCTTTCACTAGGGTTAACCGTCTGCACTGTGGCAGTGAAAGGTTAACGTAAGGTTATGTATATAACCTAGTTATATGAGTACTGGCTAAGCGTCCCGCTCTTTAAGCCTATCGAGATATACCTCATCTCATGTACCTATTGTACTCCATCAACGAAAAAAACAAGTACACCTACACCTGCCGGGTCCCGCCCCTATGGAGGCGTAGCCTATAAGACAGTAGGCATGGTCACCAAACACTCTTCCTCGCCAAAAAGCCCGTTTCCAGTAAAAGATCCCTCAAAAGGGAACTCAGGGCCGCTTAAGAGCGGGACGCTTAGCCAGTACTCATATAACTAGGTTATATACATAACCTTACGTTATATTATCGTACTTGGCCATCGCGTCCCGCTCTTTAAGCCTATCGAGATATGGGTTAGAGCGGACGCGAGGCCCGACAGATGCACCCCCTGAGGACCCGTAAGCCCACATCAAGGGGTTTGGGGAGCCCCGTCACATCCATCCTTCCTAATGAAGGGGGGGCGCAGTCAACTACACCTGAGTGCGAGCAAGAGGGAACTAGAACCCCTTGAACACACAGCACAGGCGGAACCACGTGTGACCTAACACACTGTGGCCCATACCCACACACTCCTGCTACCCTACCAAAGGACGGGAAGCAGGAAAGGCCACAGACCCCAGAACCGCCTGGGAGACAGAACCCCCGGTCATGTCCATGAGGTAAAACCTTACAAAGGGGCCCGGGGAGGACCATGAAGCTGCAGCACAGATGTCCTCCACCGAGGCCCCACCCAGGAGAGCGGCAGAGGCAGCCACCCCACGAGTGGAGTGCGCCCTGACGCCCCCAGGGCGATCCTGCCCAGCCAATGGGACAGGCGCTGTTTCGACAGTGCCTTACCGGCACGAGAACCACCGTGACAGACAAAAAGCTGATCGGTAACCCTGAAGTCCTGAGTACGGCTGAGGTAAATTCCCAAAGCACGGACCGGACATGACAGGTGAAGGCCTGCATCCAACTCACTAGTGTGAGGAGGAGGACAAAACGCCTGAACCACAATATCCCGGGAGCGGAAGGAACTCCGGATATTCTTAGGCATGAAAGCAGGATTAGGTCGCAGAGTGGCACCGCAATCGGCCCGAAAAGACAGGCACTCTGCACGTACCAAAAGAGCACAGAGCTCACTCATGCGTTTAGCGGAGGTGACAGCCAGCAGGAACGCGGTCTTGAAAGACAGCTGTCCCAACGGCGCCTGCTCGAGCGGCTCAAACGGGGCCAAGGACAACCAACCGAGGACCAATTAAAGATCCCAAGTCGGAGCCAAAGAGCGTTGCACCGGCTTAACGCGTCGAGCGCCAAGCAGGAAACGCTTCACAAGAGGGTGGCTGAACAAGACATTCCCCTCAAACCCCTCATGATAGGAGGATATAGCTGCCGCATATACCCTCACCGTCGAAGCCGACAGTCTACCAAGGAGAGACTGGAGATAGCTAAGGATTGATTGATTGATTGATTGATTGAAAAGTTTATTAACAGATTGCAGAATGGGTACAGTACAGTACAGCTCAATACATACAATTGTTAAGAGGATGCAGACCTGAGAAAGACTTTCGTCTCGTTTCCATCAGGGTCCCCCATTTTCAATTCATCATATGACACACACGACATACAGATAGACAGTACTGCTACATCTATACATTTATGACATACCAGATTTTCAAATACAGTACTGTTTGTGATACTAAAAAAATCCAGAAAAAGACTGTATATACATTTGACATAGAAACTGTGCATTGGGGGAGGTTGGGTAGGTGGGGTGGGGTTGGGTGGGGCTGTACATTGGAATACTGACAAAGCCATGCTTGGTCTTTATTGTACAACTGGGTTAGGACATTTGTAGGGGCCAGTTTTGAATTGCAGTCTCCCGTAGGTGTTCTTTGAGAGTGTTTTTGAAGGTGGGTAGTGATTCACATTCCTTTACAGCTTTGGGTAGGGCGTTCCACATTGTTGTGGCATAATTGCGAAACGTGTTTAGTCCCTTGTTTGAGCCGAATCTGGGTTTTACATGATTTGTGGAGCTCCCTCTGGTGTTGTGATCGTGGTATTCACTGACCTTTGGGAAGTATTTTGACATGTACATGGGTACCTTGGTCGTGTAGTGTATCTTGTAGACCAGGCCCATTGCAAGTTGCTGTACTCTGTCATCTACTCTAAGCCATCCTAGGTTGGCAAAGTGTGCAGGGGTGAGGTGGGTTCTAGGAGTCAGGTCAAGCAGTAGTCTGACTAGTTTGTTTTGAGATGTTTGTAATTTGGTTTTTAGTGCCTTTGAGGTGCTTTGGTACCATGAGGTGCAAGCATAGTCGTAGTACCCTTGAATGAGTGCTCCTGCCAGAGTCTTCAGGGTATTCTTGTTTACCAGGGAGGAGATCCGGTACAAGAATCGAGTTCGTTGATTTTTATTACATTGGATGCCATTTTGTCACAGGAAAGATTAGCCTCTAGGATGGAACCCAGGTAGGTAATTTCATCTTTCCTTGTGACAATATTGTCACCCACTGTAACTGAGAAGCCGTCGGTTTTGCTGAGTTTGTTATTTGAACCGAAGAGAATGGACTCTGTTTTGCCCATGTGTAATGATAGTTTGTTGTCGGCGAGCCATATGCAGATTTTGCCTAGTTCCGAGCTGAGGGTTTTTTCAACCTGTAACTTGTTCTTGTCAGAGACCAGCAGGGCTGAGTCGTCCGCAAACAGGAACAAGTTGCAGTCACAAGCTGACGACATGTCATTTGCATAAATTAGGAACAGTAGTGGTCCTAGTATGCTTCCTTGTGGAACACCACAGTTTAGCATCCAAGGGGCAGGAGACTGGGTCCCAGCCCCCCATCCAAGGGGCAGGAGACTGGGTCCCAGCCCCCCGCCTTACACCACTCTTGGAACATATGCCATCTGCCCACATAAAGCGTGACAGTGGAGGGAGCATGCGCATTCCGGATGGTATTAACCACAGAAGGGTCCATCCTCTCCAGACTTACCCTCCCACCAGCCACACCAACAGGCATTGGCCCAACACCGGGTACTGGAACAGTGACCCGTTTTGCTGCGAGAGGGCAGTCGCCGACCAAGGAATAACCCAAGGTGGAGCGACCAATAGCTGGATCAAGACCGGGAACCACACTGCCATGCCCCGGTCTGGCGCGACCAGGACCACCGTCCTGCGCTCCCTCCGTATCCGCTCCAACAGCTGACCCAACAGCTGTACAGGAGGAAAGGCGTACAGAAGACCGGGCGGCCATAAGGGGGATGATCTGCTCGACTGACCGAGAACCATAAGGGGCACTTGTGAGAGCGTCGGCTCGCAAACAGATCTAGGATCTACAGATCTACCGAGGCCTCCCCGAACCGATCCCAGATCTGTCTGACTATGTCGGGGCGGAGTTCCCACTCGTCGTAACGAGGACCGCCCCGAGACATCATATCCGCGCCCACATTCTCTGCCCCAGGGATGTGGAGCGCCTGTAGACTGCGCAGCCTGCGAGATGCCCATAGCCAAAGTTCGACCGCCGCCCGTTGCAGGCGGATGGAACGAGTCCCACCCTGCCTGTTGATATACGCCGCTGCCGTCATACTGTCTGTCCTGACCAAAACGTGCTCGCCTACCACCAGGTGGTCGAACCGTTTGAGGACCAGGAGGACCGCCTTCAATTCCAACACATTGATGTGCGGGGTAGACGGGCCAGCATGAACCTTCGCCCAGCTGCCCCCCACTGCGTGGGTCCGACACATCCCTCCCCAACCCGTGAGAGAGGCATCGGTGAAGACCGTGACGTGTGAGCGCCTGCTGCCCATGGCGACCCCAATGGTGAGGATACCCAGCCTCCTCCAATGGGCGAGATCTCCCCATATCGACAAAGGAACCGTCAACCGTTTCCATTTGTCCCTCACCGGATCTATTCCCATAGAGGAAAACCACTTCTGTATCCTCCTCATGAAGAGGAGGCCAAGAGGAACCACCGTGTGAGCAGATGCCATCAGACCGAGCAGACGCATCACTTGCAGCGCCGTGACCGTCCCTCCCAGACGGAAACCCCAGAGCGCGGGCCGGATAGACACCCTCCGCTGCTCCGAGAGGGTTGCAATCATGGGTCTCGACCTCAGCGTCAAGCCCAAGTACTCCACCTGTTGACTGGGAAGAGGTGTACTCTTCTTCCAGTTCACAGCAAAACCCAGCCTGGTGAGGAATTCCACCACCAGCCTGGTATGAGACCTCCTCCTCCTCCGAACGACTGAGGAGTAGAATGTCGTCGAGATAGAATAGAACCCGTATCCCCAGACGACGTAGAGGCTCCAGCGCAGTCGCTACGCACTTGGTGAATGTGCGGGGAGCCAGAGAATAGCCGAACGGCAACCTCTGGTACTCGTATGCTACGCCCTGAAACAGGAACCGCAGGAACTTCCTATGAGGAGGGGAAATCGGGATGTGAAAATACGCATCCTTCAGGTCTATGGAGGTGAACCATAGAACTTCTGACAGCAGAAGGAGTTTGGCGGTCAATATCCTGAATGGTCTCGCTACAATCAACCGATTGAACACGGACAGATCCAGTATAGGTCTGACTCCCCCTGTTTTCTTGGGTACCAGAAAATAACGGGAGTAGACGCCTGACATCGCGTCCTCTCTCGGGACCACGACGACGGCCTGCTTCGCCAACAGAGATTGGATCTCGTCGGCCAGGGCTGTCACTGCTTCTGACCCTGACAATAGGGTCGGCACCAAACCTGAGAACGGAGGGTGGGGTTGCGCGAACTGCAACACAAGCCCCTCTTTCAACGTTCTCTCTATCCACCCCCCCAAACGGCATTCTTGTCGCCATATGTGAAAATAATCCCACAGCGCACCCGCCGTCAACTGACGCTGGGCCGCAAGGAACAGTAGATAGCTGGCCCGGTCCCTCCCGCTGTGCGACGCACCCAAGGGGGGACCCCGACAGAAAGGGCCGGTTTGATATGGGAGAAGCTGTCATCAAACTGGTTGACACACACCCCCCCCTGAACACGCCTCTAGCACATGCTGAGGAGTTGTTCTGCAGCTAGACACGCAAGGCATGAGGACCCCATGGCCTCCTACACGCCGAAGCCCTGCAGTGATATTGCTATCACCAAAATCACGCTTGCCTCTTCTTTGCAGACCACTGTTGCTCTCACGGGAGTGGGAGGCATCAGCGCGATACCCCACCTAGCGAAGGCGAGGCCGGGGTAACCCTTGCTGTGCATTCAACAGAAGAGGCCTCGGGTCCCCCTGCTGACCACTGTAGCTAGTGGCAGCCGTAACACCAGGCTCATCCATCACACAACGTGTGGTGCAGGAGCCACGCGACAGCACAACATTCTCACGGACAGACCCAGGCTCAGCCATCAACTGGGTGTCAGCCCCTGTCCCCATGAGAAGTGAAGAATGGGGCCGCATGCGCTTCAAAGAAGGTTCGCGGCCCGCAGCCAAAGGAAAACGATCAGAGCCCCGCTTCCGTGGGTAACAGAGAGAGGATTGAACGGGGAGCGGGCTGCTCGCGGCAAAATGACGACGGCTTGTATTATCCAAGCCGAATTCACCCAAAATGGCAGATTCCTCTGCCGCCAAGGCTGTCGGCCTTGTGGAACCCTGTTGATTCTCCGCCCAGGGCACCACTGGCGGGGAAAATATGGCCGCCTGTCGAGGGCCTCGCCACAGTCGTTGACGAGGCCATGCTCCCACTTCTGGCTGCACAGCGTGAGGCGGTGTGGGACCCAGATCAACAACCGCCTGCGCCTCCACAGAATGACCAAAAAGACTTTCCGTGGAAAAAGGAGTCGTGAGGAGAGAAAACCTATCCTCTTCCCCAAGAGGAGAGTGCTCCAACCAAACATGCCTAACAACAATGTTGATAGCATCCTAATCCTCCCCGCAGTTATAGCTTGCGACTGAGTCAAGATCTCTATAACACCACAAACATGCTTTCAATGTCGGCTGGACCCAAATCCCCACTACCCGACGCCAATGTGGATAGGAAACTAGCCAGCTGAGCCATAACACTGGCCGCCGCTAAAAACCATCCTGCAGCAGTATACCACTCATCCGTCCATACTGCCACCCTCCGAGCCGATTCGCTGTCAAGCATCGGCCGGGTGGGACATTGTTCATCCCCGCCGGGACACAGGATCAAAGCTACCTGGCTACGTAGCCACGGTACACCCGGCCTGCACCCTGTTGTTAGCCCTTTTACACGTAAAAAAGGTAAATAAGACTCGGCGAAACCCCCCACATTAGCAACCGACTGACCTTCATCAATGAATCGGGCAAGAGGAGGGAAAAGCGGCAACGTCCCACGGCGGGGAGTATTAGAACAACGACCCATTTCAGCATCAACATTAGCATTAGCACTAGCGTTAGTAGCATTAGCGTTAGCAGCGTGCTCCAGGATCGCCAGGAAAACGTCCACTGCAGTGGAACGTTCACCAAGCCACCCTGGCCCTGTCGCCGAAACATACTTCACAGCATTACCAATACCGACATTAATGCCTGATGACACATGGCCTACCTTTGTACAAGCCGGCTCGATAGCCAAACCTTGTACGCTGCTCCTTGGCCTGCTGCCGTCAGACGAGGAAACATCAACACAGGCCCGACGTGTCGCTGAAACATGCCCCGAAGATTCCATGGGTAAGCAAACCTCCGGTAAGCATTCAACATTACGCAATTTCTCTGATTTTTTCATAACACTAGTTACATAAGGTGCACTGCGACCGTTATGATGGAAACGAAATTAGAGGAAGGGTGTTTGGTGACCATGCCTACTGTCTTATAGGCTATGCCTCCATAGGGGCGGGACCCGGCAGGTGTAGGTGTACTTGTTTTTTTCGTTGATGGAGTACAATAGGTACATGAGATGAGGTATATCTCGATAGGCTTAAAGAGCGGGACGCGATGGCCAAGTACGATAATATAACCTTCTGTAGGGTGGTACTGAAAGGGCTAATGTGAATGGCATGTCTATATAAAGTATGTAAAAATATATAGGATGCTGGAAGTTGAAGGATGAAATTAGTTTATGATATTGGATTATGTCCAAGGTCAGGGAGAAGGGTGTTACTGCAGGCCTGGGCCTTGCACCGCTCCATGTCTGACCTATTGTGAATATATAAAGTCTTATATAATGACGTCTTGCAAGCCTGTGTGGGATAGACCACATTGTGGTGTGACACGTAAATAAATAATTCATTCATAATTCATTCATCCATCCATCCATGTAGTGGCTACTGGGTCATAATTCATAATTCACGCCATTCTAGCCTATTGTGGTGTTTACTACATCTCCCGTGACCCTTAGCGGGGGATGACATAGTTAAAGAGAGACGAGTGAAAGATGAATGAAAGCGCTGTTTGTGTGACAGTAGAGTGCGTAATAAAATAGTTCGTTTTTGCATCGGAACAGGACTCCGTCTGCGCTATCATTACCGCATTCCTACATTGGTGACCCTGATTTTTTCTTGGACCTATTTCAGAGATTATATCGAACATGTCAACTGAACAACAGAACGCAGATCGCAGATCTTTGAACGCAGTTTCACGCAAGCTGCCCGAGTTTTGGGAACAGAGTGCCAACGCTTGGTTTGCGCAAGCCGAAGCCCAATTAGCTCTCAGGGATACTACCGCAGATGCCACCAAGTACTACTATGTGGTAGCAGCCCTTACAAACTCAACTGCAGCGAGAGTGGTGAGTTTGCTGGAAAACCCACCTACACATGACAAGTATTAAAGAGGCTTTCGGTCTGTCTGAATCTGACCGTGCTCGCCAGCTTCTCTCTCTACCTGGACTGGTTGACTCAAAACCCTCTGAACTGATGGACCACATGCTAGCTCTGCTGGGTGACCATGGGCCATGTTTTGTATTTAAAGAACTTTTCCTGCAACAGCTGCCAGACCATGTTCGTTTATCTATGGCTAATTCCACCAAAACTGACTTTCGTCAGCTAGCTAGAGAAGCGGATGTATTTTTCTCAGCTGGGAAGAGGTGTAGTCTCTGCCGCGGCTATGCCCCATCGGGGTTGTGCTTTTACCACAGAAAGTTTGGGAACAAAGCTAAGAAGTGCCTGCCACCATGCAACTACAGTGGGTCGGGAAACACACTGGCTGCCATCATTAGCAGCCGTGAGTGTTGGCCATCCTGCAGGCTTGCTGTACGTCACCGACTCACTCTCCGGCCGCCGTTTTTTATGTGACACAGGTGCCCAGGTGAGCGTGCTGCCGGCGTCCACTCAGGACTTCCACTCAGCGAGACGGGGACCCGTCCTTGAAGCTGCCAATGGCAGTGCGATCCCTACGTTTGGCAAACACACCGTGGCATTATGTTTTGCTGACCAGCGTTTCACCTGGGATTTCGTGTTGGCCAAGGTGTCCACTCCCCTCCTGTCTTTCGTGTTTGTCTACCTAGATGATATCCTGGTAGCCAGCACATCCAAGGCAGAACACCTAACACACCTCTGTCTCCTCTTCAGTCGCCTCAGAGAGCATGGATTAATCATCAACCCAGCAAAGTGTCAGTTTGGACTGCCTGCCATGGACTTCCTTGGCCACCACATCACTACTGCTGGGGCGGTCCCATTGCCAGTAAAGGTGGAAGCGGTGCTGCAGCTCCCACTCCCTACCACTGTTAGGGCCTTGCAGGAGTTCCTGGGGATGGTGAATTTCTACCATCAGTTAATCCCTCAGGCTGCCCACCTAATGTGCCACCTGTATGGGGCTCTCAAGGGCAAGACTCCCAAGCATGCCATTGCCTGATCCGACGACATGTCAAAGGCGTTCTCGGATACCAAGGAGGCCCTTGCGAGCGCAACCATGCTGACGCACCCCGTGCCTGAGGCTCCCGTGGCGTTGACAACTGATGCCTCGGATTATGCCATTGGAGCCGTTTACGAGCAGTTGGTCAATGGCATTTGGCAACCCCTGCCGTTCTTCAGCCGACAACTCCGTTCCAGCGAACAGAAGTACAGCACATTTGACCGTGAGCTCCTCGCCCTGTACTTGGCAGTCAGACATTTCCGTTTCCTGCTGGAGGCTCGCCCTTTCACTGTTTTTGTAGACCACAAACCATTGATTTTTGCTATGGCGAAGGTGTCAGAACCGTGGTCTGCCAGGCAACAACGCCATCTGGCTTTCATCTCTGAGTTCACCACTGACATCCGGCATGTGGCTGGGAAGGACAACCCCGTGGCTGACTGCCTCTCTCGTGCCGCCATCGATGCTGTCCACCTGGGCATTGATTACGCCCATATGGCTGCGGATCAGGTTTCAGACCCAGACATCCAGGCATGCAGGACGGCGGTTACTGGCCTCCGGTTGGCGGACGTCCCCTTCATTGATGATGGCACGACGCTGCTATGTGATATATCTATTGGCACAGCCACAGCCAGTGGTTCCACATGCATGGAGACGACAAGTTTTCGAGGCCGTCCATGGCCTCTCGCACCCGGGCAGAAAACCATCACAGCGCCTAATGGCGGCGAAATTTGTCTGGCCCAGGATGAAGGTTGACATTGGGGGTTGGGTAAGGACCTGCATGGCATGCCAACGCGCGAAAAACGGCCAGTTCTTGTGAATTCTGGGGGGACGTGTGTAGTGGCTACTGGGTCATAATTCACGGCATTCTAGCCTATTGTGGTGTTTACTACATCTCCCGTGACCCTTAGCGGGGGATGACATAGTTAAAGAGAGACGAGTGAAAGATGAATGAAAGCGTTGTTTGTGCGACAGTAGAGTGCGTAATAAAATGGTTTGTTTTTGCATCGGAACACGACTCCGTCTGCGCTATCATTACCGCACTCCTACAGATTCATAATTCATTCATCCATCCATTAATTCACAAAATTCACCGATTTGAATGTGCCTCTGACAACTGACCTAAATAATTGTAAAAAGTATATTATCATATCAAACTTGAGTGTCATCGCATGCAACCACGTTTCAATAAAACAAACCTAACTATTGTAAAGACCCAGCTCAAAAACAGCTAATTTAGCTGCTCAGACCATTTCTCAGGATAGGGACGTGATTGGATCACGTTTGATTGATGGCTCCCTTTCAGCTCAAGCAACATCTTATTTCCCATTAAATCACTGCCGTGGAATAAACGACCAAATCTATCAGATGGACTCTACTTGGTTAGAAAGCTTGACTAATCGACTAACTAGTATGACTAACTAGTACGACTAACTAGCATCACACCTGGACAAGAGGCAGGGAAACTATGTGAGAATGCTGTTCCATCGACTACAGCTCAGCATTCAATACCATAGTCCCCTCCAAACTCATAGCCAAGCTCAGGGACCTGGGCTTGAACTATGACCTCTGCCAGTGGGTCTTGGACTTCAAGACGGGCAGACCCCAGGTGGTGAGAGCAGGCAACTGCACCTCCTCATCCATCACTCTCAACATAGGGGCCCCCCAGGGCTGTGTTCTGAGTCCCCTCCTCTACTCCCTGTACACACATGACTGTGTGGCACAGGGGAACAACAACACAATCATCAAATTTGCTGACAACGTAGTGGTGGGCCTGATCTCTGCAAACGATGAGAGGGCCTACCTGGAGGAGGTCAAGGTTCTAGTGGGATGGTGTCAAGAGAACAAGGTAAGGCTAAGAGAATTATCAAAGACTCCAGCCACCCAAACAACTGCCTCTTTGAACTGCTGCGGTCAGGCAAGCGATACCGGAGTGTCATGGCAATCACAGAGAGACTCAGAAGAAGCTTCTATCCCCAGGCCATCAGGATGCTCAACGAACAATAACACTATGTAACAACCATCAAATGCACTCACAGCACACACATCCACACGCACACACTCACTTTAAACAAACAACTCACTGCAGCACCCACTTTACCCACTTTAGAACACCTAAACACACTTTATATTTATTGGTAAAGAATTGCTACAACCCATACCTCATTACACCTTACTGTAAATTGTACCTAAATTGTACCTCATCCCATTTCTGCTTTGCACTGTATAGTATATTGTATATTATTATATTGTATAGTATATTGTATGGTAACTCAGTTACTTCTACTCTGCATTGAACATTGTATATATGTACATACTTAACACTTGTGTCTACGTACTTGACTTCTATTTTATACTTGCTATACTTATTTTATACTTATCTATTTTTGTCTAGCACAGTCTCTGGAGCGTAACAGAAAGAATCATTTTGTATAAAAGTATTGTGTACTTCTGTATGATAACTAATAAAGAAACTTGAACTTGAAACTATGGCACTAATTGTTTTAGCATTTTCCATTCACATAATGAAACAGTTAGCTTTTATATGCAAACCTTTTGAGCTTATTATAAACAACCTCAGTACTCTGCTACCTCTAGTCTTGAATAATCGACTAACTAGCAGACTAGGGTAGACCACCCATATATGTGTTTTTATTGAACTATACCTCCCAGACTAATGACAGTTTCGGGAAAGGTATGAAATATACTCCTCCATCCAGTCTTTCAGGGTACCTGGTGTCCGAATTACAGGTACCCCACGCACAGCGTTTCACCATCGGATATTAGGTAGATAATAACATGTAAACTGAACTCTTACACAGTGGTTTGGATCACAGCCGTCTGTGATCACAGCCGTCTCCTTCCGGCTTCAACATGGACGGTCGCATTTTACGCAGCTCCCGTAACCAACGCAACAGATCAACAACAAAAAAGTATTTTGCGCATTTTATACTTTCCCTCCTGTGGATTATGCATTTGAACCTGAATTCACAACTCAAGCAGCAAATCCAGACAGAAGTGGAGGGTAGCGAAAACGCAAATCAGCAGTCCCATTGCGACTTCTACTTATTAACGGGCATGGAGAGGAAACATCCAGCCTTCGGAGCCACGACCATCCACACAGTACTTACTGCAAATCCGGAACGAAAGAAATTACCCCCGGCAGGCAAGTGTAATAAGAGATCAATGTTTTTATTATATCTGCTCATGTCGGGTGACATACATCAGAACCCTGGTCCCGTAATGACACGGAACCAGAGACTACAGTTAAATCTGCTGACCCAAGAAGCAGCAGCCAGCTTCGCCAGCACAACAGATCAACTGCTACCCACACAGACGGCGGCTAACGACATGATCAACGGCAACATTCCTCATCTACCGCCTCTGCAAAAGAACCCACAAGAGGCCACAGCGAGAGGGAAGGAACCGGGGTTCACAACCGAGGCGCCCAGCACGTCGCGGGGACAAAACAGCGAGGCATCGCTCCTCACACCGGCACCGGCCGCAACTGACGCTTCAGCCAGCAGCTGCACCAGCCGACCAGCAAGCGGCGACACACCCTCACCGAAGCCCCAGCAGACTTGGCGAGAGGCTAGAGGGAGAGCGGCGCGGGACATCGAGACCACCGAGGACCCGACGGTTAGCTTGGCTGGCCCCGCCATGCCAGCTAGTCTACCCGGGCCGGGGCCAGGACAAAAGGCACCCCCCCTCCCCCACAATGGAGTACAATCAGACACATCTGTAAACAACCAGCCCCCCCCCCCCCCCCCCCCCCCCCCACATCGCGGGCTTTCACACAGAGGAATACAGACTCCAGCAAAGGACAAAGAATCACCCCCTCCCCCCCTCCCCACCCACGGCACAAACAGCAACAACGCCCCCCCTCCCCCCACCACAGGACAGGACACAAATGAACGGAGTTACCTCAAGTGTGACGACGTCAATCTGATTACCAGCAAAAATGGACTTCACATATTTCATCTTAATACAAATAGCCTGAGACCTAAACTGGCTGAAATCAAACAGTTGTTTTTAAACGGTAAGGCTAACATATTGTGTTTCACAGAAACAAAATTACTCATCTGTACAGGATCCAGAGATTGAAATTGAAAACTACTCAATAGTCAGGAGGGATAGGAACCAGTATGGAGGTGGTGTCTGTGTGTATATACACAAGGATACCAAATACATCAACCGTACTGACCTTAACCATGATGAAATTGAAACTGTTTGGATTGAAATCTTATTAGACAGGGCGAAACCAGTACTAGTAGGCACAATCTATAGACCACCAGAACAGAGTGGCTTTTATGACACACTTGTTGGTGTTTAGCTGGGGTGGAGGGGGTAGAAAAAATTCTTATTGGGGACTGGAACACGGATATGCTGCGTAAAGCAGCACCCGTCTTCAAGGCCTTCAGTAGATTTTCTGATCTGCACGGTTTCAGCCAGCTAATCACCCAACCCACAAGGGTATGCGATTCAACACAAATCACCATTAACCTCATTTTGACCTCTGACAAGTCAATGATCTCCAATAAAGGGGTGATAGCATGCGGGTTAAGTGATCATTATATGATTTTCTGTACCCGCAAAAAGCTAAAACAGAAGGCCGGCTGTCACAAAACAGTCACATCTAGAGACCTCAAAACTTACTCTAGAGAGGCCTTTAACCTAGAACTGGGGAGCTTGGACTGGTCAGATGAACTCAGTGGTACACAGGTTGAAGAAACATGGCTTGGATTCAAAACCAAATTCACAGAAATACTCAACAACATGGCACCCATAAGAACCACCAGGGTTAAAAATCGCGCTGAGGCATGGATGCACACTGAAATACTGGCCGATATGAAAACCAGAGACAAAAAATGCTCTGAACTTCATAAAAGTCAGACAACGCTTTCCAAAAGCTCAAACAGTGAACTCCAAGCCCACGTGGTTGAACAAAAAATTCAAAGAAACAGACTAAGAAATGACGTAAACACCATGATCAGAACCGCAAAAAGAAATTTCATCAACGACAAAACTGAGGAAAACAAAAACAAACCCTGCGAACTTTGGAAATTACTCAATAATCAACTAGGCTGCAGTAAAAAACTTAAACCCAGATTCTCAAACATAAACATAAAGATGGACAACACGCTCATCACAGACAAGCTGGATGTAGCCAACTACTTAAACATCTTTTTCACAAACATAGCCACAACACTGGTAAACAAACTACCCTCCCACTCAGGGCATTATGGGGTAGAACACATAGTAGCATACTACAAAAACCTATGGGTCCACAAAGACGACTTCAAACTTGAAATGGTAACAACCGATGAGGTACTCAAAAAATTGAGCGCCCTCCAACCTAACAAGGCCACTGGCCATGACAACATCCCCTCCAAATTCCTCAGAGACGCAGCAGCCGCCATCACCCCAGTCATCACACACATAATAAACCACTCTATAAAACAGGGGCACGTCCCCAAGGACTTCAAAATTGCGAGAGTGACCCCTCTGCACAAAAAGGGCAGCAAATTAGACCCAGGCAACTACCGCCCTGTTTCTATTCTTACCTCCATCTCGAAAGTCATGGAGAAAATAGTCTACGAACAGGTCGAAAAGTACCTGGCGGAAAAAAATCTAATCTACGAATTCCAATCTGGCTTCAGAACGTCCCACTCCACTGACACATGCCTCCTCTATTTGAACGACCACATCAAACAAGAGGTGGACGCGGGCAAATACTGCGGCATGGTCATGCTGGACCTACAAAAGGCCTTCGACACTGTCAATCACTCCATTCTAATGGACAAGCTAAAAGCAATTGGTTTTGATAGCTTATCAGTGAGCTGGATGCAATCCTACCTGGAGGGGAGAGAACAGATGGTAGAGGTAAACGGTACTCTACCCCCCCCCCTCACAGTGAGCTGTGGTGTTCCACAAGGAAGCATACTAGGACCGCTACTCTTCCTAATTTATGCAAATGACATGTCGTCAGCCTGTGACTGCAACTTGTTCCTGTTTGCGGACGACTCAGCCCTGCTGGTCTCTGACAAGAACAAGTTGCAGGTTGAAAAAACCCTCAGCACGGAACTAGGCAAAATCTGCATATGGCTCACTGATAACAAACTATCATTACACATGGGCAAAACAGAGTCCATTCTCTTCGGTTCAAATAACAAACTCAGCAAGACCGACGGATTCTCAGTTACAGTGGGTGACAATATTGTCACAAGGAAAGACGAAATTACCTACCTGGGTTCCATCCTAGAGGCAAATCTTTCCTGTGACAAAATGGCATCCAATGTAATAAAAAAAGTCAACCAACGAACTAGATTCTTGTACCGGATCTCCTCTCTGGTAAACAAGAATACCCTGAAGACTCTGGCAGGAGCACTCATTCAAGGGTACTATGACTATGCGTGCACCTCATGGTACCAAAGCACCTCAAAGGCGCTTAAAACAAAATTACAAACATCACAAAACAAACTGGTCAGACTACTACTTGACCTGAACCCCAGAACCCACCTCACCCCTGCCCACTTTGACAACCTAGGATGGCTTAGAGTAGACGACAGAGTACAGCAACTTGCAATGGGCCTGGTCTACAAGATACACTATACGACCGGGGTGCCCATGTACATGTCAAAATACTTCCCAAAGGTCAGTGAATACCACAACCACTACACCAGAGGAAGCTCAACAAATCATGTTAAACCCAGATTCGGCTCAAACAAGGGACTAAACACGTTTCGCAATTATGCCACAACAATGTGGAACGCCCTACCCAAAGCTGTAAAGGAATGTGAATCCCTGCCCACATTCAAAACCGCTCTTAAAGAGCACCTACGGGAGGCTGCAATTCGAAACTGGCCACCGTAAATGCCCAAAACCCCCACCACCTCCTAATAGACAGTCTCCTCCCCACCGCATGTATATATTCCCTCCCCGCCGTATGTATATTTCCCTCCCACCCACGCACCCCCTCCTAATGTACAGTCCCCTCCCCATCATATGTATATACTCTTCTCTTTTCTCCCTTTTCCTCGCCCCCCCCCCCAGGTTGATGAAGGCCACCACCTCCTGTCCGGTGGCGACCCCATCGTCAGGTTATGAGAACATGAGTCACTACAGGGTTAACTTCAAGAGGCCGGAGAGGGCTCTACGCTCCATTGATTTCATCAAGGGTACAGTTAGTGATACTATGTTCCTCTGGGGCCGCCCCCTTCTAGTCCATTGATTGGTCAGTTTTTATTTTAGTTGATTTGATCTTATTCTCCTGCCTCTCTGTTGATGTGACTGTTGTGGATGCTCTGTGGGACAGGTTTGCACAGTGCAGTAACAATGGAACGACGAGGCTCCCATCTTAATGTATCCTGATTCAATGAAATAAGAACAACTAAAGAACGGCCTTCTGATGAAAATGTTAGATGAAATGTTGCCGTGTCCCTCCGTTACCTTTTGACCCAAACACACATTCATCTGTAATCTGCTGTTCCTTTCAGTTGAGGAGACTCCTGAAGAACAGGATTTGTAATTAATTACCGGTAATCTAATTAATCGCATACCCATTTTATGCCTGATATTCTATATTCTATAATCATATTTCAAATTGCATGTGTCCGGATGACAGAATTCAGTACTTGTAGGAGCCAAAGCTATATTTAGGTTTTACACTGGAGTGGCTGTGGACATAATTTTTCTTTGTCAACGAACGTACTACTCACGAGTAAGTAATTTTAACCAGTAGAGTGGAACGTCTGCCCTCATAGTACTGTATCTACAAAACCTTCTGTTGAAGACTCAGAAGAAGCTTCTATCCCCAGGCCATCAGGATGCTCAACGAACAATAACACTATGTAACAACCATCAAATGCACTCACAGCACACACATCCACACGCACACACTCACTTTAAACAAACAACTCACTGCAGCACCCACTTTACCCACTTTAGAACACCTAAACACACTTTATATTTATTGGTAAAGAATTTGCACTACAACCCATACCTCATTACACCTTACTGTAAATTGTACCTAAATTGTACCTCATCCCATTTCTGCTTTGCACTGTATAGTATATTGTATATTATTATATTGTATAGTATATTGTATGGTAACTCAGTTACTTCTACTCTGCATTGAAAATTGTATATATGTACATACTTAACACTTGTGTCTACGTACTTGACTTCTATTTTATACTTGCTATACTTATTTTATACTTATCTATTTTTGTCTAGCAGTCTCTGGAGCGTAACAGAGAATCATTTTGTATAAAAGTATTGTGTACTTCTGTATGATAACTAATAAAGAAACTTGAACTTGAAACTATGGCACTAATTGTTTTAGCATTTTCTATTCACATAATGAAACAGTTAGCTTTTATATGCAAACCTTTTGAGCTTATTATAAACAACCTCAGTACTCTGCTACCTCTAGTCTTGAATAATCGACTAACTAGCAGACTAGGGTAGACCACCCATATATGTGTTTTTATTGAACTATACCTCCCAGACTAATGACAGTTTCGGGAAAGGTATGAAATATACTCCTCCATCCAGTCTTTCAGGGTACCTGGTGTCCGAATTACAGGTACCCCACGCACAGCGTTTCACCATCGGATATTAGGTAGATAATAACATATAAACTGAACTCTTACACAGTGGTTTGGTCACAGCCGTCTGGTTTGATGCAGCCCACAAATGGCTTTTCTGGTGTTGACCGAGTTTTCTGCAGCGACGTTTTTGCTGTGATATGATTGGACAAATTCTATTTTGGGGCGTGGTTAGTTAAGGGAATGCAGACCAGAGGAGAAAGACGTTTGTCTTGTTTACATCAGGGTCCCCCATTTCCACCCATTTTCTCTCGTGTCATACCTATTTTCTTTTATTCTATGCCTATTTTATTATTGTATTTTGCACAATCAATGCGGGCATGACCACCCGCGTTTCACTGTATGCCCCCTGGTATGTATGTGAGTGACTGATGATAAACCTCTTGATTCTTAAAAGTGTGGCAGTGAAAGGGTTAACCTCGTTCCCAACTGTGTCCCCTCTGTGCAGATAAACAACAGTTAACACCTCTCCTCGTCCCTCCTCTGGTTGGCTCATCTACTCACTCCTCGGTGAGATAAACAACAGCCTGCTTTCCTCTGGTTGGTTTACGTGCTCACTACAATTTACATAGTTAATTGATGGAGCCTCCTCTCGACATGAGGCGGCTGGCGGAAGTGTAATGGCGTCGGTGAGAGGAGGAAGGCACGGAGGAGGGTTGGACCCGGTCGCTCGGAGAGAGGAAGCGGAGTCGAAGCAGGGCGGGGGAGGGTCTGAGGATTGGGAGGAAGTGTGTCGGCGGATGGACGAGAGCATAGACGAGAGGATACTGGCGCGGAGTTTGGAAGTTGATGACAGAAAGTTGTGCGGAGAAGTGGAGGCGGCACCGGAGTGGAGGGTGGGATCCCGTTGTATAGCTGACATTTCGGGGGAAGGCGCGAGGTACCCGGGGGTTGTTTCCTGGATCGACGGTGAAAAGTGCCGGGTCGTGTTAGACGGCTTTATCGGTTACGAGGAGGTGGATGTGGCCGCCTTGCTGATCCATGATGAACTGCTTTCGCCGCTGGGAGCTGGGGCGGGTAGTGAGAGCGAGGGAGGTGTCGGTAGGGACGGGGATGGTAGTGACAGGGGAAGGGAGTCAGATGGTGAAAGTATGGAGGGGGGTGAGAGCGGGGGAGAAGGGTGGAGTAAGGTGGAGAAGAGGAGCAGGGACAGTGGGAAGGGGATAAAGAGGAAGAAGGGTAGGGGAGATAGCTCGAGTGGGTCAGAAGGCGAGGGTGTAGGTAATGGTGTTGCAGAAGTGATTCATATAGTGGTTAGGTTTGAGGGGAAGGGGGGAGTGCGGAAATTAGGATTTTTCGAGTTGCCCAAACTCATAGGTAAGCAATTAGGGGAGGTAAGGTATGCGAGAGTTTTGGAGGATGGGAATCTGGCCGTAGGGTGTGTTAGTGTGGATCAGGTAGAGAGGGCTGGGAAGATGAGGAGCATTGGAGGGGTGGGTATAATTAAGGTTGTGAGAGTAGGGGAGAAGAGGGAGGGGGGATGTAAGGGGGTGATAGCTGGGGTTTCGGTGGAGGTTAGCGTAGAGCAGCTGGTGGAAGAGTTGGGGAGAGATGTGCGTAATGGGAAAGTTAATGGTGCAGAAAGGATGAAGAGGGGGGCAGATAGGGTAGTGACGGAGACGGTTGTGATTAAGTTTGAAGGTGAGGTTGTTCCAAGTAAGGTGTATGTAGGGAGTGGGGTGTATAGGGTTAGGGAATTTGTTCAGAGTCCTCTGAGATGTTACAGGTGCCAGGAATTTGGTCATATAGCAGTTTCATGTAGGAAGGGACAGAGGTGTGCTAGGTGTGGCGGGGAGCATGACTATGGGAAGTGTGGAGAGGGAGTGAAGCTATGGTGTTGTAGTTGTGGAGGGGAGCATAGTGTAGCGTTTAGGGGGTGTGAGGTGATGAAGAGGGAGGTAGTGGTTCAGAGTGTTAGAAGGGAGGGTAAGTTGTCGTATGCAGAGGCGGCTAGGAGGGTGGGACAAGGAAGTCAAGTTAGGGTGCAGGGGTTTGTAGAAGGGCAGTTGGCAGAAAGGGTAGGGCAGGAGGATAGAGAGAGGGTGTGGGAGGAGAAATTGAGTATTGTGGGCTTCGTGGCAGGGGTAATTAATACTGCGGCAAAGATTGAGGGTAGAACAGATAGAACAAAGATGATTGTTAGGATAGCGGTTCAACATCTGGGTATGGAAGGTCTGACATTGGAGGAGGTGGTTAGGGAATTGAATAAGGGGGCAGCGGGTGACCAAGGTGTACAGAGTCAGGCAGCAGGGGGCAAGGAGTGTCTCGCAGAGGGGGGCTCAATTGGGAAGTAGCAGCGTTAGTTGCACTCCAAGAAGGTGAGGGGAATTGGGTTTTGTAGGAGGTAAAGGATACCAGTAGATGGCGGCACATACCCTAACAAGTGGTCGGCCGCCGTTAAACCTCAATAAGAAGAAGAAGAAGAAGGAGCCTCCTCTCGTCACTCCACCTGGACTCTCTCTCTATACACACAGTTACTCCCACGGTATCATCGTGTGTTTTCAAGTCGCACACTGGTTTCCCTTTGCTGTAATAATTGGAATTATGGAGGAATATCATAACTTTTACGATGAACAACCCGAAGAAGAAACGTTTTGGTTAGCTAGTTAACACGAAGACACCGTTTTGGTAAGTTAAATTCGATTAAAATTCCTACTTGTACAACGAGCGTTTCGAGGAGGACCAGTTCTTCAGAGATAATTATGGGATTTTCTTTTGTAACCGTGAATTGTTGCTTCTATCTGTTATTTGGCTATAGCACTTAAAACTCTCGTTGTCACAACTCTTTTGACAAACACTTGGATTTCATAACTCATCTAACATAATGTAGTTTTCTTAGTGTACTAGGGGCGAGTTGTGATCATGTAGACTGTAGAGACATCACCGTTACCTGATGCACGGCATGTTTTTAAAGGTGGAGGAGGCCTAGTCGGCCATTGACACCTTCTTCATGAGTCTGCTGCACTCCTGTTTACTGAACACGTCCATGGCCTTTACTTAATGTGTTCAACAGTTACTTAGTTAAATACAACCCATTGTCATGTTAGTGTTTAGTTTATGTACATGAAATGGCCAATAGATCACACAAAAATAAACGTCTTAAACGAACCGATTCCTAGTATGAACATAGGGGGGGGGGGGGGCAGTACGGCAGTCAGTTTGAAGTGCAGTTGGCTTGTTTCTCCACCAGATGGCACCAGAGCTCGACAAAAACACAGCAACACCGGAAAATGGAGTGAAAATAGATTAAAAAAAAAGACATTAATGACAGTCGCAAGGCCATTCCGTTATCGTTATTCATTTCCGTTTAGTCTGTATCATTCTGATCAAAATAACGTGTTCAGTGTTTCTTCTATAGATTAATTAGTTTAGAGTGTTTACTCGTATCCTATTGGAGGGTGGCCTGTCATGTGAGAGGGGGAGTTGAGAAGTAGAATCTAATAATACAAATGTTCTTACAATCCATCCATGATGGTTACATTCTATGCAAGTAAACATGTCCATGTTATATTATCGGACGCAACACGCATGTTGAGTGAGAGCACCATACTTTATACACAGACATTATGAAACATAGTCTCTGCATAAACCACCACCCAGAGTGAGCTTTCCGGGAACGACCCCGCTCCGCCTGACAGTTTGTGGGTATCGCTTCTCGGCCTTTTGGCTAAGATCAAGTGTAGAGTGTAGTATCGACGGTCTCATCTGCTGCGGCCAGTGTGGGCAGGGCTTTACTCGACGCAATCACACACACACACATTTCACACCTGGAGAGAAGCCCTACTCCTGCGTCCAGTGTGGACAGGGCTTCACTCGGCAACAGAGTCTGAAACGACAACAAGATCGTTTTCTTGTTTCTATTAGGACATCACGCCCACACCCAAAACTTATTTTGTTTTGGCTTCTCCACATGATGGCCAGCACTTCGCGACAGTCGACCCCTAAGGCAGGGTTACGGTTTTCGGCGCGGTTTATATGGAGGGATGGAACGACGCCCATATTTAACAGAGATGTTTTTGTGGGTGGTGTCATCATGGCCCAACTAAAGTTGAAGGCGGATGACATTTTTTGCATTCAGCATAATGCCCAGGAGAGGGGCTACGATGTTACCCTGAAATCCAGTGAGGGGCTTCAGGGGGTTTTGGAGGACTGCAAGCAGAAGGAGGGCCATGCCGGACCCCTCAGGCATTTCGAGGTGATTTCCCTGGACAGGCTGAATTTCCGAGTTATCACCGTCACGATGTACAACCCGTGGGTGCTCGATAAGCCGGTGACTGATTTCCTGGCCCCCTACGCTGAGGTGATATCTGAGGTCCGAAGGACAAAAGATAGCCATGGAGTCTGGACGGGGCGGAGGCAGGTGCAGGTGCTCCTAAGGGATGATCCAGGTGCCTGTGACGGGTTGGCTCATCCCCCGGCTTTCTTTACCTTGGGGTCGGAAAGGGGGTATGTGTTTTATAACAACCAGCCCCCTTTCTGCCGAAAGTGCCGGGTGGTGGGGCACTCTGACGGAAAGTGTGGGGAGGTGAAGTGCCGGCCATGCAATGAGGTGGGCCACATGGCAAAAGATTGCAAGGTGGGAAAGAAATGCCATAACTGCGGTTCTTTTGACCACCTGGTGAGGGCCTGTCCCCATGCGCGGCGTTATTCAGCAGTGGTGGTGATGGGGAAGGAGGTTATGCCGATGGTCGAAGAGGAGAAAGAACGTGCACCAGGGGGGACAATAGGGTCGTTTTCTGTGGAGGACACAGCGGCGAAGACGGTACCCCCGGTTGTCAGCAAGGAGAGGTTGGCAAAGACAGTTTCCCCTGTGTCTTCAGATGGAGAGGAGGGTACGCCGATGGTCGAAGAGGAGAAAGAACGTGCACCAGGGGGGACAATAGGGTCGGACACAGCGGCGAAGACGGTACCCCCGGTTGTCAGCAAGGAGAGGTTGGCAAAGACAGTTTCCCCTGTGTCTTCAGATGGAGAGGAGGGTACGCCGATGGTCGAAGAGGAGAAAGAACGTGCACCAGGGGGGACAATAGGGTCGTTTTCTGTGGAGGACACAGCGGCGAAGACGGTACCCCCGGTTGTCAGCAAGGAGAGGTTGGCAAAGACAGTTTCCCCTGTGTCTTCAGATGGAGAGGTGGGGGACGAGGAGGCTGGTGGAGGCAGAGGAGTCGGTAGAAAACGGAGAAAGGGTAAAAGGACTCCACCTGGGGTAGGAGGTATGGGGGCAGGGGGAACAACCGGTGGGGGCCCCAAAAAAAAGGTGAGGGGAGGTGGGGTGGCACAGGTTGGGGGGGAGCAGGGGGTTGGAGGGGGAGTGGGTTTGGGGGACGTTGAGGGGGAGGGGGGTGGTATACCGGTTTCCCCTGTCCTGGACAAGATGAATAGTATGGACCCCTTTGAGACTCTTTTTGAGAAACCATTGTCTTGGGAAACGGGGGAGGATGAGGAGGTCGGGCAAGAGAGTGACATATAATAATGTCAATGGCTTTCACGGTGGGTACTTTTAACGCGCGGGGGTTGAGGGGATCTGTCAAGAGGAGGGGTTTTTTCGATTATGTTGCCACACTCAGGCTCACGGCCTGTTTTGTGCAAGAGGTGCACTTACGGGATGGGAGGGATTGTGGTCTGTTTTCACAGGAATGGGATAAGGGGGAATCGTTTTGGTCAGTGGGGGGGGTTCACTCTTCTGGCGTAGGGATACTGTTTGGAAATCGGGAGGCAAGGGTGGTGGGTTCTTTTGCTATTGTGCAGGGGAGGGTTATGGGGGTTGATGTGAATATTGGGGTTTTGAAATTGAGGGTGGTGGTGGTGTACGGGCCACAGAGGGCGGGTGAATGGAGGGACATGATGGAGGCTTTAAGGCCTTTTTTTGCCACAAACAGGCAGATGGTGGTGGGGGGTGATTTTAATGTGGATCTGGGAAGGGTGGGGGATCCAAGTGCTGGGTGTGTGGGTTCTTTTTTCAAGGGGCAGGGGCTGGTGGATGGGGGGAAGGCACTGACCCCTCGATTAGATGGGCCCACATGGCGCAACTCCCGGGGGGTAGCCAGGCGGCTTGATTATGTGTTTTTTTCTCGGTCCTTGGTCCTATTGTTGGGCCGGGTGGTCCCGGTTTTTTTCTCTGACCATGATGGAGTCCTCTTTCGGGTCCGGTCTAGCGCTCCAGTCTTCGGCCCCGGGTACTGGAGGTTGAACTCCAGTGTCCTTGGTGAGGATGAGTTCTGCAGCAGTTTTGTCTCCTTTTTCAGGGGGCTCAAGGGACTTAGGGCCATGTTTTCTGGGGTGGTGGATTGGTGGGAGGGGGCTAAGGAGAGGATAAAGGGGTTTTGTATTATGTACTGTAAGCGGAGGGCGAAGGAGGCGGGGAGGGAAGTGTTTCGGCTTCAACACCTCCTCGAGCTCAAATACACTTTGGGCAACCTAGGTGGCGCTGTAGATCAACAGGCTTGTGACTCCCTTAAGACAGAACTTAGGGGTGTCTATGAGGATAAGGCCCGCGCTTACCTGACGCAGTCACGCCGTGAGTTCCTGGAGAAGAATGAGACGTGTTCTGCAGCCTTCTTCAGCAGCGTGAGGGCTGACAAGGGAAGGAGGGTGATAGCGGGAGTTAGGGACAGCCAGGGTCAGGTGGTTACTGAGACAGGGGAGATGGTAAGGGTCGCAACCGATCATTTCCGCTCCTTTTTCTGTGAACGAGAGGTGGAGGAGGAGAGAGCAGAGGCATTTTTGCAGCTTGTGGCTCAGAGGGTACCGTCAGACATGGCTGATTCTTTGGAGGCCCCTCTCTCTCTCGAGGAATTGGAGGGTGCCCTTCGTAGAATGGGCAAGCGTAAGGTTCCGGGCATCGATGGCCTGCCGGCTGAGTTTTATCTCAAGTTTTGGGATATTCTCGGGCCGGTGGTTCTCGAGGTCCTGACCGAGGTCCTCCGCATGGGGGCACTGGGAGGGACAATGGCTAAGGGGGTGATCTCACTTCTGTTTAAGAAGGGGGATGCCACTGACCTTAAGAACTGGCGGCCATTGACCATGCTGTGTGTTGATTACAAGCTTTTGGCGAAGGTTCTCACAGACCGTCTGTGCACAGCTCTCCCAGAGGCGGTCCATGTGGACCAGACGTGTGGGGTGGCTGGGCGCTCATTGCGATGGAATCTCCAGCTCATCAGAGACGTCATCGCTTGGGCAGAGGATCGGGACCAGCCACTAATGGTGGTGGGTCTTGATCAGGCCAAGGCCTTTGATAGGGTTCACTGGGGTTTTATGTTCAAAGTTTTAGAAAGAATAGGTTTAGGGCGGGTTTTTGTTGGGTGGCTGCGCACCCTGTACACAGCAGTGGGGAGCACAGTTTCTGTCAATGGGCACTTGGGGGAGTTTTTTGGGTTGCACGCAGGGGTAAGACAGGGGTGTCCGCTCTCTCCCCTGCTCTACGTCCTTTATATGGAGCCCCTGGCGGCTGCCATTAGGGCTGACCCGGGTGTGAAGGGTATCCTGGCACCAGGCAGCAGGGGCCAGAGGGTCAAGTTGTCGCAGTATGCGGATGATACTACATTGCTACTGGACAATGATGCGTGTCTGAGACGGTCTTTGGAGATTTTTCAGGACTTTGGACGGGTGTCAGGTGCGGAGCTTAACCGTGCGAAATCCTCGGTTAAGTTCTTTGGGCGGTGGAAGAGTAGGACAGACGTACCAGGAGGGCTGTCGCTATGTGAAGGGGCCCTGAGGATTCTTGGGGTCCTCTTTGAGACAGCCCACAGTGCTATGGTCAACTGGACCAGGCGAATAGAGGCCGTTCACAAAAAGTTTGCCCTCTGGAAGGCCAGGAGACTGACCTTTACGGGGAAGGTACTGGTGTTGAAGGTAGACGTGTTGCCATCCCTCCTGTACCTGGCGTACATCTTCCCGATGCCGGCAAGCATGCGGAGGCCGCTTACTCGGCTTGTGTTTCGGTTCATGTGGGGGGGAAGTTATGAATATGTGGCGAGGGCGCGCATGTTGGCTCCGGTTGGGGAAGGGGGGAGGGACGTGCCCCATTTCCCACTCAAGTTGGACTGCGTTTTTGTTTCTTTTCTGCTGAAAGAATTGTCCTCTCCGGTGGTCCATCCATCGGGTTTTTTCCTCCGGTTCTATTTTGCCTACCCGGCAAGGAGGGTCATGGGCATGGCCTGGTCCAATTTGGGCCCCCGGGCGGAGCAGATGCCGTGGCATTTCGGCCATGCGGCAAAGTGGCTGCGGACTCATCCTGGGGCTCTGGAAGGGGATGTGGGGTTGGACCAGAGGAGGCTCTATGCTGAGGTGAGACAGGGAGTGACGGCGCCAGCTGTGGTGGGGATACCCGCTACGGTTTGGTTGTCTGTACAAATGCCTGGCCTGGATAACGGGCTCAAGGACTTAGGGTGGCTGATGCTACACAGGAGTTTGCCGGTGCGTGAGATCATGCATCGGCATGGCTTGGCGAGATCCCCGGCGTGCCCCAGAGCTGGTTGCTTGGAGGATGAGTCTATTAGACACATCATGTGGGACTGTCCTTTTGCAGGGGGGGTGTGGGCTAGGGCATCTGTGTTGATTGGGAGGTTGGAGGGGAGTGTTGGGGTCACATGGGCGAGATTGGAGCGAGGGATTGGTAGAGCGGGGGGGGGGCGTAGGGGGCGTCTCCTGCAATGGTTTATCATGGGCCTTTTTAAGAAGGGGCTGTGGGAGGCCAGACAGGCTCTGGTAAAAAAGGGGGTGGATTGGGGGGTGGAGGGGGTTGTAAGGAGAGTAGAGGGGGACGTGAAGGGAAGGATGCGGTGGGATGTGAAGAGGTGGGGACATCACGCTGCAAGGGAGAGATGGAAGGGGGGTTTAGGTTTGATGGAAGGGATGTAGTGGTTTGGTTTTTGCTTAGGTAATTGTCTTTGCGGCTACTAAAAAGATGTAATGATTGTGCAATGATTACTGTTTAAGGAGACGATGAGCTGTATGTGTGTATGTCATTTGAATTATGATTGTGCAATGATGACTGTTTAAGGAGATGATGATGAGCTGTATGTGTGCATGTCACTTGAATTTCAATAAAAAAAAAAAAAAAAAAATCTGTTCTCGGCCTTTTGGCTAAGATCAAGTGTAGCTTTTGGATAAGCAAGTGTAGTATTGGGCAGTATCTGAGCGGCGGCTTTTTGTTTGATCGCGCCAGTGTGGACAGTGCTTTACTCGACGGTCTCATCTGCTGCGGCCAGTGTGGACAGGGCTTTACTCGACGCAATCACACACACACACACATTTCACACCTGGAGAGAAGCCCTACTCCTGCGTCCAGTGTGGACAGGGCTTCACTCGGCAACAGAGTCTGAAACGACAACAAGATCGTTTTCTTGTTTCTATTAGGACATCACGCCCACACCCAAAACTTATTTTGTTTTGGCTTCTCCACATGATGGCCAGCACTTCGCGACAGTCGACCCCTAAGGCAGGGTTACGGTGGTCGGCGCGGTTTATATGGAGGGATGGAACGACGCCCATATTTAACAGAGATGTTTTTGTGGGTGGTGTCATCATGGCCCAACTAAAGTTGAAGGCGGATGACATTTTTTGCATTCAGCATAATGCCCAGGAGAGGGGCTACGATGTTACCCTGAAATCCAGTGAGGGGCTTCAGGGGTTTTTGGAGGACTGCAAGCAGAAGGAGGGCCATGCCGGACCCCTCAGGCATTTCGAGGTGATTTCCCTGGACAGGCTGAATTTCCGAGTTATCAACGTCACGATGTACAACCCGTTCGTGCTCGATAAGCCGGTGACTGATTTCCTGGCCCCCTACGCTGAGGTGATATCTGAGGTCCGAAGGATAAAAGATAGCCATGGAGTCTGGACGGGGCGGAGGCAGGTGCAGGTGCTCCTAAGGGATGATCCAGGTGCCTGTGACGGGTTGGCTCATCCCCCGGCTTTCTTTACCTTGGGGTCGGAAAGGGGGTATGTGTTTTATAACAACCAGCCCCCTTTCTGCCGAAAGTGCCGGGTGGTGGGGCACTCTGACGGAAAGTGTGGGGAGGTGAAGTGCCGGACATGCAATGAGGCGGGCCACATGGCAAAAGATTGCAAGGTGGGAAAGAAATGCCATAACTGCGGTTCTTTTGACCACCTGGTGAGGGCCTGTCCCCATGCGCGGCGGTATTCAGCAGTGGTGGTGATGGGGAAGGAGGTTACGCCGATGGTCGAAGAGGAGAAAGAACGTGCACCAGGGGGGACAATAGGGTCGTTTTCTGTGGAGGACACAGCGGCGAAGACGGTACCCCCGGTTGTCAGCAAGGAGAGGTTGGCAAAGACAGTTTCCCCTGTGTCTTCAGATGGAGAGGAGGGTACGCCGATGGTCGAAGAGGAGAAAGAACGTGCACCAGGGGGGACAATAGGGTCGGTTTCTGTGGAGGACACAGCGGCGAAGACGGTACCCCCGGTTGTCAGCAAGGAGAGGTTGGCAAAGACAGTTTCCCCTGTGTCTTCAGATGGAGAGGAGGGTACGCCGATGGTCGAAGAGGAGAAAGAACGTGCACCAGGGGGGACAATAGGGTCGTTTTCTGTGGAGGACACAGCGGCGAAGACGGTACCCCCGGTTGTCAGCAAGGAGAGGTTGGCAAAGACAGTTTCCCCTGTGTCTTCAGATGGAGAGGTGGGGGACGAGGAGGCTGGTGGAGGCAGAGGAGTCGGTAGAAAACGGAGAAAGGGTAAAAGGACTCCACCTGGGGTAGGAGGTATGGGGGCAGGGGGAACAACCGGTGGGGGCCCCAAAAAAAAGGTGAGGGGAGGTGGGGTGGCACAGGTTGGGGGGGAGCAGGGGGTTGGAGGGGGAGTGGGTTTGGGGGACGTTGAGGGGGAGGGGGGTGGTACACCGGTTTCCCCTGTCCTGGACAAGATGAACAGTATGGACCCCTTTGAGACTCTTTTTGAGAAACCATTGTCTTGGGAAACGGGGGAGGATGAGGAGGTCGGGCAAGAGAGTGACATATAATAATGTCAATGGCTTTCACGGTGGGTACTTTTAACGCGCGGGGGTTGAGGGGATCTGTCAAGAGGAGGCGTTTTTTCGATTATGTTGCCACACTCAGGCTCACGGTCTGTTTTGTGCAAGAGGTGCACTTACGGGATGGGAGGGATTGTGGTCTGTTTTCACAGGAATGGGATAAGGGGGAATCGTTTTGGTCAGTGGGGGGGTTTCACTCTTCTGGCGTAGGGATACTGTTTGGAAATCGGGAGGCAAGGGTGGTGGGTTCTTTTGCTATTGTGCAGGGGAGGGTTATGGGGGTTGATGTGAATATTGGGGTTTTGAAATTGAGGGTGGTGGTGGTGTACGGGCCACAGAGGGCGGGTGAATGGAGGGACATGATGGAGGCTTTAAGGCCTTTTTTTGCCACAAACAGGCAGATGGTGGTGGGGGGTGATTTTAATGTGGATCTGGGAAGGGTGGGGGATCCAAGTGCTGGGTGTGTGGGTTCTTTTTTCAAGGGGCAGGGGCTGGTGGATGGGGGGAAGGCACTGACCCCTCGATTAGATGGGCCCACATGGCGCAACTCCCGGGGGGCAGCCAGGCGGCTTGATTATGTGTTTTTTTCTCGGTCCTTGGTCCTATTGTCGGGCCGGGTGGTCCCGGTTTTTTTCTCTGACCATGATGGAGTCCTCTTTCGGGTCCGGTCTAGCGCTCCAGTCTTCGGCCCGGGGTACTGGAGGTTGAACTCCAGTGTCCTTGGTGAGGATGAGTTCTGCAGCAGTTTTGTCTCCTTTTTCAGGGGGCTCGAGGGACTTAGGGCCATGTTTTCTGGTGTGGTGGATTGGTGGGAGGGGGCTAAGGAGAGGATAAAGGGGTTTTGTATTATGTACTGTAAGCGGAGGGCGAAGGAGGCGGGGAGGGAAGTGTTTCGGCTTCAACACCTCCTCGAGCTCAAATACACTTTGGGCAACCTAGGTGGCGCTGTAGACCAACAGGCTTGTGACTCCCTTAAGACAGAACTTAGGGGTGTCTATGAGGATAAGGCCCGCGCTTACCTGACGCAGTCACGCCGTGAGTTCCTGGAGAAGAATGAGACGTGTTCTGCAGCCTTCTTCAGCAGCGTGAGGGCTGACAAGGGAAGGAGGGTGATAGCGGGAGTTAGGGACAGCCAGGGTCAGGTGGTTACTGAGACAGGGGAGATGGTAAGGGTCGCAACCGATCATTTCCGCTCCTTTTTCTGTGAACAAGAGGTGGAGGAGGAGAGAGCAGAGGCATTTTTGCAGCTTGTGGCTCAGAGGGTACCGTCAGACATGGCTGAGGCTTTGGAGGCCCCTCTCTCTCTCGAGGAATTGGAGGGTGCCCTTCGTAGAATGGGCAAGCGTAAGGTTCCGGGCATCGATGGCCTGCCGGCTGAGTTTTATCTCATGTTTTGGGATATTCTCGGGCCGGTGGTTCTCGAGGTCCTGACCGAGGTCCTCCGCATGGGGGCACTGGGAGGGACAATGGCTAAGGGGGTGATCTCACTTCTGTTTAAGAAGGGGGATGCCACTGACCTTAAGAACTGGCGGCCATTGACCATGCTGTGTGTTGATTACAAGCTTTTGGCGAAGGGTCTCACAGACCGTCTGTGCACAGCTCTCCCAGAGGCGGTCCATGTGGACCAGACGTGTGGGGTGGCTGGGCGCTCATTGCGATGGAATCTCCAGCTCATCAGAGACGTCATCGCTTGGGCAGAGGATCGGGACCAGCCACTAATGGTGGTGGGTCTTGATCAGGCCAAGGCCTTTGATAGGGTTCACTGGGGTTTTATGTTCAAAGTTTTAGAAAGAATAGGTTTAGGGCGGGTTTTTGTTGGGTGGCTGCGCACCCTGTACACAGCAGTGGGGAGCACAGTTTCTGTCAATGGGCACTTGGGGGAGTTTTTTGGGTTGCACGCAGGGGTAAGACAGGGGTGTCCGCTCTCTCCCCTGCTCTACGTCCTTTATATGGAGCCCCTGGCGGCTGCCATTAGGGCTGACCCGGGTGTGAAGGGTATCCTGGCACCAGGCAGCAGGGGCCAGAGGGTCAAGTTGTCGCAGTATGCGGATGATACTACATTGCTACTGGACAATGATGCGTGTCTGAGACGGTCTTTGGAGATTTTTCAGGACTTTGGACGGGTGTCAGGTGCGGAGCTTAACCGTGCGAAATCCTCGGTTAAGTTCTTTGGGCGGTGGAAGAGTAGGACAGACGTACCAGGAGGGCTGTCGCTATGTGAAGGGGCCCTGAGGATTCTTGGGGTCCTCTTTGAGACAGCCCACAGTGCTATGGTCAACTGGACCAGGCGAATAGAGGCCGTTCACAAAAAGTTTGCCCTCTGGAAGGCCAGGAGACTGACCTTTACGGGGAAGGTACTGGTGTTGAAGGTAGACGTGTTGCCATCCCTCCTGTACCTGGCGTACATCTTCCCGATGCCGGCAAGCATGCGGAGGCCGCTTACTCGGCTTGTGTTTCGGTTCATGTGGGGGGGAAGTTATGAATATGTGGCGAGGGCGCGCATGTTGGCTCCGGTTGGGGAAGGGGGGAGGGACGTGCCCCATTTCCCACTCAAGTTGGACTGCGTTTTTGTTTCTTTTCTGCTGAAAGAATTGTCCTCTCCGGTGGTCCATCCATCGGGTTTTTTCCTCCGGTTCTATTTTGCCTACCCGGCAAGGAGGGTCATGGGCATGGCCTGGTCCAATTTGGGCCCCCGGGCGGAGCAGATGCCGTGGCATTTCGGCCATGCGGCAAAGTGGCTGCGGACTCATCCTGGGGCTCTGGAAGGGGATGTGGGGTTGGACCAGAGGAGGCTCTATGCTGAGGTGAGACAGGGAGTGACGGCGCCAGCTGTGGTGGGGATACCCGCTACGGTTTGGTTGTCTGTACAAATGCCTGGCCTGGATAACGGGCTCAAGGACTTAGGGTGGCTGATGCTACACAGGAGTTTGCCGGTGCGTGAGATCATGCATCGGCATGGCTTGGCGAGATCCCCGGCGTGCCCCAGAGCTGGTTGCTTGGAGGATGAGTCTATTAGACACATCATGTGGGACTGTCCTTTTGCAGGGGGGGTGTGGGCTAGGGCATCTGTGTTGATTGGGAGGTTGGAGGGGAGTGTTGGGGTCACATGGGCGAGATTGGAGCGAGGGATTGGTAGAGCGGGGGGGGGGGCGTAGGGGGCGTCTCCTGCAATGGTTTATCATGGGCCTTTTTAAGAAGGGGCTGTGGGAGGCCAGACAGGCTCTGGTAAAAAAGGGGGTGGATTGGGGGGTGGAGGGGGTTGTAAGGAGAGTAGAGGGGGACGTGAAGGGAAGGATGCGGTGGGATGTGAAGAGGTGGGGACATCACGCTGCAAGGGAGAGATGGAAGGGGGGTTTAGGTTTGATGGAAGGGATGTAGTGGTTTGGTTTTTGCTTAGGTAATTGTCTTTGCGGCTACTAAAAAGATGTAATGATTGTGCAATGATTACTGTTTAAGGAGACGATGAGCTGTATGTGTGTATGTCATTTGAATTATGATTGTGCAATGATGACTGTTTAAGGAGATGATGATGAGCTGTATGTGTGCATGTCACTTGAATTTCAATAAAAAAAAAAAAAAAAAAATCTGTTCTCGGCCTTTTGGCTAAGATCAAGTGTAGCTTTTGGATAAGCAAGTGTAGTATTGGGCAGTATCTGAGCGGCGGCTTTTTGTTTGATCGCGCCAGTGTGGACAGTGCTTTACTCGACGGTCTCATCTGCTGCGGCCAGTGTGGACAGGGCTTTACTCGACGCAATCACACACACACATTTCACACCTGGAGAGAAGCCCTACTCCTGCGTCCAGTGTGGACAGGGCTTCACTCGGCAACAGAGTCTGAAACGACAACAAGATCGTTTTCTTGTTTCTATTAGGACATCACGCCCACACCCAAAACTTATTTTGTTTTGGCTTCTCCACATGATGGCCAGCACTTCGCGACAGTCGACCCCTAAGGCAGGGTTACGGTGGTCGGCGCGGTTTATATGGAGGGATGGAACGACGCCCATATTTAACAGAGATGTTTTTGTGGGTGGTGTCATCATGGCCCAACTAAAGTTGAAGGCGGATGACATTTTTTGCATTCAGCATAATGCCCAGGAGAGGGGCTACGATGTTACCCTGAAATCCAGTGAGGGGCTTCAGGGGGTTTTGGAGGACTGCAAGCAGAAGGAGGGCCATGCCGGACCCCTCAGGCATTTCGAGGTGATTTCCCTGGACAGGCTGAATTTCCGAGTTATCAACGTCACGATGTACAACCCGTTCGTGCTCGATAAGCCGGTGACTGATTTCCTGGCCCCCTACGCTGAGGTGATATCTGAGGTCCGAAGGATAAAAGATAGCCATGGAGTCTGGACGGGGCGGAGGCAGGTGCAGGTGCTCCTAAGGGATGATCCAGGTGCCTGTGACGGGTTGGCTCATCCCCCGGCTTTCTTTACCTTGGGGTCGGAAAGGGGGTATGTGTTTTATAACAACCAGCCCCCTTTCTGCCGAAAGTGCCGGGTGGTGGGGCACTCTGACGGAAAGTGTGGGGAGGTGAAGTGCCGGACATGCAATGAGGCGGGCCACATGGCAAAAGATTGCAAGGTGGGAAAGAAATGCCATAACTGCGGTTCTTTTGACCACCTGGTGAGGGCCTGTCCCCATGCGCGGCGGTATTCAGCAGTGGTGGTGATGGGGAAGGAGGTTACGCCGATGGTCGAAGAGGAGAAAGAACGTGCACCAGGGGGGACAATAGGGTCGTTTTCTGTGGAGGACACAGCGGCGAAGACGGTACCCCCGGTTGTCAGCAAGGAGAGGTTGGCAAAGACAGTTTCCCCTGTGTCTTCAGATGGAGAGGAGGGTACGCCGATGGTCGAAGAGGAGAAAGAACGTGCACCAGGGGGGACAATAGGGTCGGTTTCTGTGGAGGACACAGCGGCGAAGACGGTACCCCCGGTTGTCAGCAAGGAGAGGTTGGCAAAGACAGTTTCCCCTGTGTCTTCAGATGGAGAGGAGGGTACGCCGATGGTCGAAGAGGAGAAAGAACGTGCACCAGGGGGGACAATAGGGTCGTTTTCTGTGGAGGACACAGCGGCGAAGACGGTACCCCCGGTTGTCAGCAAGGAGAGGTTGGCAAAGACAGTTTCCCCTGTGTCTTCAGATGGAGAGGTGGGGGACGAGGAGGCTGGTGGAGGCAGAGGAGTCGGTAGAAAACGGAGAAAGGGTAAAAGGACTCCACCTGGGGTAGGAGGTATGGGGGCAGGGGGAACAACCGGTGGGGGCCCCAAAAAAAAGGTGAGGGGAGGTGGGGTGGCACAGGTTGGGGGGGAGCAGGGGGTTGGAGGGGGAGTGGGTTTGGGGGACGTTGAGGGGGAGGGGGGTGGTACACCGGTTTCCCCTGTCCTGGACAAGATGAACAGTATGGACCCCTTTGAGACTCTTTTTGAGAAACCATTGTCTTGGGAAACGGGGGAGGATGAGGAGGTCGGGCAAGAGAGTGACATATAATAATGTCAATGGCTTTCACGGTGGGTACTTTTAACGCGCGGGGGTTGAGGGGATCTGTCAAGAGGAGGGGTTTTTTCGATTATGTTGCCACACTCAGGCTCACGGTCTGTTTTGTGCAAGAGGTGCACTTACGGGATGGGAGGGATTGTGGTCTGTTTTCACAGGAATGGGATAAGGGGGAATCGTTTTGGTCAGTGGGGGGGGTTCACTCTTCTGGCGTAGGGATACTGTTTGGAAATCGGGAGGCAAGGGTGGTGGGTTCTTTTGCTATTGTGCAGGGGAGGGTTATGGGGGTTGATGTGAATATTGGGGTTTTGAAATTGAGGGTGGTGGTGGTGTACGGGCCACAGAGGGCGGGTGAATGGAGGGACATGATGGAGGCTTTAAGGCCTTTTTTTGCCACAAACAGGCAGATGGTGGTGGGGGGTGATTTTAATGTGGATCTGGGAAGGGTGGGGGATCCAAGTGCTGGGTGTGTGGGTTCTTTTTTCAAGGGGCAGGGGCTGGTGGATGGGGGGAAGGCACTGACCCCTCGATTAGATGGGCCCACATGGCGCAACTCCCGGGGGGCAGCCAGGCGGCTTGATTATGTGTTTTTTTCTCGGTCCTTGGTCCTATTGTCGGGCCGGGTGGTCCCGGTTTTTTTCTCTGACCATGATGGAGTCCTCTTTCGGGTCCGGTCTAGCGCTCCAGTCTTCGGCCCGGGGTACTGGAGGTTGAACTCCAGTGTCCTTGGTGAGGATGAGTTCTGCAGCAGTTTTGTCTCCTTTTTCAGGGGGCTCGAGGGACTTAGGGCCATGTTTTCTGGTGTGGTGGATTGGTGGGAGGGGGCTAAGGAGAGGATAAAGGGGTTTTGTATTATGTACTGTAAGCGGAGGGCGAAGGAGGCGGGGAGGGAAGTGTTTCGGCTTCAACACCTCCTCGAGCTCAAATACACTTTGGGCAACCTAGGTGGCGCTGTAGACCAACAGGCTTGTGACTCCCTTAAGACAGAACTTAGGGGTGTCTATGAGGATAAGGCCCGCGCTTACCTGACGCAGTCACGCCGTGAGTTCCTGGAGAAGAATGAGACGTGTTCTGCAGCCTTCTTCAGCAGCGTGAGGGCTGACAAGGGAAGGAGGGTGATAGCGGGAGTTAGGGACAGCCAGGGTCAGGTGGTTACTGAGACAGGGGAGATGGTAAGGGTCGCAACCGATCATTTCCGCTCCTTTTTCTGTGAACGAGAGGTGGAGGAGGAGAGAGCAGAGGCATTTTTGCAGCTTGTGGCTCAGAGGGTACCGTCAGTCATGGCTGAGGCTTTGGAGGCCCCTCTCTCTCTCGAGGAATTGGAGGGTGCCCTTCGTAGAATGGGCAAGCGTAAGGTTCCGGGCATCGATGGCCTGCCGGCTGAGTTTTATCTCAAGTTTTGGGATATTCTCGGGCCGGTGGTTCTCGAGGTCCTGACCGAGGTCCTCCGCATGGGGGCACTGGGAGGGACAATGGCTAAGGGGGTGATCTCACTTCTGTTTAAGAAGGGGGATGCCACTGACCTTAAGAACTGGCGGCCATTGACCATGCTGTGTGTTGATTACAAGCTTTTGGCGAAGGTTCTCACAGACCGTCTGTGCACAGCTCTCCCAGAGGCGGTCCATGTGGACCAGACGTGTGGGGTGGCTGGGCGCTCATTGCGATGGAATCTCCAGCTCATCAGAGACGTCATCGCTTGGGCAGAGGATCGGGACCAGCCACTAATGGTGGTGGGTCTTGATCAGGCCAAGGCCTTTGATAGGGTTCACTGGGGTTTTATGTTCAAAGTTTTAGAAAGAATAGGTTTAGGGCGGGTTTTTGTTGGGTGGCTGCGCACCCTGTACACAGCAGTGGGGAGCACAGTTTCTGTCAATGGGCACTTGGGGGAGTTTTTTGGGTTGCACGCAGGGGTAAGACAGGGGTGTCCGCTCTCTCCCCTGCTCTACGTCCTTTATATGGAGCCCCTGGCGGCTGCCATTAGGGCTGACCCGGGTGTGAAGGGTATCCTGGCACCAGGCAGCAGGGGCCAGAGGGTCAAGTTGTCGCAGTATGCGGATGATACTACATTGCTACTGGACAATGATGCGTGTCTGAGACGGTCTTTGGAGATTTTTCAGGACTTTGGACGGGTGTCAGGTGCGGAGCTTAACCGTGCGAAATCCTCGGTTAAGTTCTTTGGGCGGTGGAAGAGTAGGACAGACGTACCAGGAGGGCTGTCGCTATGTGAAGGGGCCCTGAGGATTCTTGGGGTCCTCTTTGAGACAGCCCACAGTGCTATGGTCAACTGGACCAGGCGAATAGAGGCCGTTCACAAAAAGTTTGCCCTCTGGAAGGCCAGGAGACTGACCTTTACGGGGAAGGTACTGGTGTTGAAGGTAGACGTGTTGCCATCCCTCCTGTACCTGGCGTACATCTTCCCGATGCCGGCAAGCATGCGGAGGCCGCTTACTCGGCTTGTGTTTCGGTTCATGTGGGGGGGAAGTTATGAATATGTGGCGAGGGCGCGCATGTTGGCTCCGGTTGGGGAAGGGGGGAGGGACGTGCCCCATTTCCCACTCAAGTTGGACTGCGTTTTTGTTTCTTTTCTGCTGAAAGAATTGTCCTCTCCGGTGGTCCATCCATCGGGTTTTTTCCTCCGGTTCTATTTTGCCTACCCGGCAAGGAGGGTCATGGGCATGGCCTGGTCCAATTTGGGCCCCCGGGCGGAGCAGATGCCGTGGCATTTCGGCCATGCGGCAAAGTGGCTGCGGACTCATCCTGGGGCTCTGGAAGGGGATGTGGGGTTGGACCAGAGGAGGCTCTATGCTGAGGTGAGACAGGGAGTGACGGCGCCAGCTGTGGTGGGGATACCCGCTACGGTTTGGTTGTCTGTACAAATGCCTGGCCTGGATAACGGGCTCAAGGACTTAGGGTGGCTGATGCTACACAGGAGTTTGCCGGTGCGTGAGATCATGCATCGGCATGGCTTGGCGAGATCCCCGGCGTGCCCCAGAGCTGGTTGCTTGGAGGATGAGTCTATTAGACACATCATGTGGGACTGTCCTTTTGCAGGGGGGGTGTGGGCTAGGGCATCTGTGTTGATTGGGAGGTTGGAGGGGAGTGTTGGGGTCACATGGGCGAGATTGGAGCGAGGGATTGGTAGAGCGGGGGGGGGGCGTAGGGGGCGTCTCCTGCAATGGTTTATCATGGGCCTTTTTAAGAAGGGGCTGTGGGAGGCCAGACAGGCTCTGGTAAAAAAGGGGGTGGATTGGGGGGTGGAGGGGGTTGTAAGGAGAGTAGAGGGGGACGTGAAGGGAAGGATGCGGTGGGATGTGAAGAGGTGGGGACATCACGCTGCAAGGGAGAGATGGAAGGGGGGTTTAGGTTTGATGGAAGGGATGTAGTGGTTTGGTTTTTGCTTAGGTAATTGTCTTTGCGGCTACTAAAAAGATGTAATGATTGTGCAATGATTACTGTTTAAGGAGACGATGAGCTGTATGTGTGTATGTCATTTGAATTATGATTGTGCAATGATGACTGTTTAAGGAGATGATGATGAGCTGTATGTGTGCATGTCACTTGAATTTCAAAAAAAAAAAAAAAAAAAAAAAAAATCTGTTCTTATCAGTTTAATATCTGATACGTCCCCTACCCGGGGACCATATATTAAATTGATTTTTGGAGCAGGGAGATGGAAAAGGGGCTTGCTCCGTCCACTCCACGCATCGACCTGGTATTGCAGTACCTCCAGGAACGGTGCACCCCCTAACTCTGTCAAAATAAATGTCACCATAATAACAAATCACGTTATGTGTGTGATTCCTTTAAGCCCTACGGCCCGGTACATAAATGGCCGAGATTCATATCACTCCATAAATGTATCAACGGTACAGATTAATGAATGAATGATCTTTATTGTCATTGTCACAAGAATGGTACAACGAAATTTTAAATGCCCTAGGTGCTAACACTTGGTAAGATGTGTGTATGAAAGAAGACCACAAAAAACAGCAGTGACTGCTCAGCTGTTTAACATGTAAAGATCTAGACACCATCACCAGCTGTAGGTTGTCTGAACTCTGAAGTGCAGTGTGTTTGAAAATTCACTAGAATGCAGGATTTGAACAAATGAATGACATTTTTCCCCATCCAAATCCTGCATTCTAGTGAATTTTCATCTTCTTTTATACACACATCTTACCAAGTGTGTATTAACATCCTCACAAACCAACAAAGAACATGATCTATATCAAATTTGTAATTTATGGGTGGCTCCCCCCAAAGTATAATTTTGTTTTACTCACTGAGCACTCATTGCCGCAAATGCAAATGAGTGCTCACTGAGTAAAAAAACACAGAAATTATACTTTGGGGGGAGCCATTATACTTTAGGGGGCCCCCAGACTAGTATTAACATGCAGCGGGAATCACTTCTGTACCGTTACACCCCTATTACACAGGAACAGTCAGGTTAAAACACCCCTCTTGTTTTCACCTCCATCTCTCTTCACCCTCCTCTTCTTCCCCCCCCCCCCCCCCCCCCCAGGTTGATGAAGGCCACCACCTCCTGTCCGGTGGTGACCCCGTCGTCAGGTTATGAGAACATGAGTCACTACAGGGTTAACTTCAAGAGGCAGGAGAGGGCTCTACGCTCCATTGACTTCATCAAGGGTACAGTTGGTGTATGATACTATGTTCCTCTGGGGCCGCCCCCTTCTAGTCCATTGATTGGTCAGTTTTTATTTGAGTTGATTTGACCTTATTCTCCTGCCTCTCTGTTGATGTGACTGTTCTGGATGCTCTGTGGGACAGGTTTGCACAGTGCAGTAACAATGGAACGACGAGGCTCCCATCTTAATGTATCCTGATTCAATGAAACAAGAACAACTAAAGAACGGCCTTCTGATGAAAATGTAAGATGAAATGTTGCCGTGTCCCTCCGTTACATTTTGACCCAAACACACATTCATCTGTAATCTGCTGTTCCTTTCAGTTGAGGAGGAGACTCCTGAAGAACAGGATTTGTAATTAATTAATCTAATTAATCACATTTTAATCGCATAACCATTTTATGCCTGATATTCTATATTCAAGTCAAGTCAAGTCAAGTCAAGAGTTTTAATTGTCACGGCATACAGGTATACAATGAAATGCGGCTGGTCTTGCCCGCGACGATGTGCAATACAGTGGTACAACATATAATAGAATCCAATAAAATACAGTGGTACAACATATTAATAGAATCCAATAAAACAGTGCAATAAACAGGTACATGGTGTGCCATCTCGGTATCTGTACATTAGTATTTACAGAGCATATAGGACATGCTAGGTAGCTTTAGTAGTGCAATACACTGTTCCTGATGCTATACTACTTTAAGTGGCCTTTCCTCTGGCCATAAGTGTGCGTGTGTGCGGCATGAGTGTTAAAGTGGCTGCTAGTGTGTGAGCGTGCTCAGCGTGCGTGTCGTGTATGTGCTTGTGTGTGGATAGTTCAGTTTCTGTGTCTCTCAATGTTCATTGTTCAAGGCTCTGATGGCCTGGGGGAAGAAGCTTAGCCTAAGCCTCTCCGTCCTAGTAGCTGGAGTTCGCAGGCGTCTGCCTGACCTCAGCAGCTGGAACAGGCTGTTATTGGGGTGGTGGGGGTCTTTCATTATCCTGCAGGCTCTGGATTTGCACCTCTTGTTGTATAGAGCCTGCAGGGGAGGTAGCGCAATACCCGTGGTACGCTCGGCTGAGCGCACCACACTCTGTAGGGCCTTCTTGTCCTGTGCCGTGCTGTTCCCATACCAGGCAGTGATGTTTCCGGTCAAGATGCTCTCTACAGCTCCTGAGTAGAAGGACTGGAGTATCTTCCCCGATACTCTGAACTTCCTTAACTGTCTCAGGTGGTAGAGGCGCTGCTTCGCTTTCTTTACTACTGTGTTTATGTGTGTTGACCATGTCAGGTCCTCTGAGATGTGGACCCCCAGGTACTTGAAGCTGCTCACCCTGTCCACGGTAGCCCCGTTAATCGTCAGTGGTGTGTGTGTCTCCTGCTGTCCTCTCCTATAATCCACGATCAGCTCCTTGGTTTTACCAATGTTCAGGAGCAGGCTGTTGTCCTGGCACCAACGTTCCAGTACCTCAACCTCCTCTCGGTAGGCCTTCTCGTCGTTGTCCGAGATCAGCCCCACCACCACCGTGTCGTCGGCGAACTTCACAATGGAGTTGGAGCTGAACTTGGCCGCACAGTCGTGTGTGTAGAGTGAGTACAGCAGGGGGCTTAGAACACAGCCCTGGGGGGACCCGATGCTCAGGGTGATGGTGTTGGAGGTCTGACCCCCCACCCTGACCGCCTGGGGTCTTTCACTCAGAAAGTCCAGTACCCAGGCGCTCAGGGCGGAGCTCAGGCCTAGCTCGATCAGCTTGTCCACCAGTCTGGTGGGGACTATGGTGTTGAACGCTGAGCTGTAGTCAATGAACAACAGTCTCACATAGCCCCCCTTCTGACGGTCAAGGTGGGAGAGAGTGCTGTGCAGTACCTGGGAGACCGCGTCATCAGTGGACCTGTTTGTCCTGTATGCAAATTGCATAGGGTCCATATCACTGGGGAGAGAGGCACAAATGTGGTCCTTGACCAGCCTCTCGAAACATTTCATGACCACAGAGGTGAGTGCCACCGGTCTGTAATCATTTGGACATGTTGGGGAGGGTTTCTTCGGTACAGGGATGATGGTAGACATCTTGAAGCAGGCAGGGACTACTGACTCCGCCAGGGATTGATTAAATATGGCGGTGAACACCGGGGCAAGCTGGTTTGCACAGGACTTAAGTATGCGTCCTGTTATACCATCTGGGCCTGCAGCCTTCCTGGTGTTCACCTGCATAAATGCTCTTCTCACACTGTGTTCCGACAACGAGAGAGCGCCCCCGCCCCCCCGCGGTTGCCCCCCCCCCCTCCACAACAGCCGGTGCGCCAGTGACGTCACTAGCCAGAGGGCTAGCGGCGACACTGTCTACACCGAACCGAGCGTAGAAGGAGTTGAGTTTGTCCGCTAGAGAGGCGTCGTCGCTCCCCATTGAGGGGGCGCTGACTTTGTAGTCAGTTATTGTCTTCAGTCCCCTCCACAAGCCTCTTGTGTCGTTTTGTGCCATTTGTGTCTCCAGTTTCTCAGCATATGTCCTCTTAGCAAGTTTAACAGCCTTGCGCAGAGTGTAGACTGAAGCCTTGTACTCTTCCATATTTCCTGACTCTCTGCCCAGGTTATAAGCCGTGGTGCGTGAGTTTAGGGCTGTTCTTATAGTGCTGTCCACCCAAGGTTTCTGGTTTGGGAAAACCCGCGCCTTCTTTGTGAGGACAATGCCGTCTACCACTGTTGCTATGTAACAAACAACGGTATCAGCGTACTCGCTGACGTCACTGGCGCTTCCTTTAAACATGTCCCAGTCTGTATCCGCGAACGCGTCACAGAGATCGGTCTCTGATTCGTCAGACCACTTTTTTGTCTCACGTGACACGACGACGTCACGCGATCTTTGTTTGTATGCTGGAATTAAAAAAATGGAGTCGTGATCGCTCGCGCTTGTAGAGCCCATCAGTGGCGGAGCCGCTACAGCCTTGTAGGCAGCTCTGAACGGGGTGTAGCAGTGGTCGAGTGTGTTCCCCCCTCTTGTGGAGCAGGCGATGTGCTGAAAAAAGGTCGGCATCACTTTTTTCAGGTTTGCCTGATTGAAGTCACCAGTCACTATCGTCGCGGCTTCTGGGTGCTTGATCTGCTGTTTGTTGATGTAGTCGTGTAATTCCCCCAGCGCTTTGCCAGTATTTGCCTGTGGGTGAATATACACGACGGATAAAATGACCGCGGTAAACTCACGGGGTAGGTGATACGGGCGACACAGGATCTGGAGATGTTCCATATCTGGGGAGCATGAACTTGAGAGGACATGTACTTCCTTGGGATTAACCCAGAGATTGTTCGTGCGGATGCAGACCCCACCTCCGATGCTCTTCCCAGAGGCTGCCGTGCGATCTGCTCTCAGGACGGTGAAATTGTCCGATGGAGAGACGCTGTTGTCCGGATGGCAGAATTCAGTACTTGTAGCAGCCAAAGCTATATTAAAGTTATTGTATTATAATTGTCATAATAGACCATTCTAGAACATTTGTGATGTCACAGTATGATGTCATGGTCGAACATTCTAGAACATTTGTGATGATGTCATAGCCGAACATTCTAGAACATCGAACATTCTAGAACATTTGTGGTGATGTCACAGCCAAACATTCTAGAACATCGAACATTCTAGAACATTTGTGGTGCTGTCATGACCGAACCTTCTAGAACATTTCTATACAGTATATTCAGCCATTCTCTCAGCCAGGTCAGTGTGCATGTTTGGACCATCCATTTGGATATCTTTGTTTTACACTGGAGTGGCTCTGGACATAATTTCTCTTTATCAACGAACTACTCACGAGTAAGTAATTTTAACCAGTAGAGTGGAACGTCTGCCCTCATAGTACTGTATCTACAAAACTAGGGCTGGGCGATATGACCAAAAACGTTATCGCGATAAAATAATTTTCATATAATTCGATATCGATAATTATCGTCGATATAATGTCTGTCAAGTTTAATTAACTTCTTATGCTGCTGCGAATGTCTCGAGTCGAGTTGATGTCGTCATCAGTCCGCGCACGTTAGCAGTTAGCCGACAAGCGGAATATCTCATGACAATGTAATAAATATGACACTAAAATACTCTCTTCCGCCACAATACATTGCAACGACGTCCACTGTATACCCACACTACTATAAACGTGGCCTCAGAATTCACGCCACACACATACTCGGCACGTAAATATATAAAACATCGCCGTGCAAGCTAGTTAACCTAGCCAGCCTGTTGCTTCTAAGCGGTGTATTCCATGACAATGTGCTAAATATTACACTAAAATACTCTCTTCCGCCACAATATATTGAAACGACGTCCACTGTATACCCACACTACTATAAACGTGGCCTCAGAATTCACGCCACACACATACTCGGCACGTAAATATATAAAACATCGCCGTGCAAGCTAATTAGCCTAGCAAGCCTTGTTGTTGAGTGAGTCCTACCTCTCTACCCAGAGGTGCAGCGCGGGTCTCCTTCGCTCTCGGCCATCTCCTTCACCGATTGGTTGTTAGTGCGTGCTCATATCCAAGCTTCGAAAATCGATATATCGAAACTTTGCGACCACGTTTCATGTTTCATGTTATCGTTTTATCGCCCAGCCCTATACAAAACCTGTTGAATCATCTTCCATTGATTACTTTGCTTAGATTTTTCAGGTCTGGTCAATTTGAGCATGGTTCAGATTCAGATTACTTTATTCGCCATTTTATACAGGTACAAAATGGAACGTGATTTGACATTACAGTGCATACTTTTTTCACAATTAAGAACAATACAACAGTAAATAAATAATTTTGAATGAATGATCTTTATTGTCATTGTCACAAGAATGGTACAACAAAATTTAAAATGCAGCCCTGGGTGCTAACACTTGGTAAGATGTGTGTATGAAAGAAGACCACAAAAAACAGCAGTGACTGCTCTCAGCTGTTTAACATGTAAAGATCTAGACACCATCACCAGCTGTAGGTTGTCTGAACTCTGAAGTGCAGTGTGTTACTATGAAAATTCACTAGAATGCAGAATTTGAACAAATGAATGAAATTTTTTCCCGTCCAAATCCTGCATTCTAGTGAATTTTCATCTTCTTTCATACACACATCTTACCAAGTGTGTATTAACATCCTCACAAACCAACAAAGAACATGATCTATATCAAATTTGTCATTTATGGGTGGCTCCCCCCAAAGTATAATTTTGTTTTACTCACTGAGCACTCATTGCCGCAAATGCAAATGAGTGCTCACTGAGTAAAAAAAACACAGAAATTATACTTTGGGAGAGCCATTATACTTTAGGGGGCCCCCAGAGTATTAACATGCAGCGGGAATCGCCTTCTGTACCGTTACACCCCTATTACACAGGAACAGTCAGGTTAACACCCTTCTTGTTTTCACTCTCCTCTTTTCCTCACCCCTCTTAACTCCTCCCCCCCCCCCAGTTTGATGAAGGCGACCACCTCCTGTCCGGTGGTGACCCCGTCGTCAGGTTATGAGAACATGAGTCACTACAGGGTTAACTTCAAGAGGCAGGAGAGGGCTCTACGCTCCAGTGACTTCATCAAGGGTACAGTTAGTGATACTATGTTCCTCTGGGGCCGTCCCCTTCTAGTCCATTGATTGGTCAGTTTTTATTTGAGTTGATTTGACCTTATTCTCCTGCCTCTCCTCCACTCCATTGAATCTGCCCTTCTCAGAGTATCCAATGATCTCCTGATGTCTGCTGACTGGTGAATGCTCTGTTCTGGTCCTGTTAGACCTGAGCGCAGCGTTTGACAGGGTCAACCACAACATCCTTTTGGACAGGCTCAGGGAGTGGGTGGGCATCTCTGGGAGCGCTCTAAACTGGTTTGCCTCTTATCTGAGGGAGAGAACGTTCTCGGTGGCTGTGGGTCCTTTTAAATCTGACCCCACCCCTCTCTCATGTGGGGTACCACAGGGATCGGTGCTAGGACCACTCCTCTTTGCCATTTATATGCTTCCCCTAGGCCTCCTCATCAATAAATTCACCGGCATTAAATATCACTGCTACGCAGACGACATACAACTACTCTCCTCTTTTAAACCCGACAACTTGGAGAAACTCAGCCTTCTCCAGGAGTGCCTGCTCGGCATTGAGAGCTGGATGGGGAGTAACTTCCTCCAGTTAAATGCAAATAAAACGGAGGTGCTGATCGTAGCAGCTGAAAAGACTGCAGCTAGAGTGGCCACTCACTTGGGGTCCCTTAAAGACAACATACGTCCCCACCTGAGAAACCTGGGTGTTGTCTTTGACCAGGCCATGAACCTAGACAAACATGTCAAAACACTCACACGCACCTGCTTCTTTCACCTCAGAAACATTGCAAAACTGCGCACCATCATATCTCACTCTGAACTAGAACTATCCGTGCATGCTTTTATTTCCTCTAGGCTTGACTACTGCAACTCACTTTTCACCTGTCTCACTAAATCATCCACAGATAAACTACAAATGGTCCAAAATGCTGCAGCCAGGCTACTCACAAGGTCAAAAAAATCATGTCGCATCACTCCCATTTTGGTATCCCTGCACTGGCTCCCGGTACACTATAGAATTCACTTCAAAGTCCTCACTTTCACTTTCAGAGCACTTCACGGTCAGGCCCCTATCTACATCACGGAACTCATCCATCCCTATAGCAACACCCGCTCACTCAGATCTGCCGATCAGCACCTCCTAGTGATCCCCAGGACCAGGCTAAAAACAAGGGGTGATCGAGCCTTCGAGGTGACAGCACCAAGGCTCTGGAACGCTCTCCCCATGGACCTGCGAACTGCCCCCTCTGAGAACTCTTTTAAAAAACAACTAAAAACACATTTGTTCAGGCAGGCTTTTGATCATACATAGGCGCCTTTTCTTGTCCTCACTGTTCTATAGTGTTGTTTTAATTAGTAACTCATGATTTTATCAATTCTTTTATTCTACTTTTTCTATCTGGTTTCACTGTTTTTAACTGCTGTTTGTCTGTTGTCATTTATTTCTGATTTTGTTTTATTGTGTTTTTATATTAAGCTGTAGTGTAAAGCACCCTGTGCATTCGTGCTGTGAAGGGTGCTATATAAATAAAGGTCATTCATTCATTCATTCATTGTTGATGTGCCTGTTGTGGATGCTCTGTGGGACAGGTTTGCACAGTGCAGTAACAATGGAACGACGAGGCTCCCATCTTAATGTATCCTGATTCAATGAAACAAGAACAACTAAAGAACGGCCTTCTGATGAAAATGTTAGATGAAATGTTGCCGTGTCCCTCCGTTACCTTTTGACCCAAAAAGATGGGCTGGTCACTGTAGAACGGTAGCCGCACGATACACTATAAATAATAGACTATTACTTTACAATAGAATAAGTCGAACTCGACGATACAAGGCTCTATTTAGGGGCAAAAGGGGCCCACTTCACGGCACGTTGTATCGTGGTGAAGGCTTCAACGTTTTTGTCTAAGTGCTTCTGTATCCACCTGCGACGTATTTATACGTAAGGTGAATAATCTAGTGCCAACCTCAGTTCTGTCTCGTATTACTGCGCAAACCTGGACATGTTGAGACATGTCTTAGCGGTAGCTTTGAACTTGCCATTGGGGGTATGGCCGTTGTGCGCCTAGGGGTCGCTGTCCAATAGGAGAACGAATATTATGGTCTGGCCTGTACCTAGGTAAAGGGATATTCCGTGTATATGTACAAAGAATATACAAGGGATATCAGACGATATACAAATATTATACAATATATCTCAAGCAATAAATACATATATTCGGTTTAATCTGACCCTTTGTAACAGGTACAGTTAGTGTATGATACTATGTTCCTCTGGGGCCGCCCACTTCTAGTCCATTGATTGGTCAGTTTTTATTTGAGTTGATTTGACCTTATTCTCCTGCCTCTCTGTTGATGTGACTGTCGTGGATGCTCTGTGGGACAGGTTTGCACAGTGCAGTAACAATGGAACGACGAGGCTCCCATCTTAATGTATCCTGATTCAATGAAACAAGAACGGCCTTCTGATGAAAATGTTAGATGAAATGTTGCCGTGTCCCTCCGTTACCTTTTGACCCAAACACACATTCATCTGTAATCTGCTGTTCCTTTCAGTTGAGGAGACTCCTGAAGAACAGGATTTGTAATTAATTAATCTAATTAATCACATTTTAATCGCATAACCATTTTATGCCTGATATTCTATAATCATATTTCAAATTGCATGTGTCCGGATGACAGAATTCAGTACTTGTAGGAGCCAAAGCTATATTTAGGTTTTACACTGGAGTGGCTGTGGACATAATTTTTCTTTATCAACGAACGTACTACTCACGAGTAAGTAATTTTAACCAGTAGAGTGGAACGTCTGCCCTCATAGTACTGTATCTACAAAACCTTCTGTTGAATCATCTTCCATTGATTAATTTGCTTAGATTTTTCAGGTCTAGTCAATTTGAGCATGATTCAGATTCAGATTACTTTATTCGCCATTTTATACAGGTACAAAATGGAACGTGATTTGACATTACAGTGCATACTTTTTTCACAATTAAGAACAATACAACAGTAAATAAATAATTTTGAATGAATGATCTTTATTGTCATTGTCACAAGAATGGTACAATGAAATTTAAAATGCAGCCCTAGGTGCTAACACTTGGTAAGATGTGTGTATGAAAGAAGACCACAAAAAACAGCAGTGACTGCTCTCAGCTGTTTAACATGTAAAGATCTAGACACCATCACCAGTTGTAGGTTGTCTGAACTCTGAAGTGCAGTGTGTTACTATGAAAATTCACTAGAATGCAGAATTTGAACAAATGAATGACATTTTTTCCCGTCCAAATCCTGCATTCTAGTGAATTTTCATCTTCTTTCATACACACATCTTACCAAGTGTGTATTAACATCCTCACAAACCAACAAAGAACATGATCTATATCAAATTTGTAATTTATGGGTGGCTCCCCCCAAAGTATAATTTTGTTTTACTCACTGAGCACTCATTGCCACCAATAAGCAAATGAGTGCTCACTGAGTAAAAAAACACAGAAATTATACTTTGGGGGAGCCATTATACTTTGGGGGTCCCCCAAAGTATTAACATGCAGTGGGAATCACTTCTGTACCGTTACACCCATATTACAGGAACAGTCAGGTTAAAACACCCCTCTTGTTTTTACCTCCATCTCCCTTCACCCTCTTCTCTTTTTCTCCCTTTTCCTTGCCCCTCTTAACTCCTCTCTCCTCCTCTCCCCCAGTTTGATGAAGGCGACCACCTCCTGTCCGGTGGCGACCCCGTCGTCAGGTTATGAGAACATGAGTCACTACAGGGTTAACTTCAAGAGGCCGGAGAGGGCTCTACGCTCCATTGACTTCATCAAGGGTACAGTTGGTGTATGATACTATGTTCCTCTGGGGCTGCCCCCTTCTAGTCCATTGATTGGTCAGTTTTTATTTGAGTTGATTTGACCTTATTCTCCTGCCTCTCTGTTGATGTGACTGTTGTGGATGCTCTGTGGGACAGGTTTGCACAGTGCAGTAACAATGGAACGATGAGGCTCCCATCTTAGGCCATGGTTAGACTAGTGTTTTTGTGGTCGTTTTTTTTAATACGTTTGAATACGTTTGCTGTCCCTTTTACACAGAAATGCGTTTTTTGGCGGATACGTTGTGGCCCTACTGAAAACGCTAAATTGTGTTTTCCGTTTTTGAGTCGCGCCAAAACTCGCCGACAACATTTGTGTAATTTGCACGGAGCCGTTGTTGCGAAAACGCCCATGCGCAGTAGATACCATCTGCGTGCCCTCACCAACGTCCGTGCACAGTGTAACCTACAGCCCGCGCGCAGCACCGTGTATATCCCTCCTGTCTGTCTGTCTGTCTGTCTCGAGCCCGGGGGAGCAGCACCGAGCACCGGCCGAGGAGCAGCCCGCGCGCAGCACTGTGTATCTCTCCAGTCTGGGCTGTCTGTCTCGAGCAGCACCGAGCAGCAGAGCCCCCCATGCCCCGCGCGCCTCATCTCTCCTGCCTCGAGCAATGCCATAACGCGCATTCATAACGTTATTTCGCTGGACTGTACATTGTAACATTAACACAGCCCAGCTGTCAACTGTAGGCTACTTTGTAACTTTCGGGCGTTTTATTCATAACAAACATTGACGCGATTCCGCCAACACATATGTAATATTAATAGGTTTTGCTCACAGAGAGATAAATAAATAAACATAATCACGGTTATCTACCAACAACTGCATGTACTGTAGAAATTTATGTTTCAGTGCAGATAAAGGTACTGGTGTAGTGATTGTTAATTGTACATAATTCACCCACGGAACTATTGTTAGGAACAAGAGTTCCGCCCGGACATTATACGAGGTGGCACTACTTGCCACCACGAGTCAGTCCTCTGCACGCAACGTACCTGTAGCATGTTGTATGTGTGTACCAAATAAATGCTGTTCGCTCTAACTCGAGCTACCGTCTCCGACTCCCATCTCTCGGCACTACACTGGTGACCCTGACATTGGTCTCGCTGAAGTATCAGGGACCGGACCGGACATGGCAAACGATGCCGTTATTATTCGATTGCCGGAGTTTTGGGAGCATTCTGCGGCGGCGTGGTTCGCCCAGGCGGAGGCGCAATTCGCCCTACGGGGAATCGTGGATGACGCCGCTCGATACTTCCACGTCGTCTCGAGTCTGAACAGCACTACGGCGGCGAGAACGGTAGGCTTCATAACAGCTCCGCCTGCCCGGAATAAATATGAGGCGTTTAAGACGCACCTGCTCAGTATATTCGAGTTGTCACAGTCGGAGCGGGCCCGACGCTTGCTGGCTATACGGGGCTTGGGGGACAGCAAGCCTTCGGAGCACATGGAGATGATGTTAAACCTGCTAGGTGCGGAACGGCCTGATTTCCTGTTTATCGAACTGTTTCTCAGATCCATGCCGCCACACGTGCAGACGGCACTTGCCAATACAGCGACTGCTGATCCCCGTGCTTTAGCAGAAGAGGCTGACCGCTTCTACCTGGCCACTCGACACTTTGCCCCAGGGCTAATAGCCTCGACATGCGGTTACACGCCGCAGGGGGGAGGGGCGAGGAAGATCAGGAGCAGCGCTGCCGCAGGCCGGTGTTATTACCACGCACGTTTCGGCGCCAGGGCGACAAGATGCCGTTCCCCTTGCACTTTCGGCATAACGCATAAACGCAGACACCTGCGCCCAGTAGCAGCGGTGAGCGCAGGTATGTCGAACCGGCTGCTTTTCATTAGGGACACACTCTCCGGTTGCAAATTCCTCTGCGACACCGGTGCTCAGAGGAGCGTCCTGCCAGCTACGAAAGAGGACACCGCCGGCGATGATAGAGGTCCACGCCTGACGACCGCCAACGATACCCCTATCCGCACCTACGGTACAAGGACCGTGGAACTGTGTTTTGGGGGCCAGCGGTTCACGTGGGACTGCATCACGGCCGACATTTCGTTCCCACTACTCGGGGCAGATTTCCTGGGTGCACACGGTCTCCTCGTGGACATTAGGCATGGCCGCCTAATAAACGCACAGACACGGGCTTCGTTGGCATGTGTCCGCGATGAGGCGACATACGGCGGCCTTCTTACAGCTTTCACCGACCACGAACCCCTCACGTTCTCCGAGTCAAAGGTAGCGGAGCCAGGGTCGGCACGGCAAGAGCTCACGTACGATTCCGAGTGCGCCGCGGGGCACGTCGCAGAGAAGCCCAACGTCGTCGTCGGAGCTGTACAGCCGGACCTCGACTACGTCAACAGGGGCTCGGAACAGGCCTCCGACCACGACATCCAGGCCCTCGGGACTGCAGATTCCAGTCTACGCCTGGAGGACGTCGCGATTGGGCACGCGGGTCCGACGCTGCTGAGTGACCGGTCCACCGGACACCCTAGCCCACAGGCCCCTGAGGACTGGCGAAGGCTCGCCTTTGAGGTGGGGTACAACCACCACAAGGTTGAACCCGCCCACGTAGACGTTTCCCAGCCCTTAGAGCTGGCCCTCTCCCCCCGCCGAGGCCGTCCGCCGCTACCCCGGGACCCGCCAACGACGGAGCTGCCGTTGGCCTCGTCGACGTCTGTGCCCCCGGGTGTCGGGGAGGACACGGGCGCTTGCGCCGCCCCTACCTCCCCGCCCCTGGCTTTCCGCACTCACCGTGGCCGGTTCATGCCCCCGGGCGCCGTGGAGGGCGCAATCGCTTGCACCGCGCCCCGGGTTGTCCGCTCACGCCGCGGCCGGGTCGTTGTCTCTCCCCGCCGTGGAGATTTTGACCATGGTTGAATTCTGGGGGGGCTTGTGTAGTGATTGTTAATTGTACATAATTCACCCACGGAACTATTGTTAGGAACAAGAGTTCCGCCCGGACATTATACGAGGTGGCACTACTTGCCACCACGAGTCAGTCCTCTGCACGCAACGTACCTGTAGCATGTTGTATGTGTGTACCAAATAAATGCTGTTCGCTCTAACTCGAGCTACCGTCTCCGACTCCCATCTCTCGGCACTACACTGTACAAAATAACCTCTAAAACACTGCTAGAATACACAAGCAGTTAGGGTGCGCTGTGTTAACGTTACAATGTACAATCGCGCGAAATAATGTTATGAATGCCCGAAAACATTTGTGATGTCACAGTATGATGTCATAATCAAACATTCTAGAACATTTGTGTATCTATTCAACAATAATAATATAATATAATAATTTAGGACCTGCTCAGAGGTCATCAATTGGCACACATGCATGCAATTCGTATCTGCGATTAACCCATCCCGTCGTCCTTCCCCCCCAAGGGCAGCCGGGAGCAGACAGGCGTCAACGTGAGCCGCGCCAGGGGACCAATCCAAGTGCTCATGTCCGTCTTCGTCAAGGACGCCACAGCGTTAGCGATCTATTGTTGTGCATGTTTTTCCATTGGGTTTATCTTATCGGGGGGGGGGAAACCCTTGCGAGCACGGGGAGAACATGCAAACTCCACACAGAAAGGCCTGGGAGATACCCCACCTGGGTAACTGGCATCATGGAAACCTGGTCCCCAAGCGGGAATCGAACCCTGGACCTTCTTGCTGTGAGGCGACAGTGTTAACCACTACACCACCGTGCCGCTCTCTCACAGCTGAGTGTGGACAGCGGGGACGAGGGAGAGTAACTACCTCCCCGCGCATGCTCAGTGCTGAATTCGAGACGAGATTCGTTGTGGTCTGACCAAGCCTTGTTCTGACAAAACGAAAGAGCTCAAGGTGCAAAACGAATGTCTAACTCGGCTGCGAAACTCGGCTGCGAAACTCACCTGAAAAACGAAACGAAAAACAGCCTAGGTGTAACTCCAGCCTTAAGCTGCGGTTACACCTTTCGTTTCATTTTCGTATCATTGTCATATGCGTTTCGCCGCGACGTCGTGCGCCTCGAGTCACACTTTCGTTTTTTTTTCGTTTTTGTCACCTGAGCACACTGATGTAGTACACTGCCAAAGCAGTAGGTGGCAGTAGGTGGCAAACATGAAGGCAATTTCAACCAATCAGAACTTTAATGTGCCAATACACTTCCTGGAAGCTCCAGCAAAGAAAATGTCAACAAGGCAGGCGCCTATGCCGCGCCACCATCTTGCCTATTTACTCAATGCAGCAATTATTTTTCAGCAAAGCCTAATAAAAGTGCAATAAACAAAACGGATACATTCACTGTGTTCTGCCTGTCATTTGTTGATGAAACAAAACTAACATCAACACAAGTGACCACCAAGAGCGGATAGTTTAGTCTAAAAAAAAGATCGGTAGCATTGTTAGCTGCATGCTAACGTCAATGGAATTTGCCATTATAACAGTATAGCATTGTGGCTAGAAGCTAACGTTAGCTCACGCTACTTAGCCAGCACCAAACTGATGATATCGGGAGCTATCAGTGGTTAGATAACATTAGAGACAACGCTGTGTGTATTAAACAAAGGTGAATAGATGACTGGGCCATTTTGTTTAATGCTTGTTAAGCCACGGCAATGGGGGGGGGGGGGGGGGGGGTCGGCTGCTGATGGAGGCGCAGTGTTCAGGGTAACGGAGCATGAGGTGAGGCGGACCTTTAAAAAAGTGAATATCAGGAAGGCAGCAGGTCCGGACGGCATCCCCGGCCGCGTCCTAAAAGTCTGTGCCGACCAACTGGCCCCAGTATTCACTGACATATTTAACCTGTCCTTAGAACAGGCTGTCATCCCCACCTGCCTGAAGAAGTCCACTATTATCCCTGTACCCAAAAAATCCAAGCCTGCTTGCCTCAACGACTACCGCCCTGTAGCTCTCACCTCCATAGCCATGAAGTGCTTTGAGAAGCTAGTAAAGGGCTACATCTGCTCCTCCCTCCCCATCAACATGGACCCCCTGCAATTTGCATACCGCCCCAACAGGTCCACGGAGGACGCCATAGCCCATGTGCTGCACACAGCGGCATCACACCTGGACACCACCTGGGCTTGAACTATGACCTCTGCCAGTGGGTCTTGGACTTCCTGACTGGCAGACCCCAGGTGGTGAGAGCAGGCAACTGCACCTCCTCATCCATCACCCTCAACATAGGGGCCCCCCAGGGCTGTGTTCTGAGTCCCCTCCTCTACTCCCTGTACACACACGACTGTGTGGCTCAGCGGAGTAGCAATACAATCATCAAATTTGCTGACGACACAGTGGTGGTGGGCCTGATCTCTGCCAACGACGAGAGGGCCTACCTGGAAGAGGTCAAGGTCCTGGCGGGATGGTGCCAGGAAAACAGCCTCTCCCTGAATGTCAGCAAAACAAAGGAGATGATTGTGGACTTCAGGAGGTCGGGGGTCAAGGACTACAGCCCCCTCAGCATCGACGGGGCACCGGTTGAGAGAGTCAACAGCTTTAAGTACCTCGGAGCCTACATATCCGAGGATTTGACATGGACCACACACATTGACAGTGTTGTGAAGAAGGCACGACAACGCCCCTACTTCCTCAGGCGCCTAAGGAAGTTCCAAGTCAGTCAGAAGATCCTTAAGAACTTCTACTCATGTACAATAGAGAGCATCTTGACCGGCAACATCACCTCACCTTTGGGAATGGCACTGCACAAGACCGAAGCAGACTACAAAGAGTGACACGTTCAGCCGAACGCACAATTGGAGGGGGGCTCCCCACCCTCCAGAACATTTACAACAAGCGTTGCAAGGGCAAGGCGAAGAGAATCATTAAAGACTCCAGTCACCCGAACAACTGCCTCTTTGAACTGCTGCGGTCAGGCAAGCGATACCGGAGTCTCAAGGCGAGCACAGAAAGACTCAGAAGAAGCTTCTATCCCCAGGCCATCAGGCTGCTAAACGAACAATGAATGAACACTACACAACAACAACCACCAAACGCACATAGCACACACATCCACACGCACACACTCACTTTAAACAAACACACTGTAGCACCCACTCCACACACTTTATAGCACACACCCACTTTAAACAAACACACTGTAGCACCCACTCCCCACACTTTATATTTATTGATGAAGGATTGCACTACAACTCGTACACCTTACTGTAAATTGTACCTAAATTGTACCTCATCCCATTTCTGCTTTGCACTATATAGTACTGTACATTAGTACACTGCATAGTATTGTATATTATATGGTAACTCAGAACATTGTACATATGTCTATACCGAACACTGTGACCTCATTTTCTTCTTCTAAAATTACATGCTATACTATGTTATTTGATACTATCTTGTCTAGCACAGTCTCTGGAGCGTAACAGTAAGAAGCATTTTGTATGAAAGTATTCTGTACTTCTGTATGACAACTATGACAACTATTAAAGAAACTTGAAACTTGAAAGAGGAGCTTTGAGCTAACAGGGTTTGATAGCTAATGCTAGCTCATGTTAGCCAGTGGTAATGCTAGCAGAATGAATGGATGTAAACTTTATTTAACATATTGCATAATGGGTACAATTGTTCCTGTTTGCGGACGACTCAGCCCTGCTGGTCTCTGACAAGAACAAGTTACAGGTTGAAAAAGCCCTCAGCTCGGAACTAGGCAAAATCTGCATATGGCTCGCCGACAACAAACTATCATTACACATGGGCAAAACAGAGTCCATTCTCTTCGGTTCAAATAACAAACTCAGCAAGACCGACGGCTTCTCGGTTACAGTGGGTGACAATATTATCACAAGGAAAGATGAAATTACCTACCTGGGTTCCATCCTAGAGGCTAATCTTTCCTGTGACAAAATGGCATCCAATGTAATAAAAAAAGTCAACCAACGAACGCGATTCTTGTACCGGATCTCCTCTCTGGTAAACAAGAATACCCTGAAGACTCTAGCAGGAGCACTCATTCAAGGGTACTACGACTATGCTTGCACCTCATGGTACCAAAGCACCTCAAAGGCACTAAAAAACAAATTACAAACATCTCAAAACAAGCTAGTCAGACTACTACTTGACCTGACTCCTAGAACCCACCTCACCCCTGCCCACTTTGACAACCTAGGATGGCTTAGAGTAGACGACAGAGTACAGCAACTTGCAATGGGCCTGGTCTACAAGATACACTACGCGACCAAGGTACCCATGTACATGTCAAAATACTTCCCAAAGGTCAGTGAATACCACGATCACAACACCAGAGGGAGCTCCACAAATCATGTAAAACCCAGATTCGGCTCAAACAAGGGACTAAACACGTTTCGCAATTATGCCACATCAATGTGGAACGCCCTGCCTAAAGCTGTAAAGGAATGTGAATCACTACCCACCTTCAAAAACACTCTCAAAAAACACCTACGTGAGACTGCAATTCGAAACTGGCCCCTACAAATGTCCTAACCTAGTTGTACAGTAAATGACCAAGTAAGGCTTTGTCAACATTCCAATGTACAGTGTAAAATGTGTGTATGTCCCCTACCCAACCCCCCCCCCCCCCCCCCACCTCCAATGTACAGCCCTCACCCAACCCACCCAACCCCACCCCACCAACCTCCTCCAATGTACAGTTTCTACGCCAAATGTATATACACTCCTTTTCTGGACACTTTTGTATCACAAACAGTACTGTATTTGCAAATCTGATATGTCATAAATGTATAGATGTAGCAGTACTGTCTATCTGTATGTCATGTATGTCATATATGTTATGATGAATTGAAAATGGGGGACCCTGGTGGAAACAAGACGAAAGTCTTTCTCTGGTCTGCATCCCCTTAACAATTGTATGTATTGAGATGTACTGTACTGTACCCATTCTGCAATCTGTTAATAAACTTTTCAATCAATCAATCAATACAATACGGCTCGATACAAACAATTGTTAAGGGAATGCAGACTGTTGTAGCTTGGACTGGGGTCCTTATAAGAATAACTTGACAACACATGGTAGCTGCAGCTATTTGGGACACAGGGACACGGAGCTGGGAGCTCTCTGTTGTCACCGGAGGGCACGCAGATGGTATCTACTGCGCATGGGCGTTTTCGCAACAACGGCTCCGTGCAGACTACACGCTGTTGTCGGCGCGTTTTTTAGCGGTTCTCCAAAACGCAAACACAATTTAGCGTTTCAGCCGTATCCACAAAAAAACGTGTAATAGGGACATGAAACGTATTCAAAAATGTATAAAAAAAAACGCCACAAAAACACTAGTCTAACCATGGCCTAAATGTATCCTGATTCAATGAAACAAGAACAACTAAAGAACGGCCTTCTGATGAAAATGTTAGATGAAATGTTGCCGTATCCCTCCGTTACCTTTTGACCCAAACACACATTCATCTGTAATCTGCTGTTCCTTTCAGTCGAGGAGGAGACTCCTGAAGAACCTGAACTACAACCAGAAGAACCCTGACTCCTTCCAGAACCCTACTTCTACAACCTGAAGAACCAGAACTACAACCAGAAGAACCCCGACTCCTTCCAGAACCCTACGTCTACAACCTGAAGAACCAGAACTACAACCAGAAGAACCCAGACTCCTTCCAGAACCCTACGTCTACAACCAGAAGAACCAGAACTACAACCAGAAGAACCCAGACTCCTTCCAGAACCCTACGTCTACAACCCGGAGCCACAATCTGCTTCAGAATCATCATTGGAACCAGTTCGAGAGCCGCCGCTGGTACCGATATCACCACCGGTATCTATATCTCCACCGGTACTAACACACGTTTGCTTATTAAATAGGTTGTTGCATTCTACAATATAATAATTAGTGCTGCCAAGAGATTAAAAAAAATTAACTAATTAATCTCACAATTTTCTGTAATTAATCTAGATTAAAAATAGCATTTTTCTACTTAAGACCGAAGCTTATAACAGATATTTACTTGAGTAAAATCATGGAATTAATGTAAAATCAACACAAAGAAAGTATATTTAGATTCAAAGACTATTTTAATAGCTTTCTTTGAATACAGTTTCTCTCCTGTGAAATACAAATGTTCAACAAAACCATCAACATTGACTCAGCTAGACCTCTTTCTTATATCCGCGGCTTGAAGATTTTTCACTCCATAGGTTAATCTAGATTAATTTATTTTAATGCTTTAATAAATTTAAATTAATCTCCAGAGTTAAAGCATTAATTTTGACAGCCCTAATAATAATAATAATAATACAAAAGTTTCATTACCTCTCTGTCTGAAGCCTGTCCACAACTCCACAGTCCACACGCATTTCCTTTTGTAAAACGTCAACACATTGACAATACTAACGATAAAAACGAAACAAGTCTCTACCTAAAAGATTACATTTCTAATTCACTGGTCAGTGGTCCTATAGTTTTAAACAGAAACAAGTCTGTCTACCTAAAGATTACATTTATAATTCACTGGTCCTACAGTTTCAAGCAGAAACACAAGTCGGTCTACCTAAATATTACATTTATAATTCACTGGTCCTACAGTTTTAAACAGAAACAAGTCAGTCTACATAAAGATTACATTTATAATTCACTCATTCAAAAAAAGCAGTGTCGAATAGATATAGATATCCAACACTGAAGCCAGAGCAGAGAGTCTGCAGTTACCACAGCTCGCCACTAGAGGGTAGTGTCGGATAGATATTCAACACTGAAGCCAGAGCAGAGATGCTGCAGTTACCACAGCTCTCCACTAGAGGGTAGTAAGTCGCATATGGCCAAATAACATGGGAGAGTCAGTAAATATGATTTCATAGTTCATAAAATACAGTAACAATAAGGAACGCTTCACGAATTTGCGTGTCATCCTTGCGCCCCTCCCTCCCCCAATGCATTATACACCCCCCTCCCCCTCTCTGGGAGAGAGAGAGAGAGAGCAGGGCTGTGGGCTGAGTCACTTCCCTTCCCCCGCTGGACGCCTTCCTGTCACTGGTCTGAAAGCGAGAGAGAGACAGAGAGAGAGCAAAATAGACAGAGAGAGAGCAATATAGACAGAGGGAGAGATATAGACGGAGAAAGATAGATAGACACAGAGAGAGAGAGAAAAAGAGGTGACTGACTGCCTCCGTTCCCTAGAGAAACACACACGTCACACTCACAGAGAAACACATGCACAGAGAAACACGCACAGAGAAACGCACACAGAGAAACACACACGTCACACTCGCAGAGAAACACACTCACAGAGAAACACACAGAAAAACACACACAGAGAAACACACACACACACACAGAGAAACACACACTCGCAGATAGGTAGAGCGCGTTTAGGTAAGAAACGTCAACATGTCGAAATACTTCCCAAAGGTCAGTGAATACCACGACCACAACACCAGAGGGAGTTCCACAAATCATGTGCAACCCAGATTCGGCATAAACAAGGGACTAAACACGTTTTGCAATTATGCCACAATAATGTGGAACGCCCTACCTACAGCCATAAAATAATGTGAATCCCTACCCACCTTCAAAACCGCTCTCAAAGAGCACCTACGGGTGGCTGCGATTAGAAACTGGCCCGGTAAATGTCCAAATCCCCCACCCACCCACCCCCCTCCAATGTACAGTTTCTTCCCCTTCGGCTGTATATATTTTTTTATGATCTCTTTTTCTGACACAGTACTGTATATTTGTATGTGATGGAGCCAGTGTCATGTTGGGACGCAAAGCTGGTATAGCTGCAAAACTGTCTGAACTGTATCCTAATATATTGACCTGGCATTGCTTAAATCACTGGCTGGAACTTGCTGTAGGTGACACAGTTAATGATTAAATAGCTTTGATAAAGCAGGTCTTACTGTACCCATTGGTGGGGGCTTGCTTGGCTGTTTTGAAACCACTGTTGTGAAACAAATTAAGTGATGTGTAATTTCTTTTCCTTCTCAAAATAAAGTTCAAGTAAACACAAGTTGTCTAATTATTTTAAGTTTGCTTTTGTGTTTGTGTGTAAAACTATTTCTTTAATTGAATTAACTTAAACTAGAAAAGTAAATACAAACTAAATTAACAATGTAAGGTAATTTAGTTAGTATTTACTTGTCTAGTTTAAGTTCCGATTGATGGTAGAAATGCGCCCTTTTGATTGGTTGCATTTGGCTGCTTTCTCGAAATGAGACAGAGAAGATGACCGGAATTCCTCGCAACAAAAATTGGAACGATACAGAGAATATTAGCACGGCCCCTCGCATGGTTGAAGAATTGACACAAATGTGACACAAATTCTCACAGCCACTCAGAGAAGACGAGACTAGGAAGGGCGTAAAAGTCATGTCTTATTTCATGATTGACAGTCGTCGTCGGCCACTCTGTAGTCTTATTTCGAGAAAGCAGCCATGCAAATGGACCCAATCAAAAGGGCGCATTTCTAGAATTTCTCAATTCAAATCGGAAGCATCCATTTGCTTTTTTATTTCTTCTCAAGACGCCATTGCTTCTACTCGAGGAAACATCGCTCCATAATAAACTTCACCTACCACATCGCTCCATAGCGATTGTTGTACCCACATATTCCACAACTTGATCAGTGATTTGTTTCACGTCGGAGGTGGGATTCGAACAGGCGACTATCTGTGTGAGGTGAGATCCCCGCCTCCTCCCACCCCATCCCCTCCACTCAAAACAGAAAACTGCGCCTGCGCAGCCTTCCATTTTGCGCCGAGTCTAATCTTCTCTGAGCATTTGTGTCACATTTGTGTCAATTCTTCAACCAATCAGAAGCTGAGGATAAGTCAAGTTTTCGAGCGCCCGGACCCTATTGGAGCTCGGGACCAAAGCCGCCATTGTTCTCCACGTGAGAGACTAGTCTAGCTCCCAGCATTACTGACCAGCACAGCAGAGACTTGCAACTTTTCAGAGACTGTAAGTTCATTTAACGTATTCTAATCTAAAGCAACCTATATATATATGACTATTTGTTAATCACAGCGTTATTTAACGTATTCTAATCTAAAGCAACCTATATATATTACTATTTGTTAATCACAGCGTTATTTCACCGTGTGTTTGTGTGCGCGCGCCCCGTGTAATGGCAAATTACTTTTACTCGCGCTTTTTTCGGTGGCTTTCAGTTATACATTATACATTCAGGTATATATTACTATTGATACATTGAGGTATTAAACGTTAATATGCCGTTGTTAATCAGAACTATATTTGCCTGCGTGCGCGCTTTCCGTGGCAAATGCACTCGCGCTTCGAGACAGTACGTTCATTTAACTTATTCTAGTCTAAAGAAACCTATATTACTATTGATACATCTAGGGTAACGTGAATGCCACAAAACTATAATGCCTTTAGTTAATCAGAAAGTTATTTGCGTTATAAACGACCATACATAGTAGTATGGTTATATTGCTAATGCCAGCTAATGTGAATGAATGGTCAACAACCTTTTTAAGCCCAAGATCATTTTTTTGTGAAGGCAAGATCTACCTATTGAAGCGTTGAGAGAAAAAGACAGCCAAGATTGTACTTTAAACTAAATGACTTATTTGCCTGTATATTCTAATTACATGCAATGCTTTGGTCCAACATTAAAACTTCAAAGTAGAACTGTAATATGTACTTTCTCAGTCAGTGCTAAGTGCAGTCATCTTATGCAGCATCACTTTTCACATCAAAACAAAAGCAGAACTGTAATGTGGACTCTCAGGGAAAGATCTACAAAAAAAAAAAGTTCTATAGGGAAAAGTCTCAGTGGTGACCACTGCAGTACATAGTAGTATGATTCTATTGCTAATGTAATGGCACAACTTGGTTACCATACATAGTAGTGTGATTCTATTGCTAATGTAATGGCACAACTTGGTTACCATAGTAGTATGATTCTATTGCTAATGTAATGGCACAACTTGGTTACCATACATAGTAGTATGATTCTATTGCTAATGTAATGGCACAACTTGGTTACCATACAGTACATCAGTGGTCACTGGTCAACAACCTTTTTAAGCCCTAGATAACTTTTTTGTGAAGGCAAGATCTACCTATTGAAGCGTTGAGAGAAAAAGACAGCCAAGATTGTACTTTAGTCTTTAAGGCGAGACACTGCAGGTGAATAGTCAAATATACTTTTTTTGTTGATTTTGAGATTTTGTTATATTTTGCTTCCTAAACATGTCTTCTATGAAACTAGTGACAATAAAACGTCAATAACACACATTTAGTTGTTTATTTTACATCATTTAGCCTTATTGCATCCATAAATGTGCATATATTTAATGGGGAAGTGCCTCATTTGCATATATAAACATACATTTCAGAAAACTTGCAATATATTTTTTCTTGGTTTATATGTACATAACAAATTGGGAAAGTTTCATACTGATATCTATTCAAATATTTTTTGCCTATTAGGGGGTACTACACTGTACTACACTGTTTGTAGCCTGTGTGTAGTTCTGTTCAGTTCAATAACATCATTATTATTATTATTCAGTTATCAGGCATGTGTTTAGGTTGTCTATTACTAATGGTTTGATTAGGTATTGTGTTTGTAAATATCTGTTTAAAAAAAAAAAAAAGTATGTCATTTTACAATACAGAACTTTGAAGGCGTTTTCCCAAAAATGAGTTTTAAGAGTTTTTCCTCATACTCTGAGCCAGAAATCTCCACTTCAGTAGCACTCACATACACCAAACCTTCCAGTTCTATTCATATCTATGTTCTGAAGGTATTTACAGAAGGGTTTGTTGATATCGCATTCATACCCTGATTTATATCACATTTTATTCCTAAAAACATGGCGAAATATGGAATTTTACCATAAAAATGGACTGAATGGAGTATTTTCTGATTTATGGAGTGATAAAAAGAGATATCAAAAATCCCCTCTGTAATAACCTTTGGCTCTAATATGTCAACAAAATGAAACTATAATTTTGAAAATGGCTTTATCCAATGTTCAGATTTCTGTCCTGGAATTATACGCAAATTAGTGCATATTTAAGTAGAGCATGCCTCATTTGCATATTTAAACATACAATTTCAGAAAACTTGTAATACAAAAAAGTCTTGTCTTAATATAAGTAATCAACTGGGGAAGTTTCATTGTGATATCTATTAGTTAATTTGTTTACCCTATTCACCTGCAGTGTCTCCCCTTAAGCTAAATGACTTATTTGCCTGTATATTCTAATTACATGCAATGCTTTGGTCCAACATTAAAACTTCAAAGTAGAACTGTAATATGTACTTTCTCAGTCAGTGCTAAGTGCAGTCATCTTATGCAGCATCACTTTTCACATCAAAACAAAAGCAGAACTGTAATGTGGACTCTCGGGGAAAGATCTACAAAAAAAAAAGTTCTATAGGGAAAAGTCTCAGTGGTGACCACTGCAGTACATAGTAGTATGATTCTATTGCTAATGTAATGGCACAAAACGAATGCCTTTAAGGATAGAATAAAACGAAGCATCTACTGTATTAGGCCTAACAAAATTAATAGTTGGTTTCAGTTTCAGGTTGGTTGTCAGTTTGGCCATGGGTAGGTAGGGAATTTATTTAATTTTATTTTTTTATTTTATTCTTTCCCACGGCGACTATGGATAGGGAATTTCTTTATTTAATTAAAATGTTCACAACAACATGGATGCATGTACTCTGCCAGCATGTTTAATATCCATAATACTAAATGTTTGACTAAGATTTCTATGAAACTTTATTAAAAAAAAAAAACGTATTTTTTTTTTTTTTATAATTTTTTCTAAAAACTCATAAAATATATTGGGTCGCACCTAAATCGGCAGGGTCGGTCGGCAACCTGAAACCAACTATTAATTTTGTTAGGCCTTACCGTGTGTTTCTATTGTAAGCAAGTGTAGAGATTTCTGTTGACTTTTTATCAAATTTTTAGCTCCACATATTTTATGTTTTATTTATTCTATGTTATTCTATGTTTAGTCTTGCCTATTTTTTATTCCTTATTTTATTCTTGCTAGTTCTTATGTTCTTTTAACTGTAGCGCTTTGAGATTTGCCCTGCAATTGTAAAGCGCATTACCAATAAAAATCTATTATTATTATTATTATTATTATTATTATTATTATTATTATTATTATTATTATTATTATTATTATTATTATTATTATTATTATTATTAAGTGTAATTGAACACAATACATGCTTTGTCATTACATTTTGTCACCCTTGCACCCATGACTGTTTAGATGGAGAATCCTAGTTTTAAGACCACCCCCTACGGGGAGCTGGCCTTGGTGGCATCCCCGGTGGCCCAGCGCCATGTCCGCGCCGCCGCGATGGCCAAAAAGCCAGAGGAGGTGGAGGCCGAAGCCCGTGCCCACGTCTTCTCCGAGGGGGGTGACCCTGGTAACTTACTTCTTTTTCATTATGTTTCAAACAATAGTCCAGTACAACATGAAAATGCATTTTAACTTGATGTGACCTTTTTTCATTCCAACGTGAATAGACATATGAGTAACTTTATCATGGAATGGGTAAGTCTGGACATGGAAGAACGTCTCCCTAATCAATGCCCTTTGGCTGGTGTCTGCTGTAGTCTCCCTAATCAATGCCCTTTGGCTGGTGTCTGCTATAGTCTCCCTAATCAATGCCCTTCGGCTGGTGTCTGCTGTAGCTGTAGTCTTCCTGCCATTGGGTCTGTGCATGGTGTAGCTGTAGTCTCCCTGCCATTGCGTCTGTCTGCTGTAGCTGTAGTCTCCCTGCCATTGGGTCTGTGCATGGTGTAGCTGTAGTCTCCCTGCCATTGCGTCTGTCTGCTGTAGCTGTAGTCTCGCTCCCTGCCATTGGGTCTGTGCATGGTGTAGCTGTAGTCTCCCTGCCATTGCGTCTGTCTGCTGTAGCTGTAGTCTCCCTGCCATTGGGTCTGTGCATGGTGTAGCTGTCATAACCACACTGTGTATTAGTGCTCGTTTGTCTTCACTGTAGTATCTGCTGTCTTCAAAACCACTTGCCTACTCCGACTGCTTTGCAAGAGCTCATAACCAAATGGTATGTCTTTGCATGTTTTGTATTGAAATCTATTGCCTTTCCCCCCTTTTTTTTCTTGTATTTAATTTCCCATTGTAGCCTTGGAAGTACAGGCCCGCGCCCTGCTCCATCCGCCTCCACCTCCAGCCACTGCAGGACCAGTGATGGCCCGCGCCCCTGTGATGGCCCGTGCCCCAGTGATGGCCCGTGCCCCTGTGATGGCCCGTGCCCCCGTTGCTGACGGTGCAGAGGTGAGTTCTGTGATAATTCTGGATAATTCTGTGTTTATATCACTTTTAGTCTGGGAATCTAAACTCAACCTCCCTCTACTGTTTGTGTCTGCCTACAGCTGCTGCCGAAACGCTGGCGTGCAGCTCTCACCGTGGACCAGCAGAAGTGGATCGGTCGGGCGCTGTTCACCAGGGGCAGCACGGGGAGGTCCCAGCTCGTGGATGAGCTAAGCCTGTGGTGGACACCTCCCCAACCCAGGCCGATCTACCATCAGCCACCCACTTCCCCCGACCTCTTCTTCCCATGTCGGCTGTTCCTCTGGATGCCCCATCGCATTTGGGGCATCCGGCTGACATGCCCCCAGCCACAGTGTGCAGGGTCCCTGACCAAGGCCGGGCTGTACAGGACCCTCCGGAGGGTCCTGGACATAGACGGGTGGTACCTCATGGCCACAGAGTACCTCGAGTGCCCCGTCTGTAAGAAGAAGGTTGTGGGGTGGTCACAGGGAATCATATGGCAGCTGCCTCCCACCTACAGCTGCCAGTTCCCGGCTCTACTCACGTACAAGTAAGTATGGTTGACCGTTGACCGTGGTTTTATTTAATTACTGTTACACTTTGTATTATTAAAATACCATATGCTACATGCTGTTATATTAGTGTTACCCCTACTCTAACGAGCCTTTCTTCACCAGGATATCCTGTGACTTGCGGGTGGTCGGCCTGCTGAGGTCCCGCACTCTGGGGAACAGTGCCTCTCGGCTGGCCGCCACGCTGTGGGAGCAGCATGCAGAAGCCTGGAAGCGGAGGTCCGTTCACTACCTCGGCGTCTGCGATCAGTTCCTGGCCTTGGGCACCGTGAGGAGGCAGTTCTTACCACCACCACCCATGCCTCCGGTGCCCTCACCCGCCTGGCTGTTGACCGTCTACGACTACGACGTGCTGTCACGGCTGGACGAGTCCAAGGCCAGGATCACTTCGACATTTGGATCCATCTTAAAGTTGGATTCAACAAAGAAGGTAAGGAAGGTGATTTTAGCAATGTATATCATATATTTATTGTATATGCATGTCCTTATGTTCTCTCTGTCTCTCTCACACTCTCTCCCACCAGAGGGCGAAGAAGCTCGCCAGTGCCGCCAGCCAAACGGCCGCCTGGGTTACCAATGTCTGTAACGAGCACGGACAGGTACCTTTTTAGAAGATGACAATATTCTTATTTATTCCTTTGTGAACAAAGTAATTTCCTGCCTGACAGAAGAAAGTTCTCATCTTATTTTATCTTGTGTTATTTCAGGTCCTCATGAGTGTTCTCACCTCTGTTGAGAGCGCGGAGGCCCTGTCGCCCATGGCGGCCGGACTAATGAGGCGGTACCGAGACGCAGGGGTACCCCCCCCCCAGCTCATCTACGTAGACCGCGACTGCTGTTGCCTTCAGGGCGGCGTGTCGGCGGCAGCTGCCTTGTTCCCGGACTGGGGTCAGGTGGTGGTGCGCCTCGACGTCTGGCACCTGATGCGCCGCTTCGCGAGGGCCATCACCACAGAGAGCCACGAGCTGTACCCCACGTTCATGCGGCAGCTGTCCTACTGCATCTTCGAGGTCGACAGTGGAGATGCACGCCGCCTGACTGACGCTAAGCGGTGTGAGCTGGAGGGGAAGCACGGGATGGTTGGCCTGGGCGAGGCCGAGGTGAGGGCGAGGATCTCCCGGGAGGAGTGGGGCCGCCACTGCCGTCGCCGCACGCGCGGAGTTGCGGAGACGGAGCGGCTCATCCGGGAGCTCCTCGACACCTTCGGCAGCCACAAGGGACACGACACCCTGGGCATCCCGTTGCTGGACCCCCGGCGCATCCAGGACATCTGGAGTACGCAGAGGCGACACCTCCGCTGCATTCAGGACCCACCTGGTGTGCAGCTGTACACACAGACCGGTAGGCTGACAAAGGGCGGAGTCAGTCTACCCGTGTTTCACTGCGCACGCGGTTCCACATCGCTGGAGTCGTTCCACCTCCACTTCAACCGGTTCATCCCAGGTAATTACATTTGTGTTACTGTCTTTACAGTGTCTCATCATTTTTTAAAAGCCCTCAAAACCCACCTTTCTACGCTTGCTTTCAACCCATGAACCCCTTCCTCTCACCTTTTTATATCGTTTATTTTTTACCTCTACTAAAACTGTATTGTTTGTTTTGTAAAGTGTCTTTGAGCATTAGGAAAAGCGCTATATAAATCTGATCTGTATTATTATTGATGTTGCTTCTTCCGCGTCGCTAATTGTCTCATTATTCTTTTGAAGGTACGCGGGCCAACGACCTGCAGTTCCAGACCTTCCTGGTAGATGGACTGGTCAGGTGGAACGAGGACCGCGCCGCGGCAGCAGCTGCACCACCTGCAGCGGAGGAGGAACCACAGCAGCCTCTGTGCTCCTACAGTGGCCACCTCAAGCACGTCCTTAACCTGGGGAGCCAAGAGCTGTTTGGTCTACCTATGGTTAAGGACTTCACCAAGCCTGCCGTGTACACTGGTATGTCAAGATCCCTTCCTTTGTATTTATTTTTGTGTCATTATTCAACACTATGTATGAATTGCAACATGAATATGTGTTGTCTTTTCCTCTTACAGGGGAACTCATTGGCATCCAGTACCTGTACCGGCAGACTGGCCGAGTGCTTGAGGAGGTCAGCCTGGACCCTGACACTCCGAATGAGACTGCCGCCGTTCTGGACCTAGACCTGGTGGATCAGGGCATTGAAGAGGATGGCGAGGACCCAACCCTCTTCTGTCCCCCCGTCAATGTCCCGTCCACCAGCCAGGCGGCAGTCCAGTCAGGTGATCCAGCTGACGCACCCGGGTCTGGGCTACCCACCCCCCCCGCCCCCGACACCTCTCCTGAGGCCCCCACACGCCGCCGCGCTGTCCAGCTGTCCTCCTCTGACTCAGAGGTAAGGCACTCCATTATATCACATACTTGGTGTATACGGTACTTGGATATTAATATATGACAATTTTGTATAGCATGTGAAGCGGTAGTCTAATATTCTGTCTCTCTCTCTCTCTCTCTGTCTCTTAGGGGGAGATGGGGGGCCCAGACGGCCAGCCAGGGTACCAGCATGTCCTCAAGCTGGCCAGGGCCTTGGTGAAAGCGCGGAACCGGCGGGGGCTGTCAAACCGGCGCGTAGAGCAGCTTGTTGCTCTCTGGCAGTGCGTGTCAGATTACGACAAACAACGGGTCGTCTACCCAGCGCGTGGGAAGGACAGTCTCCAACGGTAGTTACCACTATTTTCATTTAACCTGTGATAAGATAAGATGATCCTTTATTAAAATGCTGGTGTCAAAGCAGCGTGGGGGGGGGGGGGGGTACAGACCTATTATGACCTTCATTGTGCATGAGTGTGTGTTCCTGTGGGTCGCGTGTGTGTGTGTGTTAAATCAGAAAGGTCTTTATTGCCCAGTAGTTCACATTAGGGCTGCAACGATTAGTCGACATAATAAATAATAATAAAATAATCGTTAGTTGCAGCCCTAGTTCACATACAAGGAATTTGATTCGGTTGGTTTTGGTGCGACATTAACACACTCGTCGCCGTCTGCTTCTGAGAGGCGTCTGGGCTCGTCTGAGTACTTACTGTCGTTTAGCTCCTTTCACTGCCTTTGTTCACACCTTGAAACTGTCAATGTCCCCACTTCCTTCACAGCATACATCCTGTTCATAATTGAATCTCTCCTGTGTCTCTCCTCTGCAAGTTGGCCTGGCACCAGTTCCCCTGGCACCAGTCGCCTGGTGGAGGCCATTTGTATCCGTCTTTGCAGCCTCCACCCAGCAGCCACGCAGTCCGGGGGCGCCAGGGGGGCGAGCCGGTGGGCCCTCATCCTCGCGGACTACGTGGCTATCCGCGATGCAGTGGTGGCCAGCCCGAGACTGATGGCCCAGACCACTATACAGCTCTACGGGCTGAATCAGAGGACTATTTCACAGTGGTAAGATAAATATTATATATGCTGTAGTGTATAATATTCACTTGGTCAAATGTACATTATGTGATTGTCTGCATTATGAGGAGATGAATGCTAACTAGGGATGTCCAATATTATCGGCCGATATCGGCAGTAAAATGTGATATCGGAAAATATCGGTATCGGTAAAAAAAAAAAAAAAAAAACAATAACAATATTTGTGATAATCCAGTGAAATTATTAGTTACCTGAAATTATTCAGTTTTGGGGGGGGGGGGGGGGGGGAACCCTGCATATATCGATATCGGTTGATATCGGTATCGGAAATTAAGAGTTGGACAATATTGGAATATCGGTATCGGTAAAAAAGCCAATATCGAGCATCCCTAATGCTAACACATGTTTGTGCTTGTGTCTTTGTGTTACAGGTTCTCTGCACGGCAGAAGAAAGGGGAGAGGACCATCTTGGAGCAGGGACTGGGGGCCATGCCTGCTCCGAGCACCTCCGCCCAGCCTCTCCCTCCACCCATGGTGCTGTCCTTCCAGCAGGCTGGACAAGGACAGTCCTTCGCCTTCCCCGTGCCGGAGGACCACGCACGCCACGCCACCCAGCCAGTACTGCCCATCCTGCCCCGCCCTCCTCCGGACCAACAGGCCGGCCCCTCTACCGGCCCTCCTCCACCACCACCACCACCTCTTCCTCCCCCTCAACTCCCCCGGACCACGGCCTTCAGGAAGAGGAAGGCCGCAGAGGCTGCTGCTGCAGCGGGCCTGGTGGTGGTGGAGCCCCCCCATCAACGCAAGCTGTACGCCTGCAGCAAGTGTGGTCAGCCTAAGACGCTGGATACTGGCCACACTCGCATCGCAGGCGTGGCCTACTGCGCTGCTGCCATGCCTGCTCCGAGCACCTCCGCCCAGCCTCTCCCTCCACCCATGGTGCTGTCCTTCCAGCAAGCTGGACAAGGACAGCCCTTCGCCTTCCCCGTGCCGGAGGACCACGCACGCCACGCCACCCAGCCAGTAGTGCCCGCTTTAGTGCCCATCCTGCCCCGCCCTCCTCCGGACCAACAGGCCGGCCCCTCCTCCTACACCGGCCCACCACCACCACCACCTATCTCCAGGTCCACGGCCTACAGAAGGAGGAAGGCTGCGGCGGTGGTTGCTGCAGCAGGCCTGGTGGTGCCCCACCTGCAGGACCAAGAGGCCGGCCCCTCTCCTCCACCACCACCGCTCTCCCGGTCCATGGCGAGCACCTCCGCCCAGCCTCTCCCTGCACCCATGGCGCTGTCCTTCCAGCAGGTTGGAAAAGGACAGCCCTTCACCTATTTCGTGCCGGAGGACCACGCACGCCATGCCACCCAGCCAGTAGTGCCCGCTCCAGTGCCCATCCGCCCTCCTCCGGACCAAGAGGCAGGCCCCTCCTACACCGGCCCTCCACCACCTCTCTCCCGGTCCACGGCCTACCGAAAGAGGAAGGCCGCAGCGGCGGCGGCTGCAGCAGGCCTGGTGGTGGCGGTGAAGCCCCCCCGTCGGCAACACAAGGAGTACACCTGCAGCAAGTGTGGTCAGCCTAAGAGGCTGGCCACTGGCCACACGCGCATCGCAGGCGTGTCCTACTGCGCCGTTGTCGGCGGGAAGGGTGTCGAGGAGTGGCGGGCAACAATGGTGGACGCTAAGCGCGAGGACACTTGAGCCCCTGGCTGGGTGGCCTTGGACGTTTTTGTAAATAATTCATGTGTTTTTGTAAATAGTTTAATGAACTACATGAATTCAGTTCTACTCTTACGTGAACCGAGACCTCGTTGTGGTGTAAGGGCCTGAGTGTGTCTGTGATCCACAGAGCCATATTGTCGGTAGTCTTGACTACCGGTGGGGACTCCCTGGTCAAGCGGGTCTTGTGGTTAGACACCAGACAAACATCGGTTCAATCAAGTGACTTTTGTGCCAACATTAATTATTAATTCAGATGTTTAAATGCCCCCCCCCCCCCATGTACCCTTTTTCTCAACATATATGCAAATTGATTGATTGTGCCATGTGTGCATTTTTATTTCATCAGGCTGAAGTCAGTGAGGTGGAGCGGTTACTCCGCTCTCTTCCTGATGGTAAGTTAGCAGGCCTAGATAACCTGGATAGTAAAGTGCTGAGAATGACTGCTGGTATCATAGCATCTCCTATATGTCATATTATGAATAGATGTTTGGATGTGGGCCTATTTCCAAAGATGTGGAAGGAGGCTAAGGTTTTTCCTTTACCTAAGGATACCAAAGCTGCTTTTAATGAGGGAAATTCTAGACCTATAAGTATTTGACCTGTCTTGAGCAAAATCATGGCAAAGTTGGTGCATTCACAAATTCAAGAGTATTTTGTTTCAAGCAAGCTTGCAACAGATTCTCAACATGCCTATAGAGCTGGTCACTCTACTTCTACTGCTTTGATACAGATGACTGATGACTGGCTTAAAGCTATAGATAACTATGTTGGTGGGAGCTGTGCTGTTAGATTTTAGTGCTGCATTTGATGTGCTGGACCATTCTCTACTGGTTGAGAAACTTAAATGTTATGGTTTTAACTCTTCTGCTTTAAAGTGGATACTAAGTTATTTGTCCTCTAGATCACAGAAGGTGTATCTAAATGGCAGCCTGTCCAGTAGCAGAGGTCTAGAGTGTGGCGTTCCGCAAGGAAGTTGCCTAGGACCTTTGCTCTTCTCTGTATTTACTAATGACCTATCTTGGCCTACCAAATGGCCTACCAAATGTGCTACAACAGTTCTTTATGCAGATGATTCAACTTTGTATGACGCTGCACCATCATGCAATGTACTTAATGAAGTTTTGAGCAGAGAACTTAAAGTTGTGATTGATTGATTGATTGATTGATTGATTGATTGAAAAGTTTATTAACAGATTGCAGAATGGGTACAGTACAGTACAGCTCAATACATACAATTGTTAAGAGGATGCAGACCTGAGAAAGACTTTCGTCTTGTTTCCATCAGGGTCCTCCATTTTCAATTCATCATATTTGTGCATGACTGGGTAGTATGTAATAGACTTGTCCTTAATATCTCCAAGACTAAATGTATTGTGCTGGGAACAAGGCACAGGTTATCTACAAATCCAAAGCTTCATTTAAACTTGTGTAATTCGGCAGTTCAACAAGTTGAAAGTACTAAACTCCTTGGAGTGATGCTGGATTGCACTCTGTCTTGGTCTCAGCATATTAATTATATTGTTTTAAAAATGGGAAGAGCAATTGGTATTTCCAGGAAATGTGCTTATTTTGTTGCCCATCCCCTTTTATGTCAGATAGTGCAAAGTTTAGTTTTATGTCATCTTGACTATTGCTCTGCGATGTGTTGATCTGCTGCCAGTGGTGACCTCAGGAAGCTCCAGGTGGTCCAGAACAGGGCAGCACGGTTGGTACTGGGCTGCTCACTAAGGTCTAATGTGAGCCGTATGCATGCCCGCCTCTCTTGGCCTAACGTTGAAAATAGATTGTCTTTTAATATACTTGTGCTGTTCAAGTTGGTCATGAGCAGTAAAACTCAATTTTTTATACATAATCAGATTGTTTTTAGTAATACTGTGCACGAGCATTACACTAGAGGTTCCAGTAGTGGGCAGCTTGAATTGCCAGGTCCTAGAACCAGTGCTTTGGGGAGATCTTTTATTTTTAGAGCATTAATGGCCTGCCTCGGAACCTCTGCTGCATTTACAGTAGATTCACTTTTAAAAATAATCTTAAATTGTTTTTAACACTGTAAAGTAATTTTTTGTTTTTGTTTTACACTAATGTAATTGTAGCTATCTTAATTGTTACAGTAGTTTCATTATGCATTGTGTGTACTGACTTTTAATAATTTTGTTTTTGCAATAGTGATTGTTTTTGTATTTTTTGTGTGTGTGTGTGTGTGGACCCCAGGAAGACTAGCTGGTTGCTATCGCACCAGCTAATGGGGATCCCTAATCAAATCAAAATCAAATGTATTACACAACTACTTACGTAAATGAATATACAGTATTTTCCAAACAGAAGTCATGCGGTCTGCCTTGTTTATTTAAACATATTGTCAATGTACATATTGTTATTACACATATTATATTACTATTGTCCCACATTCCTCATCCACCAGGTGTAGGTCCAGAATCCAGACATCCGGAATTATTCCTACTCCTTTTTCGAACAGGGTAAACTGATTTGTTTATCGGTTTCTCTTCTTGTTGTCAAATGAACAGATATATTTTTGTCCTTCATTCATTCCAGACTCAGATATCCAACACTGAGGAGAGGCTCTGCAGTTACCACAGCTCACCACTAGAGGGTAGTAAGTAGCATATGGCCAAGGCTTAACATGTCACGTCTGTCCAACATACTCTGATTCAAGACGCCATCGTCCTGGCTCATGTCGAAATACTTCCCAAAGGTCAGTGAATACCACGACCACAACACCAGAGGGAGTTCCACAAATCATGTTAAACCCAGATTCGGCATAAACAAGGGACTAAACACGTTTCGCAATTATGCCACAATAATGTGGAACGCCCTACCTACAGCCATAAAATAATGTGAATCCCTACCCACCTTCAAAACCGCTCTCAAAGAGCACCTACGGGTGGCTGCAATTAGAAACTGGCCCGGTAAATGTCCAAATCCCCCACCCACCCACCCCCCTCCAATGTACAGTTTCTTCCCCTTCGGATGTATATATTTTTTTATGATTTCTGACACAGTACTGTATATTTGTATGTGATGGAGCCAGTGTCATGTTGGGACACAAAGCTGGTATAGCTGCAAAACTGTCTGAACTCTATCCTAATATATTGACCTGGCATTGCTTAAATCACCGGCTGGAACTTGCTGTAGGTGACACAGTTAATGATTAAATAGCTTTGATAAAGCAGGTCTTACTGTACCCATTGGTGGGGGCTTGCTTGACTGTTTTGAAACCACTGTTGTGAAACAAATTAAGTGATGTGTAATTTCTTTTCCTTCTCAAAATAAAGAAGTTCAAGTAAACACAAGTTGTCTAATTATTTTAAGTTTGCTTTTGTGTGTGTGTCTAGTCTAGTCTATGGCTCGCTGATAACAAACTATCATTACACATGGGCAAAACAGAGTCCATTCTCTTCGGTTCAAATAACAAACTCAGCAAGACCGACGGCTTCTCAGTTACAGTGGGTGACAATATTGTCACAAGGAAAGAAGATATTACCTACCTGGGTTCCATCCTAGAGGCAAATCTTTCCTGTGACAAAATGGCATCCAATGTAATAAAAAAAGTCAACCAACGAACTCGATTCTTGTACCGGATCTCCTCACTGGTAAACAAGAATACCCTGAAGACTCTAGCAGGAGAACTCATTCAAGGGTACTACGACTATGCTTGCACCTCATGGTACCAAAGCACCTCAAAGGCGCTAAAAACAAAATTACAAACATCTCAAAACAAACTGGTCAGACTACTGCTTGACCTTACTCCTAGAACCCACCTCACCCCTGCCCACTTTGACAACCTAGGATGGCTTAGAGTAGACGACAGAGTACAGCAACTTGCAATGGGCCTGGTCTACAAGATACACTACACGACCAAGGTACCCATGTACATGACAAAATACTTCCCAAAGGTCAGTGAATACCACGATCACAACACCAGAGGGAGCTCCACAAATCATGTTAAACCCAGATTCGGCTCAAACAAGGGACTAAACACGTTTCACAATTATGCCACATCAATGTGGAACGCCCTACCCAAAGCTGTAAAGGAATGTGAATCACTACCCACTTTCAAAAACACTCTCAAAAACACCTAAGGGAGACTGCAACTCGAAACTGGCCCCTGTAAATGTCCGAACACAACCCCCTCCAATGTACAGTAAATTACCAAGTATGGTCTTGTCAATAATCCAATGTACAGTTTTGTTTGTACAGTTGTACAGTGTCCTCCACCCACCCCTCCTACCCAACCCCCCCCCACCCACCCACCCAACCACCTCCAATGTACAGTCCCCCCCCACCCCCACCTACCCAATCCAATGTACAGTTTCTACGTCAAATGTATATACTATTTTTTTTCTGGACTCTTTTTGTATCACAAACAGTACTGTAATTGCAAATCTGGTATGTCATAAATGTATAGATGTAGCAGTACTGTCTATCTGTATGTCATGTATGTCATATATGTTACGATGAATTGAAAATGGGGGACCCTGATGTAAACAAGACGAAAGTCTTTCTCTGGTCTGCATCCCCTTAACAATTGTATGTATTGAGCTGTACTGTACTGTACCCATTCTGCAATCTGTTAATAAAGTTTTCAATCAATCAATCAATGTGTAAAACTATTTCTTTAATTGAATTAACTTAAACTAGAAAAGTAAATACAAACTAAATTAACAATGTAAGGTAATTTAGTTAGTATTTACTTTTCTCTAGTTTAAGATTGGTGGTAGAAATGCGCCCTGTTGATTGGTTGCATTTCTCGAAATATTGACACAGAGAAGATGACCGGAATCCCTCGCAACTAAAATTGGAACGATACAGAGAAGATGACAGGAATCCCTCGCAACTAAAATTGGAACGATACAGAGAAGATGAGAGGAATCCCTTGCAACTAAAATTGGAACGATACAGAGACGATGACCGGAATCCCTCGCAACCAGGCTGCGCAGGCGCAGTTCTCTGTTTGAGTGGAGGGGGATGGGGTGGGAGGAGGCGGGGATCTCGCCTCACACAGAATCCCACCTCCGAGGCTCCGACGTGTCGTGAAGCATGTATTTGCTTTTTCATTTTCTGAAAAGCCGCCATTGTTCTCCACGTGAGAGACTAGCTCCCAGCGTTACTGACCAGCAGAGACACTGACTTGCAACTTTTCAGAGACTGTAAGTTAATTTAACGTATTCTAATTTAAAGCAACCTATATATATTACTATTTGTTAATCACAGCGTTATTTCACCGTGTGTTTGTGTGCGCGCGCCCCGTGTAATGGCAAATTACTTTTACTCGCGCTTTTTTCGGTGGCTTTCAGTGTATGTATGAAACACATTATACATTCAGGTATATATTACTATTGATACATCGAGGTAACGTTAATATGCCGTTGTTAATCAGAACTATATTTGCCTGCTTGCACGCTTTCCGTGGCAAATGCACTCGCGCTTCGAGACAGTACGTTCATTTAACTTATTCTAGTCTAAAGAAACCTATATTACCATTGATACATCTAGGGTAACGTGAATGCTACAAAACTAATGCCTTTAGTTAATCAGAAAGTTATTTGCGTTATAAACGACCATACATAGTAGTATCGTTATATATTGCTAATGCCAGGTAATGTGAATGAATGGCACAAAACGAATGCCTTTAACTTAAGGATATGATCAAACAAAGCATCTACTGTATTACTGTGTTACTATTGATGAATGTCTTTGTTAATCAGAACTGTATTTGCGTTATAACCTGTGTGTGCGTGCGCGCTTTCAGTGTACGTCCTTTCTGCGTAACTTGGCGTTGAGAGAAAAAGACAGCCAAGATTGTACTTTAAACTAAATGACTTATTTGCCTGTATATTCTAATTACATGCAATGCTTTGGTCCAACATTAAAACTTCAAAGTAGAATTGTAATATGTACTTTCTCAGTCAGTGCTAAGTGCAGTCATCCAGTGGCGGCTCGCCACTAGGGGCGCAAGGGCGCCGACCCACCTGCTGGCCAGCTGCTGTTAAATCAGAGAAGAAGACAATAAAACTTTTTCGTTTTTGTGTTTTATAGCCCTATAAATAATATAAACATGTTTAAAATGAATAATATTTACTCATTTTAAGTATGTTTGTATTTCCAATGCACAATATAACGTTATTATCTAAATTAAAAAAACGTCGTTTTCATGAGCAGGAAGTTACGTTTTTTTTTGTTTTTTCGTATTTCTCGCCCGGGCTAGAAGCGATAGCGCTCTGAGTGCGCGTCACAGTTTGATCGCTGTCTCCGTCACAGCCAATCAGTGCATACGGCGTTGTGCGTTGAAATATGACTATTATGTTGGAATCCGAGCGCGATTTGAAGCGGTCTAGGCAGCAGCGTGAACTTCCGTGAAGAATTTCCATAGCCGCATTTCGCGGAGACGCTCTCTGATTGGCCGACGCCAGTATTTTTTTCCATGGCAGAATTTCACAGAGACGATCTCTGATTGGCCGAATCCAATTTCGAATGTTCCAATTCTAGCTTCTAGCTTGGTTCCTAGGTTGGTCCTAGGTTGTTTGTCGTGCCGTGACTGCAAGTTCTTTAGACTGTTAAGCTTAGGCACTCTTTCAAAGTTGGTTAAGGTTAGAGAGAGTTTGTCTTAGAGCATGGCGATAGAACGCCAGGTAGTTTGCAGTCTGTTCGAGCGGAAATGGACAAAGGAATGTACTTGTTGAGTGTTGTGCTAACGAGCTCAGCTAACACTTGGCTAACAAGCTATATGGCGGATTATACACGTTTATCAAGCTCTCCTGCCCTGGACGTTTCAACTAAACAGTGAGTCTCTCTCTCTCTCTCTCTCTCTCTCTCTCTCTCTGTGCTTAACGTTAACGTTTGTAAATAGTTTTTTTTAGGAGCAGTACTACTGCTGGCCATTCATGAAGCGAGACATTGCTGATTGTTTATTTATTTTATAACACAAGACTATGACTACCAACTGCCTAGCCAGCCGTGTATCAATCTTGGATGCAATAATAACGTTACTTACCACACTGACTATGTCGATGGCTCATTGATTTAACTACTGCAGCTCTCTCGGATTGAAAATACGTGGATTATGGCTTGTTCAATATCGTCTATGTTTGAATGAATGAGAACTTTATTAACAGATTGCAGAATGGGTACAATACAGTACGGCTCAATACACACAATTGTTAAGGGGATGCAGACCAGAGAAAGACGTTTGTCTTGTTTACATCAGGGTCCCAGATTTTCGATTCATATCGATAGTTTAATAGCTAGCCTTGGCTCGTTTAACAATATGCAAAATATGTGTACAGCCCTGTACTCATACTGAAGTTATTCTTGGTATATAATAGGTCTGATTGTGTAACGAATCGATTCCACGTCGCGCTGTGTGTGAGAGAGAGAAGGAGAGAGGGAGAGATCTGCCTGTGTTTGGAGACGGGCGAGTTTTGTTTCTAACTTTTCTATTTATATTGTGTTTCAAGTTGTGAATTAGAGTCTAGACTATACTTTATTTGACTGGTTGTGTGTTGTTGTAGTAACAGCTGAGCGACTCGTTCATAAGAGCCGATTCATTGCCGTGAGCGTGAGTCGAATCGCTCACGTCTTGCCATGAGTCTTGCGTGGTACAGTACTGTACATGTTTGCAAAATATTTGGTATAGCGCCCCTAGTGGCGAAGTACCCACCGGCCGCCACTGCAGTCATCTTATGCAGCATCACTTTTCACATCAAAACAAAAGCAGAACTGTAATGTGGACTCTCAGGGAAAGATCTACAAAAAAAAAAGTTCTACAGGGAAAAGTCTCAGTGGTGACCACTGCAGTACATAGTAGTATGATTATATTGCTAATGTAATGGCACAAAACGAATGCCTTTAAGGATAGAATAAAACGAAGCATCTACTAGGGGTGGACGGTATAAACGGTATACGGTATGAATTTGCTCTACGGTATGGATTTTGACTATACCGTATAACCGGTAGTGCAGCTCTAAAATAGCAATGACGTCATGTAACCACAGCGCGACTATTTCACTCGCATTTGCCCCTAAAAATAGATAGAATTAGTCATAGATAATAGATATGTGCGAACTAGAAAAAGTTATTTAGGAGGCTTCGCGCAGTGGGCGTGCCAGCCCCTCCCGCACGCATGTAAACACGGGTCTACTAGTAGTCTAGTGGGACGGGACGTCTCCCTGAGCTAACGTTAGCTTAGCTACCGTTACAAAATGACCCAGTCAACTATTCACTTTTAGTTTAATACATGATGAGGCATTGTCTAACCGAACGGTATCTAGTCGGCCAGCTACCGATAGCTCCTGACATCAACAAACGCTCCATCAAGTCTAGTAGAGTAGACGTGTATGATAGCTCCGTTAGCCGTTAGCTCACGTTAACGCAAATTAGTTCACCGTTCAAAACGAAATGTCCCATTGAACTAAATAATTCACTGAGGCGTTGTATTAACGTTATATATCCGGCTAGCAGTAGCTACAGATAGCTCCTGATATCAATGTCTTATAACACTGATTCGATGCGTATTCGAGCTGCGGGCTTGCTAACGTTATAGTACCAATACAATAGGGTCCAGGTGCAGCGCCGGAGAATCCTGGCCGTAGCTCTGCTCGAGGCTACTAGAGTATAGGTCCAGGTGCAGCTCTGGAGAATCCTGGCCGTAGCTGGAGGCTACTAGAGTACACACAGACAGTGGAGCTTGTTGCGTGGTGGCGATGTCTCGCAGATAATACAAGTACAAGTCTAATTATATAATATATATATTTTATAAAAAAAAAAAAAAATTATATAAAATAAATTTTTTTTTAATCAAAAACGATGATACCGTGATATATACCGTTACCGTCTATGCTTCAAATTATACCGTGATATAAATTTTAGACCATACCGTCCACCCCTAGCATCTACTGTATTACCGTGTGTTTCTATTGTAAGCAAGTCAAGCAAGTGTAGAGCTTTCTGTTGACTTTTTATCAAATTTTTAGCTCCACATATTTTATGTTCTTTTATTCGTTTTATTTATTCTATGTTATTCTATGTTTAGTCTTGCCTATTTTTTATTCCTTATTTTATTCTTGCTAGTTCTTATGTTCTTTTAACTGTAGCGCTTTGAGATTTGCCCTGCAATTGTAAAGCGCATTACCAATAAAAATCTATTATTATTATTATTATTAAGTGTAATTGAACACAATACATGCTTTGTCATTACATTTTGTCACCCTTGCACCCATGACTGTTTAGATGGAGAATCCTAGTTTTAAGACCACCCCCTATGGGGAGCTGGCCTTGGTGGCATCCCCGGTGGCCCAGCGCCATGTCCGCGCCGCCGCCCAGGCCGCGATGGCCAAAAAGCCAGAGGAGGTGGAGGCCGAAGCCCGTGCCCACGTCTTCTCCGAGGGGGGTGACCCTGGTAACTTACTTCTTTTTTTTTAGAACTTCTTTTTCATTATGTTTCAAACAATAGTCCAGTACAACATGAAAATGCATTTTAACTTGATGTGACCTTTTTTCATTCCAACGTGAATAGACATATGAGTAACTTTATAATGGAATGGGTAAGTCTGGACATGGAAGAACGTCTCCCTAATCAATGCCCTTTGGCTGGTGTCTGCTGTAGTCTCCCTAATCAATGCCCTTTGGCTGGTGTCTGCTATAGTCTCCCTAATCAATGCCCTTCGGCTGGTGTCTGCTGTAGCTGTAGTCTTCCTGCCATTGGGTCTGTGCATGGTGTAGCTGTAGTCTCCCTGCCATTGCGTCTGTCTGCTGTAGCTGTAGTCTCGCTCCCTGCCATTGGGTCTGTGCATGGTGTAGCTGTAGTCTCCCTGCCATTGCGTCTGTCTGCTGTAGCTGTAGTCTCCCTGCCATTGGGTCTGTGCATGGTGTAGCTGTCATAACCACACTGTGTATTAGTGCTCGTTTGTCTTCACTGTAGTATCTGCTGTCTTCAAAACCACTTGCCTACTCCGACTGCTTTGCAAGAGCTCATAACCAAATGGTATGTCTTTGCATGTTTTGTATTGAAATCTATTGCCTTTCCCCCCTTTTTTTCTTGTATTTAATTTCCCATTGTAGCCTTGGAAGTACATGCCCGTGCCCTGCTCCATCCGCCTCCACCTCCACCTCCAGCCACTGCAGGACCAGTGATGGCCCGTGCCCCTGTGATGGCCCGTGCCCCCGTTGCTGACGGTGCAGAGGTGAGTTCTGTGATAATTCTGGATAATTCTGTGTTTATATCACTTTTAGTCTGGGAATCTAAACTCAACCTCCCTCTACTGTTTGTGTCTGCCTACAGCTGCTGCCGAAACGCTGGCGTGCAGCTCTCACCGTGGACCAGCAGATGTGGATCGGTCGGGTGCTGTTCACCAGGGGCAGCACGGGGAGGTCCCAGCTCGTGGGTGAGCTAAGCCTGTGGTGGACACCTCCCCAACCCAAGCCGATCTACCATCAGCCACCCACTTCCCCCGACCTCTTCTTCCCATGTCGGCTGTTCCTCTGGATGCCCCATCGCATTTGGGGCATCCGGCTGACATGCCCCCAGCCACAGTGTGCAGGGTCCCTGACCAAGTCTGGGCTGTACAGGACCCTCCGGAGGGTCCTGGACATAGACGGGTGGTACCTCATGGCCACAGAGTACCTCGAGTGCCCCGTCTGTAAGAAGAAGGTTGTGGGGTGGTCACAGGGAATCATACGGCAGCTGCCTCCCACCTACAGCTGCCAGTTCCCGGCTCTACTCACGTACAAGTAAGTGTGGTTGACCGTTGACCGTGGTTTTATTTAATTACTGTTACACTTTGTGTTGTGAAGGGCCAGATTAAACTGAATATATATATATGTATCGTTTGATATACTTTGTATATTATTTATATATATACACGGAATATCCCTTTACCTGCGTTCAGACCAGAGTAATATTCGCTCTCCTATTGGACAGCGCCCCCAGGCGCCAGCGCGCAAGCCCCCAACGGCAAGTTCAAAGACAACTGCAGGCATGTCAGAACATGCCCAGAGTCAGCGTAGTAATACGAGACAAGGACTGAGGTTGGGACTAGATATTCACTTAAGTATATATATTGACGCAGGTGTAAACAGCAGTACCTTACCCACCTTCACCACGAGTCAACGTGCAGTGAAGTGAGCAACCTAGCGTCTAAATAGAGCATTGAGAACCGCGTGCGAATGGAATGTTAAAGTGTCAGAGTTTAATGAAGTAACGTTGAGTTCGACTTAATCTAATGTGAGGTAAATAGTCGATCATTTATTGTATATCGTGCGGCCACAGTTCTTCCGTGTGTAGCATTACCCATCGGTTCGTCGTGTCTTTAGCTAGTGCACTTAACCAGGCTGTGTGGCCTAAATACGTCGCCCACACCCGAGGAGTCCTAGGCGGAGAACCGTTGGACATGTACACAGGAGAATCGGCGCCGGCGATTGCAGAACCATTCCTGGTTGGATTATATTGATTTGGGACGTGACTACCGGAGAAGAGCATCATTGATTTCCACTATCGTTTGGGATTCAACCTCGTGAGGATTACAACTCGGGCCTGCCTCGTGGACGGGGCTGGCTAGCTGTCATCAATGCTGTCGAGCATTTTGGATTACAACTATTGCTTTTGCTGCTGATCAAGGGAGTTTACAAGCACCGACTCCTGTACCTGGAGTCTCTTTATTCCCCATTGAATCAGACGGAGTACCCGAACATTCCTCTACCCTCCAGGCCTTACACCCCGGAGGGAACCCATTGTCTCCAGTTGGTACCAGTGTTGCCCTATATAATTGCTACTATACAACAGGTGGCGTCAGCTTAGACCCATCGTAGGATTCCTGCTATTCTTAGTGACTTATGCTCTTGACTGACTTTACGTATATTCTTCGCCATACAAGCGCGACCCTAATTCTCATTCTGTAACCTAACGTTGCCTAATAATAATAAATTACCCTCCAATAGTATTTCTGTGTCAATGCCGTGTTCTTGTGGGTGTTCACCATCTATATTTGATGTACTGTCTGGTAGGGCTGCAACTAATGACTAATTTGGTAGTCGACTAATCTGCCGATTATTTTTTCGATTAGTCGACTAATCGAAAACCAATGTAAACAACAACAATTTTTTTTTTTTTTTTTTTTTTTAATTACCTATCTTTGTGAAAGTGGCTTCTCAGCTCTGGTCCAGCTGAAGACAGAGCAGAGGAACAGATTGGACATTGAGCATGACCTCAGAGTTGCTTGTCTACCATCACCCCAGACTTTGAGACTCTTGTCAGGACCAAACAACAACATCATAACATGATGATCCCATAGCAAATTAAAATAATGACTCATGAAACATTTGAATTTGGATCTTTAAGCCACTTTAAATGAAAATGTATTTGAAGAACAATACAGCAATCACTCATAACAAGATAAATAAATTAAATAATACAAATTAAAGTGGAAGTGTACTTTAAATAACTTTTGTTTGCTGTGTGTGAGAGGAGTCCGTGTGTGTGTGTATGTGTGTGTGTCTTACTCTGATCGCTGTGTGAGTGAGAGGAGTGTGTGTACTGTGTAATTTGTGTGTGTGTCTTACTCTGATCGCTGTGTGAGTGAGAGGTGTGTAATTTGTGTATGTGTGTGTGTCTTACTCTGATCGCTGTGTGTGAGTGAGAGGAGTGTGAATGTGTGTGTGTCTTACTCTGATCGCTGTGTGTGAGAGAGAGGAGTGTGAATGTGTGTGTGTCTTACTCTGATCGCTGTGTGTGAGTGAGAGGAGTGTGTATGTGTGTGTGTCTTACTCTGATCGCTGTGTGTGAGTGAGAGGAGTGTGTATGTGTGTGTCTTACTCTGATCGCTGTGTGTGAGTGAGAGGAGTGCGTGTGTAATGTATTGTGTGTCTAGTCTGATCATCATCTCCTGCAGGGGAACAATGTTTTCAATGTCCAAAATTTGCTATGGGATCATCATGTTATGATGTTGTCTGGAACCCTGAGAAGCCACTCTCACAAAGATAGGTAGTGCACAAAAAAAAAAAAAAAAATTTAATGACTAATCGACGCAACAATTTCTCGTCGACGATTTTTTATAATCGACGTCGTCGATTATGTTGACTAATCGTTGCAGCCCTACTGTCTGGCCAGTAATTAAAGTACATAACTAGCAGTGGTTTAATCTATCACAATCTTTAATACAGTCAGGGTTTTGTAACCCCTCAGGTACACTTTGTATTATTAAAATACCATATGCTACATGCTGTTATATTAGTGTTACCCCTACTCTAACGAGCCTTTCTTCACCAGGCTATCCTGTGACTTGCGGGTGGTCGGCCTGCTGAGGTCCCGCACTCTGGGGAACAGTGCCTCTCGGCTGGCCGCCACGCTGTGGGAGCAGCATGCAGAAGCCTGGAAGCGGAGGTCCGTTCACTACCTCGGCGTCTGCGATCAGTTCCTGGCCTTGGGCACCGTGAGGAGGCAGTTCTTACCACCACCACCCATGCCTCCGGTGCCCTCACCCGCCTGGCTGTTGACCGTCTACGACTACGACGTGCTGTCACGGCTGGACGAGTCCAAGGCCAGGATCACTTCGACATTTGGATCCATCTTAAAGTTGGATTCAACAAAGAAGGTAAGGAAGGTGATTTTAGCAATGTATATCATATATTTATTGTATATGCATGTCCTTATGTTCTCTCTGTCTCTCTCACACTCTCTCCCACCAGAGGGCGAAGAAGCTCGCCAGTGCCGCCAGCCAAACGGCCGCCTGGGTTACCAATGTCTGTAACGAGCACGGACAGGTACCTTTTTAGAAGATGACAATATTCTTATTTATTCCTTTGTGAACAAAGTAATTTCCTGCCTGACAGAAGAAAGTTCTCATCTTATTTTATCTTGTGTTATTTCAGGTCCTCATGAGTGTTCTCACCTCTGTTGAGAGCGCGGAGGCCCTGTCGCCCATGGCGGCCGGACTAATGAGGCGGTACCGAGACGCAGGGGTACCCCCCCCCCAGCTCATCTACGTAGACCGCGACTGCTGTTGTCTTCAGGGCGGCGTGTCGGCGACAGCTGCCTTGTTTCCGGACTGGGGTCAGGTGGTGGTGCGCCTCGACGTCTGGCACCTGATGCGCCGCTTCGCGAGGGCCATCACCACAGAGAGCCACGAGCTGTACCCCACGTTCATGCGGCAGCTGTCCTACTGCATCTTCGAGGTCGACAGTGGAGATGCACGCCGCCTGACTGACGCTAAGCGGTGTGAGCTGGAGGGGAAGCACGGGATGGTTGGCCTGGGCGAGGCCGAGGTGAGGGCGAGGATCTCCCGCGAGGAGTGGGGCCGCCACTGCCGTCGCCGCACGCGCGGAGTTGCGGAGACGGAGCGGCTCATCCGGGAGCTCCTCGACACCTTCGGCAGCCACAAGGGACACGACACCCTGGGTATCCCATTGCTGGACCCCCGGCGCATCCAGGACATCTGGAGTACGCAGAGGCGACACCTCCGCTGCATTCAGGACCCACCTGGTGTGCAGCTGTACACGGAGACCGGTAGGCTGACAAAGGGCGGAGTCAGTCTACCCGTGTTTCGCTGCGCGCGCGGTTCCACATCGCTGGAGTCGTTCCACCTCCACTTCAACCGGTTCATCCCAGGTAATTACATTTGTGTTACTGTCTTTACAGTGTCTCATCATTTTTTAAAAGCCCTCAAAAGCCACCTTTCTACGCTTGCTTTCAACCCATGAACCCCTTCCTCTCACCTTTTTATATCGTTTATTTTTTTCCTCTACTAAAACTGTATTGTTTGTTTTGTAAAGTGTCTTTGAGCATTAGGAAAAGCGCTATATGAATCTGATCTGTATTATTATTAATGTTGCTTCTTCCGCGTCGCTAATTGTCTCATTATTCTTTTGAAGGTACGCGGGCCAACGACCTGCAGTTCCAGACCTTCCTGGTAGATGGACTGGTCAGGTGGAACGAGGACCGCGCCGCGGCAGCAGCTGCACCACCTGCAGCGGAGGAGGAACCACGGCAGCCTCTGTGCTCCTACAGTGGCCACCTCAAGCACGTCCTTAACCTGGGGAGCCAAGAGCTGTTTGGTCTACCTATGGTTAAGGACTTCACCAAGCCTGCCGTGTACACTGGTATGTCAAGATCCCTTCCTTTGTATTTATTTTTGTGTCATTATTCAACACTATGTATGAATTGCAACATGAATATGTGTTGTCTTTTCCTCTTACAGGGGAACTCATTGGCATCCAGTACCTGTACCGGCAGACTGGCCGAGTGCTTGAGGAGGTCAGCCTGGACCCTGACACTCCGAATGAGACTGCCGCCGTTCTGGACCTAGACCTGGTGGATCAGGGCATTGAAGAGGATGGCGAGGACCCAACCCTCTTCTGTCCCCCCGTCAATGTCCCGTCCACCAGCCAGGCGGCAGTCCAGTCAGGTGATCCAGCTGACGCACCCGGGTCTGGGCTACCCACCCCCCCCGCCCCCGACACCTCTCCTGAGGCCCCCACACGCCGCCGCCGCGCTGTCCAGCTGTCCTCCTCTGACTCAGAGGTAAGGCACTCCATTATATCACATACTTGGTGTATACGGTACTTGGATATTAATATATGACAATTTTGTATAGCATGTGAAGCGGTAGTCTAATATTCTGTCTCTCTCTCTCTCTCTGTCTCTTAGGGGGAGATGGGGGGCCCAGACGGCCAGCCAGGGTACCAGCATGTCCTCAAGCTGGCCAGGGCCTTGGTGAAAGCGCGGAACCGGCGGGGGCTGTCAAACCGGCGCGTAGAGCAGCTTGTTGCTCTCTGGCAGTGCGTGTCAGATTACGACAAACAACGGGTCGTCTACCCAGCGCGCGGGAAGGACAGTCTCCAACGGTAGTTACCACTATTTTCATTTAACCTGTGATAAGATAAGATGATCCTTTATTAAAGTGCTGGTGTCAAAGCAGCGGGGGGGGGGGGGGGGGGGGTACAGACCTATTATGACCTTCATTGTGCATGAGTGTGTGTTCCTGTGGGTGGCGTGTGTGTGTGTTAATTCAGAAAGGTCTTTATTGCCCAGTAGTTCACATTAGGGCTGCAACGATTAGTCGACATAATAAATAATAATAAAATAATCGTTAGTTGCAGCCCTAGTTCACATACAAGGAATTTGATTCGGTTGGTTTTGGTGCGACATTAACACACTCGTCGCCGTCTGCTTCTGAGAGGCGTCGTGGGGGGGGGGGGGCTGTAGCTGTTCCGCAACCGTTCCTACTTCCGGGGTAGGCCTGATTGGCCCCGACAGGCACGTGACCCGCCGCGGCCACGCCCCGCGGCAGCCCCAGGAGCAAGCGCGCTACTGCTGGAGTTCGCTTCGCCTTTCACATCGCTGCCGTTGGCGAAAGCAGACAAATGAATGACTAATTCGGTCAGAAATAACGTAACTAATAACGTTAGTAAGCACTGCTTATATGCTTATTATGTCTGCGGGGTACAGTAAACGTTTCTCCCGGTACATTCTGAAGAGCACACCGCTGTATGTTGGAGAACCAGCGGGCTGTATGTTGGAGAACCAGCGGTCTTCCTCACTCGAGTGAGACTAAAGCCGTGCACTGCACAGTCTCTAACAGTGTAACAGTAAGAAGCATTTTGGATAAAAGTATTCTGTACTTCTGTATGACAACAATGTATGCCTTTCAAATGTTAAATGATTAAATGATACACAGCGAAATCTACGCTCTCGCCTCTCATCCTGCTTTCGCCAACGGCAGCGATGTGAAAGGCGAAGCGAACTCCAGCAGTAGCGCGCTTGCTCCTGGGGCTGCCGCGGGGCGTGGCCGCGGCGGGTCACGTGCCTGTCGGGGCCAATCAGGCCTACCCCGGAAGTAGGAACGGTTGCGGAACAGCTACAGGCGGGGGGGGGGGGGGGGGGGGTCTAGGCTCGTCTGAGTACTTACTGTCGTTTAGCTCCTTTCACTGCCTTTGTTCACACCATGAAACTGTCAATGTCCCCACTTCTTTCACAGCATACATCCTGTTCATAATTGAATCTCTCCTGTGTCTCTCCTCTGCAAGTTGGCCTGGCACCAGTCGCCTGGTGGAGGCCATTTGTATCAGGCTCTGCAGCCTCCACCCAGCAGCCACGCAGTCCGGGGGCGCCAGGGGGGCGAGCCGGTGGGCCCTCATCCTCGCGGACTACGTGGCTATCCGCGATGCAGTGCTGACCAGCCCGAGACTGATGGCCCAGACCACTATACAGCTCTACAGGCTGACTCAGAGGACTATTTCACAGTGGTAAGATAAATATTATATATGCTGTAGTGCAGGGCTATTCAACTGGTGGCATGATTCTGACCGGCCCGCCAAAGATTACATGATAATAATTTTTTTTTATATTATATTATATTATTTTTTTTTTTTTTTACTTTTTTCTTTTCATGTCAACGTTAACACGCACAATTGAGCCAAAAGTCACTCAATTAATGACAGATTTCATTGATAAATTGAGGGAAAACTTGGTCGATTTGATGAATTTGACATGTCCAGAGAATTGATGCATTTTGTGAGCAACCCATTTGCCAATGTAGCTGCTATTTCCACAAGTTCCTTGCATCACTTCACATTGATGAAGGTCTCCTGCAACTTGAAATAATTGACATGCAAGCATCATCTGCTCTGAAGCAGGCACTTGAGAATGAATCCACCACAACATTTTGGATAAAGTGTATTCATGTCAAGACATTCCCCAAAATAAAAACGCTGGCAATATCTGTGCTAACAATGTTTGGCTCAACATACACCTGTGAATCCAGTTTCTCACATGAATGCCATTAAAACAAGCAACCGTGCCTCCTTGACAAATGAGCATTTGCATCACTGTTTGCGGGTAGCCCTCACTTCCTATGAACCCTCTTTCTCTGCCATTGCCCAGTCAAAGAAGTGCAATCGCTTTCATTAGATGTGTGTATGTAGGCTAGGCCTGTCTGCCCCCCACCCCCCTGATGTTTGAGAGTTAAGAGTGGACAATAAGTGCTAATAAGATGCTGTGATTTGTTGTTGTTGCACAGACATGAAGCACTTTTTCATAAGCTCAGCTGCACTATAATGTGTTTTTTTGTTCAAGTGTTGATGTTAGAATGTTCAGATGCACATCATGCACTTGTTTGTTTGTTTATTTTATTTTTATATTGAAATGTTGAAGAGGAGATGTTGCAGTTGTTGCACAGTCATAAATGAAGCACTTTTTGCAGGAGATGTTGCAGATGTGGCACATAAATGAAGCACTTTTTTTGAAAAGTATACTACTTTTGCAATGTAGTTAAATAAAAGTTGTGAAAATGTGGTTGCGTGTTGTGTCAAGTGTACATATATTCATAGCACGGGGAGGCGCCGTGGCAGTCCGGCCCCTGGCCCCTTGGGTTTCTGACAATGTGGCCCCCTGAACAATTTAGTTGAATAGCCCTGCTGTAGTGTATAATATTCACGTGGTCAAATGTACATTATGTGATTGTCTGCATTATGAGGAGATGAATGCTAACACATGTTTGTGCTTGTGTCTTTGTGTTACAGGTTCTCTGCACGGCAGAAGAAAGGGGAGAGGACCTTCATGGAGCAGGGACTGGGGGCCATGCCTGCTCCGAGCACCTCCGCCCAGCCTCTCCCTCCACCCATGGTGCTGTCCTTCCAGCAGGCTGCACAAGGACAGTCCTTCACCTTCCCCGTGCCGGACGACCACGCACGCCACGCCACCCAGCCAGTAGTGCCCGCTTTATTGCCCATCCTGCCCCCCCCTCCTTCGGACCAACAGGCCGGCCCCTCTACCGGCCCTCCTCCACCACCACCTCTTCCTCCCCCTCAACTCCCCCGGACCACGGCCTTCAGGAAGAGGAAGGCCGCAGAGGCTGCTGCTGCAGCAGGCCTGGTGGTGGTGGAGCCCCCCCGTCAACGCAAGCAGTACGCCTGCAGCAAGTGTGGTCAGCCTAAGACGCTGGATACTGGCCACACTCGCATCGCAGGCGTGGCCTACTGCGCTGCTGTTGGCGGGAGGAGTGTCGAGGAGTGGCGGGCAATGATGAAGGACGCTAGGCCTACTAGGCCTAAGGACACGTTTTTGTAAATAATTCATGAGTTTTTGTAAATAGTTGAATGTTTTTGTAAATAGTTGAATGAACCACATGAATTCCTAGCTTGGACGTTTTTGTAAATAATTCATGAGTTTTTGTAAATAGTTGAATGTTTTTGTAAATAGTTGAATGAACTACATCATGAATTCAGTTCTACTCTTACGTGAACCGAGACCTCGTTGTGGTGTAAGGGCCTGAGTGTGTCTGTGATCCACAGAGCCATATTGTCGGTAGTCTTGATTACCAGTGGGGACTCCCTTGTCAAGCGGATCTGTGGTTAGACACCAGACAAACATCGGTTCAATCAAGTGACTTTTGTGCCAACATTAATTAATTAATTCAAGATCGTGGGCCTGTGTGTAAGTTTAATTTAAATGCCCCATGCACTCTTTGATTGATTGTGCCATGTATTACACAACTACTTACTAAATAAATATACAGTATTTTCCAAACAAGTCATGCCCCTTGTTTATTTAAACATATTGTCAATGTACACATTGTTATTACACATTACTATTCTCCCTGCAGTGGCTGAGCAAGCTAAGCTGTTTTCTCTACATAATGTACACATTGTTATTATACACATTACTATTCTCCCTGCAGTGGCTGAGCAAGCTAAGCTGTTTTCTCTACATAATGTACACATTGTTATTATACACATTACTATTCTCCCTGCAGTGGCTGAGCAAGCTAAGCTGTTTTCTCTACATAATGTACACATTGTTATTATACACATTACTATTCTCCCTTAAAATACTATAGTCAAACCAGGGGCGGATTTAGGATTGTAGGAGATCCGGGGCTTAGCCCAGATAGGTGCCCTTTATTTTTCATTTTTTTTTTTTTTTGTAAATGTTTTTTTTGGGCAGGCAATGGGTGGTTTTTTGGGCAGATTTTTTTTGAATTTAATGAACCTGTACGTGCAATTTCCTGCAATATAGAGCCTTCAATCTTGACCAATGAAGCTGCTCTTTTCACTATAAAACTCAGTTAACCATAACGTATAAGGTTATAAGGTCTTAACGTAGTTATGGTTAGATTTATATATTGGGGGGGGGATATATCATATTTTTCATATAATCAAAAAGTGGTGGAGCAAGATCATACCTTTGCTCCCCCAAGTTCAATAGTGGGAGAGCAGAGATGCTCCGAATGCTCTTATGGCCAGGCGTCTATGATTCACTGATACAAAGTAAAATAGTGCAGTGCAATAAAATAGTTAGTAAAATAGAATAAAATAATGCAATAGTGCATTGCAATAAAATAGTTATCATCGTATTTTTTCGGGAGGCCGGTAAGGAGTGCATTACAGTAGTCGAGTTGGCTTGAGATAAAGGCATGGATCTGGTTTTTAGCGTCCTTTTGATTTATAAATGGCCGTACTTTAGCTATGTTTCTAAGGTGGAAGAATTAAGTTTGTGTCAACTTGTTGATTGTGATTTAAAGCTTAGGTCTGAGTCTACCATAACACCAAGACTTAACTCACTCAAATACAGTTAGCAGCTGGATAGACAACAGATGGAAATTAGCCTCTGCTAAATCTGGTGCAAACATATTTTCATGTAACAATGATGAATTGTAATTATTATTTTTTTGTTTATAAATAGATTCAGGGCTTTTCAGAATACATTCGGGGCTTGAGCCCAAGTAGCCACCCCCTAGCCCCGCCCCTGAGTCAAACTAAGAAACCTATTCGGCTCTGTGGTATAGTCTGGCCCGAGCAGACTAGAAGAAGACAACGGATGAGGGCCACCTAACGTTATATGTATCGATCCTGTTCTCTCCTCTTTCTTCCCTACAGTACTGCATGACGGATCGCTACTGTAGATTATGTTGATCCACCACAATATAACACATTAAAAAGCTTACATAAGTCTAACCAGCTAGTACTAACGTTAGCTTTTTTTGCTCACACCAATTTATGAGGCTGTAACTGAGTGGCGACACTAAACAAAAAAGACAAATCAAGACTAAACGAAGACTAAACGAAGACTAAAACTGACTAAACGAAAAATAAATTAAGGTGACTAAATATGATGAAAACGAAAAAGAGCATTTGACACATGACTAAGACTAAAACAAAAATGTTAAATAGCTGACGAAATTAACACTGGTTGGACATGGTAATGAAACAAAGGATAAACAAAATGATTTTGAAGCAACATTTATTGAAATACAGTAGATAATGTTGTCATATTACTGTACAATATATAACATGTTTTCAAATGTCCAGATTGGAGGCTTATTCAGCAGCTTCTTTTCCCTGTAAAAGATAAAGATATTGAGACAATATCCAATGGAAGGTTTTGAGTCTTATCATACTTAAAATCCACTGTATGAATGTTCACAGATAACATATTCACATTTACCTTGCCAGAGTCACGGGTCTTAGCTCTCAGCTTGTTGACCTGGGTCTCAGCAATGTCAGCACGCTCCTCAGCCTCCTCCAGCTCATTCTGAACCTTCCTGCACTTGGACAGGTGACCATTGGCCTGCTCCTCCTGTGGAAGTTTCATAGATCAGTATTACTTAGGAATACTAAGAGTAGAATGAAAAGCATGAAGAAAGACAAGTAGAGCATTTTGACTTAAAACAACGTACCGCTTCCTCAGCCGTCCTCTTGTAGGTCTTAACCTTGAGCTGCAGCTTGTCGACCAGATCCTGCAGCCTGGCAACATTCTTCTTGTCCTCCTCAGTCTAATGGAAGCAAGGAATTAAAATGAATCAGCTAAATGAGTTAGCAATCGTTCAATATTTTCCTTCAGTCAAAAGAAACACTAATGATGACCATGTTGTCATGAATGTGAACATGACATACCTGGTAGGTGAGTTCCTTCACTCTCCTCTCGTATTTGCGGACACCTTTAACAGCATCTACTCCACGTCTCTGCTCAGCCTCAACCTCTCCTTCCAGCTCACGCACCTTCAGAATTGGATAAAATATTAAGAATCCACATTTCTCTGTAATTGTACAGATGACTACATTAGTTCAACAATATATATCTTGACATGTGGCTATTATTTTATCTTACTCTGGATTCCAGTTTCTGGAGCTGCTTCTTGCCCCCCTTCATGGCCAGATTCTCAGCCTCATCCAGGCGGTGCTGCAGGTCCTTGACTGTGACTTCCAGGTTCTTCTTCATCCTCTCCAGGTGAGAGCTGGTGTCCTGCTCCTTCTTCAGCTCCTCAGCCATCATGGCAGCCTATAAGATAAATAATTTGTATTCACTAGAAATGTCATGAGAAAATGTTACACTGTTGACTGAAATGACATGAAGAAACCAAATCATCAGTGATTACCTTCTTTGCCATAAAGAAACTATCATATGAAATGTAAACCCACATCAGTTTCATGTTTCATGTTTTCGAACATGTAAATTGAGTTATGTTTTGCTTTTGTTTATTTTTTATTTATTTTTTTATTTAATTTCTTGACATCAATTATTTGTTTTGATTTTATATTGTTTGTATTTATTTAGATGTTTGAAATAAAGATTTCAAATCAAATCAGTGATGGCCTTCTTGGCCATAAAGAAACTCATATGAAATGTAAACCCACATCAGTGATGGCCTTCTTGGCCTTCTCCTCTGCATTCCTGGCTTCCTGAACACTGTCATCTACTTCACCCTGGACTTGGACCAGGTCAGTCTCAATCTTCTTCTTGGTGTTCAGAAGGCTGGTGTTCTAAAAGAAAAACATTATACAGATAAGAGTTTCAAGGATGGCTCACACATAACCCAAAGAAACACATGCCTAAAAACAAATGATCAGATAATGTTGTTTGTTTACCTGAGAGTGCAGCAGTCCAACACGCTCACTGGCGTCCACCAGTTCCTGCTCAGCCACTTTGCGGCCTCTTTCTGTCTGCTCCAGACCAGCTCTCAGCTCCTCGATCTCAGCCACCATGAGTCCATTTCTACGGTCAACCATGGCAGCCTGCTCCTTCAGGTCTTCCTGTGCTCTGAGAGCATCATCAAGGTGCAGTTGGGCATCCTAATGTTAAAAGACATAGGTGACTGAAATTATCACAAAAGGTCAGAATGTGGCTACAATTAAGGGTAGGCCATACATGCTTTTCAGCTTCAGGTAGCCGTGGAATTGGAGCTTAATTTACAATATCTCATGCAAGTGGGGGACATCAACAGTAATACACAAATAAATGTAAACAGCAATTAACTCATTGAGCGCCAATCACGAGATATCTTGTTTCTGAGAGCCAGCGGTTGAGCGCCAAAAATGAGATATCTCGTTTTTAGTTCCTTTTCTTTTTTTTCTAAGACAAAACAGATTATATGGATGATGATTATGGGTGATAAGGTGCATTTCCACCAGACTATGTTGGACTCAGCACTTCTGTTAAATCATAAAAATACTATAGTCAAACTAGAGGAAACCTATTCGGCTCCGTGGTATAGTCTGGCCCGAGCAGACTAGAAGAAGACAATGGATGAGGACCACCTAACGTTATATGTATCGATCCTGTTGTGATTCAAGACACTTGGAGTAAGAGTGGAGACTGACAAAGGTAACGTCTATTTTACCGAACCCATCATAAAACATGCTTTTGTAATGATCGCAGCGTCGGAACCCCCCCCCCCACCCCCGATGGCTTTGTGAAGAAACATGGTCGTGTTTACCTTTGACGTGGCAATAATATAGGTTTCAGGCGAGCAGCCGCGAGATTTGCACATACGCCGCACAAAACACTATATCTCACAATCTAGAAAACCAGCCTGGATTATTGTGAAATTGGGTGATTTTTTGCGTGGTATAGCGCACAAACGAAGGTATGTAGAAATAAACAGTTTTGTCCCTGTTGGAGTATAAATAGTGTCTGTCAAATGAGCCATACTATTGTCTCCATAGCTATAATATAGAATATACGATGGGTCCGCAAACATTGTGAAAATGGTCAATAACAAAGCGCCAGGGAGTAAAGATGGAAAAACAGTGTTAAGATATCTGTGTCAATGAGTTAAGAATATGACATACATATAAACCTTTCATATTTTGGATCACTGATTAATTAGCATATAGAGGACTATACTGTGACAGCGTAATACAAAGGTTCCTCATGCAGTACCTTGAGCTGTCCCTGAACATTCCTCAGTGACTTCTGGGCCTCAGCAGCCTGGCGGTTGGCATGACTCAGCTGGATCTCCATCTCATTCAGGTCTCCCTCCATCTTCTTCTTGATTCTCAGGGCATCATTCCTGCTCCTGACCTCAGAGTCCAGAGTGCCCTGCATGGAGTCAATCACCCTCTGGCTGTTCCTCTTGATCTGCTCCATCTCCTCATCCTTCTCTGCCAGCTTCCTGTCAACCTCACCCTTAATCTGGTTGAGCTCCAGCTGGACACGCAGAATCTTGGACTCTTCATGTTCCAGAGTTCCCTAAAAATATACATCCAATATATAGTCCTGGTTCACTTTCGAATGTAATGGAAATATATATATACATTATTTGATTAACTGTAAAAACAAAATTTACAAACAAATTAACATTATAATGTAGAGATAGCTAAGATAATATGTACCTCAGCTTCCTCAAGGGCTGTCTGCATCTCTGACTTCTCAGTTTCCACTGTCTTCTTGGCCTTCTCCAGCTCATGGATGTTCTTTCCAGTCTCACCAATCTGTTCAGTCAGGTCTGATATCTCCTCTAGATACCACAAAACAGGGATTAGAAACACTACATTGCAGCTTTCCTAGCTAGTGTGTTCATCTACATCTATCATGGTATTAAGTAACAGTTCTTTTTCTTAACGGACTCACGCTGCAGGTTCTTGTTCTCGCGTTTCAGTGTCTCCAGCTGATCCAGGGCCTCCTCATAGGAGTTCTTAATCTTGAACACCTCAGTGCTGAGAGAACGAGCCTCTTTCTGAGCTCCCTCCAGCTCTGCCTGGCCCTCCTCAAACTTCTGCTTCCACTCAGCCAGGACCTGCAAAGTCATTTAGAGAAATGTAACCTAGTATTTTGGAGGCAAAAATTCTCAATACATGTCCTTAGTTAAAGTCATGAATATCAATGTACCTTGTCAAAGTTCCTCTGCTTCTTGTCAAGGTTGGCAGCCAGACCATTGGCCCTCTCCACATCAATCATGAGGTCCTCCACCTCACCCTGGAGTCTCTGTTTGGTCTTCTCCAGAGAGGCACACTTGGAGTTCACAGCCTCAATCTGCTCCTCAGCCTCTTGAAGGCGCTGGGCCAGCTTTTTCCTGGTGAACAATTATTAAATGTAACAATGTTATGAAATGTAATTAACTATGTTTGTTGAGATGTACAGTAAAAAATAACAACATTGACTTACTTTGCCTCCTCAAGCTCCTCTGTGCGCTGGACTGCATCAGTTTCATACTTGGCCCTCCACTGGGCCACCTCACTGTTGGCCTTGGACATGCCACGCTGCAGCTCAGCCTTGGCCTCCTGCTCCTCCTCAAACTGCTCCCTCAGAAGGTCACAGTCATGGCGGGCTGATTGAACACCATGGGCAAGGGCATTCTTAGCCTAAAAAGGTTATTGAAATAAGTACAATTTAATTAGAGACAATAATAATTCAAAGAAAAAGATCTGTCATACCTTTTTGAGAAGATTCTGCTCACCTTAACCTCCTCCTCAACCTGCCTCTTCAGCTCATCAATCTGCTGAGTGAAGGCCTGCTTGCCTCTGGTCAGCTGGGAGACAAGGGCTTCTTTCTCCTCAAGCTGACGACCAAACTCACCTGTTTTTGAAATTTGATTTATTTTAGATACGTTAGAGTAAAAAAAGAAAATGCTAGAGTAAAAAAAAAAAAAACTCACCATTCTCAGTTTGAAGTCTTGCTTTCTGACCGCCGATATCATTTATCTGGCGCACATTCTCGTCGCTTTTGGCCTTCAGTTCACTAAGTTGGTCCTCAAGGGTGCGACTCATCTTCTCAAGGTTTCCCTGTTAATCACATTGAATGGGTTGTGTAATTTTTTCAGACATGTGTTCTACACATGAATGTATATGTACTGTGTAGATTAGTATACCTTGGCCTTAGCAACAGCTTCCATGTTGCTGGAGAGGTCATCGATCTCCATCTTGTATTCACTCTTCTCCTTCTCCAGCTTCTGCTTGACACGCTGGAGGTTGTCGATCTGCTCTCCCAGCTCTGCAACACTGTCAGCCTGCTTCTTGCGGAGAGCAGACGCGGTGGCTTCATGCTGCAGGGTGGACTCCTCAAGGTCACGACGCAGCTTCTGGAACTCAGCCTCGCGCTTCTTGTTCATATCAATCTGAGAAGCAGTGGCTCCACCAGCCTCCTCAAGCCTCTCACTGATCTCCTCCAGTTCCCTGGAGAGGTCAGCTCTCTGCTTCTCAACCTTGGCACGAGCAGCACGTTCAGCCTCAATCTCCTCCTCCAGCTCTTCAATACGGGCCTTTAAATGATTTAAAATTCATATGATGAGTGATTGCAATTCATAAGTTTGACAATAGGTTCATTGAAGGAAAATGAAGGAGCAGCCAGGTGTAGCACTCTTTAATGTCACAACACAGAGGTGTCACACATTACACTCTGCACAAAGGGCATTTAAATTGTAACTCCTGGGCCCAAGTACATTTTTCATACAACCGCTTACGATCAAATAATATAATTTCCACAAAAACGTGGAAAATATGGACTTTTTAACTTTTGAAAATAAAATCATTTAGCTAGTGATATCTCTGTTTTCCTGGCAATACCTGAAGATCTAACTAATGCATGGAACACAATTATTCACAAACATTAGATTCCTATGCAATGGAATCATTATTTACTGTTAATGTTCCAGCAAACAACTATACACATTTTGCCTTGGTGGTTTTGGGCTGGGACATAGCTACCACATCATAACAAAATGATTAGTACCAACACTGGCAATAATAAATCTTGTATCTTGGCTAGCCTCAGATTGTGGCTCTCTCTCGCTACTGAGTGTCATTGCAAGGGTAAAGTAAATTACAATTGAAAATCAATAGTAATCAGTTGTGTTGTAAATTTTTCGGAATTGAACCGAAACTACTTATTGGCACTACTTTGGTGGATTCAATGAATAAATGCCATACTCTCAGCCAATCAGAATCTAATGTTTGGCCAATGTTTGGCGAATATGTTGTACGAAAGAGGTAAAGTATAATGGTACTCACCTGCAGCTCCTTGATCTTCTTCTGAAGCTGAGCACCCAGGGACTGCTCATCCTCAATCTTGCTAAGCAGCTGGGAAGTTTCAAAGTCCTTCCTATAAGATTCATAAGAAAAAACAGTAGTTACCTCATCTTCACACAGTATATTATGTCATGCATGAGAAAATATACAGTACAGTATATAAGTGAAACCCAATCTATATTACTTCTTGATCTTCTCGTCAGACTGCTGCTTGTCATTCTCCAGATCCATGATGGATTCTTGAGCCAGTTTCAGGTCACCTTCAAGCTTCCTCTTGGTTCTCTCAAGGTCCATGCGGAGCTTCTTCTCTTGCTCCAAAGAACCTTCAAGCTGTGAATTTAAGTTTAGAAATTGGTCAACAATAGGATTTTTAGATGCAACCAAGCAGCTAGTATACGTTTGTCTATCGGTTGAACCATCCCAAAATGTTAATAAATAATTTGCCAAGACATAATGATAGATATTGGTGTGTCAACACAACACATCACATTTCATGCCAGTTGATCAGATCGTTGCCAAACATTCAAAGATAAACACCGTAAATCTGATTGACACTAGACTTTGTGCTCATCCAAGCTATCCCTTTTCTACAACTTCACCAGTAGGATGACCCATGCCATATTGCATTTTCTGCCATTTAGAATCTTTCCACCACTCCTCCAAGCCTGACTATTCACCTGATTCTCACAACGCTTGCTGTGTGGCATCAAGAGCACAGCTTCTTGAAATGTGTATTCCTGAAAGTTTCTAGGTCTTTCTGTATGATGGCTACTCCTAATCGAATTTGGAAAAAGACACTGTAAACAGGAAGTGACACCACACTTGACACACATGCTTGCTCCATGATAGTAAAGAGATGTCCAAAGGTTTGTGTGAATCAGTCACATGATGGTGATATTCACAAAAATCATATAATAGACATTCAATTTGCCACAAAGATTTTGATGTGGCAATTTCTCACTCTAAATATCACACAAATAACCCAGATGGTGGCGCTAATGTTCAATGTTGAAAAGCAATAAATTGTACACTGCAGAGTCCATTCGACATGGGACTTTGTACATATATCCAGCTACATGTATCATTAGTCTACAACACTGGTCCGCCAATTACATAATTGCATAAAGATAATGGATCTCGTGTTCAGGTTAAAGCATTCCCAGGCAGTAATAAACTGTAAATGTAAAATTTCCTGATGACAAATTGGTCACAGCTCATCTAAAATTGCCTGTTTGTTTTCTTCAACATTTTTATAGAACTCATAACTTACATCATCCACTTGCTGCTCAAGCTTGGTCTTGGCCTTGGTCAGAGTGTTGACTTTGTCTTCCTCTGCCTGCAGGTCATCAAGAGTCTGCTGATGTGCCTCTTGGAGGGCTTTCTTCTCCTTTGTCAGCTTAGCAACGCTCTCATCCTGAGCGGCCATCTCCTCAGACAGGTTCTTCACCTGAATAAGGAATACAAATCATGTTATCATAAATTAATGATCATCTTGTTATCGTTTGATAATTTAGCCAGAGAAAATACTTATGAACCTTGTTCTCAGTGGCATGTTTCTCCTTCTCCACTTTGGCCAAGGTGAGCTCCAGGTCATCAATGTCCTTCTTGAGCTCAGAGCATTCATCCTCCAGTTTCCTCTTCTTGGCAGTCAGCTCACCATTCATTTCCTCCTCATCTTCCAGTCTCTCAGTTGTCTCTTTGAGTTTGGCCTCAAGCTGGATCTTACTCTTGATAAGTCCCTCACATCTCTCCTCAGCATCTGACAGATTATCTGATTCCTAGGGCACAATAATAATGATAATATTATTCTCTATATGACATAAACAGAGAGACAGTTTATCATTTACATATATCAACAGTTTCTAGACAGATGAAGTCTACTTACAGATGCCGCTAGCAGCGACAGATCACTCTTCTCTTGGAGAAGAGACACCATCTTCACCTCCAGCTCCTTCTTCTTAGCCAGAGCAGCGGCCAGGTCTGTCGTCATCTTCTCATAGTTCTCCTTCATGTTAGCCAGCTCCTTCTCAGTCTCAGCAGTCTGTAGAAGAGGCTTGATCTTGTAGTAAACCTTCATCCATGGCCAGGTTTTGACATTCATGAATGAGCGGATGTTGTATTGGATGGAATAAATAGCTTCCCTGTGAAAAAAGAATTGCTGTTCAATTCAAAATTCATTTTAGCATGTTTTTTAACATAACAATGTATTTAGAATGTGGCTGTTTTCAACATGCCTTCTCGCCATCATCTTCACAAACTCCCTCCTCATGAGGAAACCACGGCAAAGAGACTGAGTCATTTTGACCAGACTAGCCAGCTTCTCATCTCTCATCTCCTCAAGGACACCCAGCAGACCAGCTTTGAAGAACACCTGAATAAGATGAATGACATATTCTTATATGACTTTGTTGGTTTTTATTTTATGGGATAATGCCAGCATTTTTTTAAATAAAACTCATGCATGGATTTATCATAGATGACATCATCACTGAAACAGTTATCATGTGATTAATTTCCCTACCTACTAGATACCATTCACTTCATATTAATCTCCAACAATGTCAAAATCATTTTGAATCACACATACGTTTGTTTGAAATTGTCCGAATCAAAAGTGAAATTTTTATTCTTTTGGCAGCTTGTATTATTTTGCTTTTGTTTCATATTCATATTGCCAATTAAAAAACAAACATTGGACATCATTTTGATTGCTAATGACTGAATTTGGTTTGCACAGATCATGCACAGTTCTGAGCTACTTTGTTTTCCAATTGATCTTTCCCAGCCTTCTTCACCCTCTTTTCTTTTTTTTGTATCCACTTTTTCTCCTTATTTTTCTCCCATCCGAATTTCGTATGACCAATTCTCCCCTCCCCTGTCTTGAACGTTGCTAGACTATGCCTCCCACTGGTCGGCTGTAGTGAGGATAGAAGCCTTGCATCACGTGTCCCCTCCGGTACACGAGGAGGCAGCTGTCGCATCTTTTCACCTGAACAGCGCGGACTCTCAGTGGCGAGGAGTAACGCGTGGGAGGCTCACGCTGCCCCCGCTACTTCCTGTCTCTGCTGTACAGGCGTCACCCAACCGACCTGTAGGAGTCGCTGTCCACAACGTCCAAATCCCCACCCATCGACTTCCACCCTCTAACTCTGTCAATTGAGATAGGATGACGACTGGCGCAAGCCGCAGGCAATGCTGACATCGGGATTCGAGACCGGAGTCTCTTGCATTGGTGACGAGCGCAATCTCCGCTATGCCACCCAGCCACTTCAGGGCGGGGCTAGGGGGTGGCTACTTGGGCTCAAGCCCTGAATGTTTTCTGAAAAGCACCGAATCTATTAAAAAAAAAATTACATTTTTAAATTTTTTATGACAATGAATCATTGTTACATGAAAATATGTTTGCACCAGATTTAGCAGAAGCTAATTTCCATCTGTAGTCTATCCAGCTGCTAACTGTATTTGAGTGAGTTAAGTCTTGGTGTTATGGTAGACTCAGACCTAAGCTTTAAATCACAATCAACAAGTTGACAAAAACATAATTCTTCCACCTTAGAAACATAGCTAAAGTACGGCCATTTATAAATCAAAAGGACGCTGAAAACCAGATCCATGCCTTTATCTCAAGCCGACTCGACTACTGTAATGCACTCCTTACCGGCCTCCCGAAAAAATACGATGATAACTATTTTATTGCAATGCACTATTGCATTATTTTATTCTATTTCACTAACTATTTTATTGTACTGCACTATTTTACTTTGTATCAGTGATAATCAAACCGTAAACAAAGACGCATATTAACACTTTCAGCGCCAGGTGGCGCTGTTTACTGTTACTGTTGAAAGGCCAGCGCCTTTTAACATGGGGATAACGTGGCTGTGTTTGCAGGCCTAAAGCTATATTATATATTATAGCTATCTAATAATATAGTCGATTGTCATTGAGTTTCTTCCGGTCAAGATGCAAAAAACAGATAATTTTTCCATCCATACATTTCCGTTTTATACCGTCGTGATTATGAGTGTAGTTTCAGGGTGGTCTGGTGTCATTTCCAAAATGACAGACACCAAGCCACATCGTTTCAAATGGAGTGCAATAGCGGCCGCAAGGTGTTAGGCGGCGGTATTGGACTTTTGAGATCCCAGACCCATCCCCAGTGATAACACAGGCTGCCGGCATGTCTTTATGAATGGAAATATCAAATAAAAGAAACAACAATGAAAACCCGACTATACTCTGGTTTTCGGGGGTCCTGGCGCTCAATGTTCGGCGAGTTAACCCTAGATCTTAGATCCTAATATGAAAAACGATGTGATTTAATGTTCTATGTCTTACCTTGACTTTGTCTATTTTACTGCTACAGTATCAATTTTATGCTTTATGTCTGCACTTTATGCATTGTTCTTGATCTGCCAATGTTGTGCTCATTTTATGCCTGTCTTTTTGTACTGCTGTGAAGCACTTTGAGGTGCAATTCTTGTATGAAAGGTGCTATACAAACACAGTGTATTATTATTATTATTATTATTATTATTATTATTATTATTATTATTATTATTATTATTATTATTATTATTATTATTATTATTATTATTATTATTATAAATTATTATAGTTTGCTTCATTAATTAAAGGGTGTGAATTTAAGTGTTCTCTAGTGCCTTTTGTCAGTTGTTAAGAATTCTATCAACTTATATTCTTCTAGCCATTCCCGACATTCTGTCTGTGTGGGAAGGTGGGAAAGAGTCATATAACATGCGCAAATGCTGACTGATCTGATTGTGGAAGTGAAGGATAAGATAAGATAAGATAAGATAAGATAAGATAAGATAAGATAAGATATTCCTTTATTTCCCTTGGGGAAATTCAGGAGTACACCACTTTATTCTTTTAAATACGTTTTGGCCCAGTTTTGGTCCGCTGGGTGGCCCGCGGACCCAGGGCCGGATTAACGACCGGGCCGTTTGGGCCGCGGCCCGTGGGCCTCTAGTGACAAGGGGCCTCCACATTTTTTGTTTGTTTTTTGTTTAACATTTTTTTTTTATTATTATTATTATTATTATTTTGAAGATCGATGTCATACTGTGACACTGAAATGAAAAAATAGGGTCAACAAAAATATTTCATCAACTAAAATATACAGTACGTCACACCCCGTGCCTCTCCCTGCCGTCTGCAAGTGACTAATCTTGAGTTTCCGACCCCCCAGTAAGCTAACCATGGATAAATCCAAAAAAAGGAAAGTCTGAGGAAAATAGAGGGTTTAATTCAGCGTGGACAGATTAATTTGCTTTCACGACTAACAATGCAGGCTTACCTGTAGCCTATGCCTGATATGTGGTGCGAAATTTGTGAACAACGATTACTGTCATTTTGATTACTGTAGTTTGCCTGGTATGTAGCCTTGGTTAGTGGCTGCCCCACCAATGTTTTATTCACTTTTTCTCCCATTTTCAATTTTTCTCCCATCCCAATTTCGTATCATCCAATTCAACCCTCCCGTCTCGAACGCTGTTTCTTGCCTCCCACAAGCCGGCTGCAATGTGGACTAAGTCATACATGGCACGAGTCCCCTCCGATACTCGAGGTAACAGCAGTCGCATCTTTTTCACCTGCGCGGCGCGATCTTTCAGCGTCAGGGGTCTGCGCTTTGGAGGGGCGCGGCCCCCATCGCTTCCTGATTCTACTGCGCAGGCGCACCAACCGACCTGTAGGAGTTGCTGTCCACAACGCCCGATCCCCACCCATCAGTTTCCCACCCCCTAATACTGCCAATGTGTATTAGTACGGACGACCAGCTAAACTGAAAGCAATGTGGAGCGCTGGGCTCGAACAGGCGAACCCAGCGTCTCCAGTATTCGTGGTGAGCGCCTTGCCCACTGCACCACGTAGCCGCCCTCCCCACCAATGTTTTATAAAAACGCCACTGTGCGTGCGTGCACGTGTGTGTGTGTGTGTGGGGGCCTCCACAAGAGTCTGGCCCAGAGGCCTCTGAATTCTTAATCTGGCCTTGCGCGGACCCATCTGGGCCTCTCTCGCGGGCCATTTGGTCCTCTCTGGCAGACCAAAACTGGGTATCGCGCGCGGTCCAACTGGATAGGAGGTGTCTTGTATTCGACAGGCTTTTGTCCCAATCGGCGCACCAACTAGGCGGCGCGCGTGGACAAACTGGGTCACGCAGGATAACTGGATAGGTGGTGTCTTGTATTTGACAGACTTGTTTCCCAATCGGCACCTCATACATTGTCGTGGGGGCGACAGTGGTTCAGGAGGTAGAGCAGTCTTTTGGAGGTTCCCGGTTCAATTCCCACTCCTCCCAGGCCAGGGTGTCGAAGTGTCCTTGAGCTATAGACGCTTAACCCTAGAATTGCTCCCGATGAGCAGGTTGGCACCGTGCATGGTTGCCTCCGCCATCAATGTGTGAATGTGTGAGTGAATGGGTAAAATGTGAGGAACAAATTGTAAAGCGCTTTTGATAAAAGCGCTATATAAAGATAAGATAAGATAAGATAAGATATTCCTTTATTGATCCCCTTGGGGAAATTCAGGCATCATAGCAGCATGGGGGGGAGGGGGGGAGGGGTACAGGTAGTAAAACAACACAGTATACAGGTAGTAAAAGACAACACAGGCAGTGTAAACAATTTGATCAATATGGTCAATATAATTTACTATCTGACTAGCTGAGGAATATTCACATTATTCACAGTGTCACATGAGGTGCAGTATGCAGGAGGTAGTGTTATAATAGTTTACTATCTACTGAGTATACATTAATCAAAGTACCAGGGTAGTCTACTTTGTCCCCCTTGGGTTCCTATAAGTCCCAGGTCAATGTCTGGTAGCAGTCGCTGTCGCTGCCCCCTGTTGTGGGGCCTGGAGGCTGCTAGTCGCTGCCCACTGTTGTGGAGCCTGATGGCCGCTGGTATGAAGGACTGTCCGAGGCGGTTAGTTGAGTGTCGGGGGGGGATGAGTCTGTGGCTGAACGAGCTTCTCATCTTGACTAGCTCGTCGTAGAGGGGGTGGTAGGGGTTCTCCATGATGGCATCCAGCTTCCTTATCATCCCCCTCTCTACCATCACCTCAAGTCTAGGTAGCTCGATTCCCACCACAGAGCTAGCCTTCCTCACCAGCTTGTTGAGCTTGTTGGTGTCCCTTGAGTTGATGTAGCCTCCCCAGCATGCCACAGCATAGAAGAGGATGCTGGCCACAACAGACTGGTAAAAAGACTGCAGCAGTTTGTTGCACACATTGAAGGACCTGAGTCTCCTCAGGAAGAACAGCCTGCTCTGTCCCTTCCTGTAGAGGGCCTCTGTGTTGTCCGACCAGTCCAGTTTATTGTTCAGGTGTACCCCAAGGAACTTGTATGAGTCCACCATCTCCACATCCACCCCTCGGATGGAGATGGGAATCGGGGGGGGCCTCTTCTTGCCCCTCCGGAAGTCCACCACCAGCTCCTTGGTCTTACTGGTGTTGAGTTGGAGGTGGTTGCTGTCGCTCCACCCCACGAAGCTCTCCACCAGGGCTCTGTACTCCTCCTCATCATCGTCGGTGATGTAGCTTACGATGGAGGAGTCGTCTGAGAACTTCTGCAGGTGGCACCCGCTGGAGTTGCGGCAGAAGTCTGAGGTGTAGAGGGTGAAGAGGAAGGGTGACAGCACAGTTCCCTGGGGGGCGCCGGTGTTGCTCACCAGTACGTCAGACTGACTGTCCTTTAGTCTGACGTACTGTGGCCTCTCAGTGAGGTAGTCCTTGATCCAGGCCACCAAGCCGTGCTCCAGCTGCATCGCAGAGAGCTTCTCCGCTAGCAGTGACGGCTGGATGGTGTTGAAGGCGCTGGAGAAATCAAAGAACATGATCCTCACTGAGCTGCGCGGCTTTTCCAGGTGCGTGTACGCTCTGTGGAGCATGTAGATGATGGCATCCTCCACCCCGATGTTTGCCTGGTATGCAAACTGCAGGGGGTCGAGGGAGTCACGCACCAGGGGCTTGAGGTGTTGCAGGACCAGTCTCTCAAACGTCTTCATGACGTGTGACGTCAGAGCGACTGGCCTGTAGTCGTTGGGGGTGCTGGGACGTCCCTTCTTGGGCACCGGGACAATGCAGGAGGTCTTCCAGAGCTGGGGCACCCTCTCCAGCCTCAGGGAGAGGTTGAAAAGATGCTGGAGCGGTGCTGCCAGCTGCTCTGCACATACCTTGAGCACCCTGGGATTGGTGTTGTCCGGTCCTCTGGCCTTGTTTACATTAATTTTGGAGAGCTGCCTACTGACCTGACTGGTTGTGATCGTCAGGGTTGGGGGTGGTGGGCAGTCTGCTGGTGTTGGGGGTGGGGTGCCGTTGCTGATGGGTGTGGGGGGGTGGGGGGTGGGGGGGCTGCTTTGTAGGTGTGATCTGGTGCTGGTGTCGATGGGTGGGGGGAGGGGTGTGGGGAGGCCACTCTGGTCAAAGCGGTTGAAGAACGAGTTGAACTCGTTTGCACGCTCTGGAGGGCCCTCCACAGCTGTGCCCTGCTGTTTGAAACCAGTGATCTTCCTAACCCCCGCCCACACCTCCCTGGTGTTGTTGGCCTGTAGTCTGCCCTCCAGCCTGTCCTTGTAGCTGACCTTGGCTGCCCTTAGCTCTTTTTTGAGCTCCCTTTGGACAGCCCTGGCCTGCTCAGTGTCCCCTGCCATGAAGGCCCTCTTTTTCCTGTTTAGCAGGTGTTTAATGTCCTTGCTAATCCAGGGTTTATTGTTTGAGAAGCAGCGTACCCTCTTTGTGGGTACGATGCTCTCCTCACAGAACCTGATGTAGTCTGTGATGCAGTGGGATAGTCCATCAATGTCATCACCGTAAGCCCTCTCAAACATATCCCAGTCTGTCGACCTGAAACACTCCTGTAGCTCCTCCTCGACGTCGTCAGACCACTGTGGGACAGACATGGTGGTCGTAGGCTGTCTCTTAATGAGAGGCGTGTATGTGGATACAAGCCTCACAAGGTTGTGGTCTGACTGGCCGAGGGGGGGCAGGGAAGTCGCACTGAAAGCCTCCTTCACGTTAGCATACAGGAGGTCCAGAGTTTTGTCTCCCCTGGTTTTGCAGGTGACATACTGGGTGAAGTTTGTCAGGGTCTTGTTCAGTCTGACATGGTTGAAGTCCCCATTGATAAAAATAAATGCATCCGGGTGTTTTGTCTGAAGCGCCGCGACGGTGGAGTGTATGACGTCACTCGCCTGCGCCGCCGCCGCGCTGGGAGGGATGTAAACAGTGAGAGCCAGGACGTGTGTTATTTCTCGCGGTAAATAGTATGGCCGCAGACTCAGTGCCAATAGTTCAATGTCGGGGGAACAGATACGTTCCTTAATGGTGATGTGCCCCGGGTGGCACCATTTGGAGTTCACAAAGACAACAAGCCCTCCGCCTCTCCGCTTGCCGCTCTGTTTACTCCGGTCGGCGCGCACCACCGTGAAACCCTCCTGTTCTATTGCACTGTCCGGGATGTTCTCGTTCAGCCAGGATTCGGTGAAGCACAGTAGGCTTGCCTCCTTGTACTCACGCTGGTTGATCATCAGGGCTGAGAGCTCGTCGGTCTTGTTGACCAGCGATCGCACGTTCCCCATGACGACAGCGGGCAGGTAAGGCTTGAATCTCCTTCTGTCCTCTCTCCTGTCCTTCACGCTCGTGCCAGCTCGATTTCCCCGTCTGCGAATCCTTATTTCGGCTGGTAGATTCCTCGGTGGTTCTGCAACTCTGTTTCGAAAGCAGAGGAGAGCCTCCCTCGGGTAAACCAGCCCGCCGTTGTTGCTGTTGTTGTTGTTGTTGTTGTGCTGCCGCGGGTAAACCAGCCCGCCGCCGGTGTTGTTGTCCATTGTTCAGAGCTGTGCTCGACCGAACTTTCCTAACTCAGCTAACTTCACAGAAGTTGTTACAAATGCCTTAACTTGGTCTAAAGCAACGCACAGTCACTTATACACCTATTATGTAAGTATAATCACAAAAGAATAATTAAGAAAGTAGTAAACGCGATAAAAAGTAAGGGGTGGGAGCTGCTATGAAAAGGCTGCCACTCTCCTCGGCGCCAACTACTACTGAGTAAACTACTACTAAATACAGCCATTTTGCCATTTTGTCAATCACAACTGTTTCTTTCCTATGACAAAAATGTTTTGGTGATTACTTATACACACACTACTGTGATATGAATGATGCATGCAAGGTTTGTTTAGTATCACAACATTATGTGGCTATTTTGACCTCACAGTGGAAATAATAGCATTGTGATTAGATGATGAAAAAGTGTACAGTATATTTGGAAATAAATGGAAAACTGTCCAATCAGCTTATTAAAGTTTTCAGGTATATTTTTCAGATTGCTTTCACACATCAAACAAACCACTCCAGGGTTTCCTTGGAAGCAGACTGAGACCACCTCAAACAGGTGGACCAGGATGTGGTTGTTTGCACCCAAGTTCGATTCCAGTGTTCACACCAACCCAAATGAATCAAAGGGGTAAATTCTCCAGTATAATTGCAGTCCATTTACTAGGGCAGTACCCGACTCAGAAATATCTTAGTCTAAATGGATTCAGCAGGTAAATACAACGACTTGTTTGGTATGTTAAGAAAATAAATTATATGTAATTATCTGGTTATTAGGTTATACTGGACACCCTCCATACAGTCAGTATTGAGACTTCTCTCAGACCATCATATTCAATTAAGTCAATCAACATTTAGTATTTTCTTTACCTTGGTGTGCCCAAACTTGTAATCTTCATGTTCCACATCAATTGAACCAAGCAGCTTCTCAGAGGCCTTCTTGTTGTCCATGAACTGACCTTCAGGGCAGGCACTGGCATTCAGTATTTTGTACCTTTTGTGAAAGAGTTCATGGTCATGTTCAGCACTTAGGTAGTTGTAAGTTTCAAAATTTGTTGAGAGTTAATGGATACCTCTGCTTGAAGTCAGCATAGATAATTCTGCTAGGGAATCCCTTTCTGCAGATTCTGATACCCTCCAGTACACCATTACACCTCAGCTGGTGGATAACCAGGAAGTTCTGCATCAGACCTACAGAGAAGATTTTTTCACGATTATTACGACAATGTAATGACTCATTACCACTCCACTACACTAAATCACTAAAGCACATCATAATAAGACATCATGTTAACTGTTAGTGTACCTGGAGTCTTTGACTCATTGGGAATCAGGCAACGCACAAAGTGAGGATGGGTGGCCCTCAAGTTGGTCATCAGCTTGCCCAAGTTCTCCTGTAGATGCATATCAAAACCAAATATTATTCATGAAAAGCAATTATTTGTATTTAATTCCAAAAAGTCAACAAGTGTTGTTGTTAGATCTTACCCTGAACTGGGAGGACACAGTCTGCATGGAGCCACCCTTCTTCTTGCCTCCCTTCTTTGCACCACCAGTCTCTAATAATTTGATAATACATCATCAGTTTATAGATTCAACATTATTATCTAAATGGAATTATGCTGGACATTTTTGTTGGACAATGTAATTTAATTGATAGCATTGAAAATACAATTAGTATGACACAGAGGATACTTAGAAGTTGAGATAATTGTCTCTTAGACCAAAGTACAAATCTTAATAATCACACTTAAAAGTATATTTCTCATAATGACGTACCTTCAACTACAGCAGGATACAGTACAGGCAGCAGTTTAACGGAAGACTTCTGGTAAAGCTGCATCACCGAATCGTTCAGTGGATCCTTGTTCTTTTCCAGCCATCCAGTGACGTTGTAATCCACAGTTCCAGCATAGTGGACCATGGAGAAGTGGGCCTCAGCCTTTCCCTTTTTTGGTTTTGGTTTCTCAAATGCTATGTTCTTGCCAAGATGTTGGTCAAACAGCTTGTTCTTGAAGCTAGAGTCAGAAGCCTTGGGGAACATGCACTCCTCTTCAAGGATGGAGAAGATGCCCATGGGCTTTATAAAAGTGGAAAAGAGATATACAGATCATTTAGACACACCTTGTGGCATTCTAAGGAATATTTCAATAAGTCACAACGTTATGGTGTACCTTCTCAATGAGCTCAATGCAGGCAGCCAAGTCCATGCCGAAGTCAATGAACTCCCAGATAATACCCTCCTTCTTGTACTCCTCTTGCTCCAGGACAAACATGGTGTGGTTGAAGAACTGTTGCAGTTTCTCATTGGTGAAGTTGATGCAAAGCTGCTCCATGCTGTTGTACTGTCAGTTGGGGGAAATGTATATTAGCCTAATCTCCTACATTACTTGAGGAAATGTCATTCAATGAAATTAGGCAGTCTATAGATTGCTATAATTGCATACTTACATCAAAGATCTCAAACCCAGCAATGTCCAGCACACCAATGTAAGACGATCTTGGCATCTTGGTGTCCAGCTGCTGGTTGATACGGATGACCATCCACAAGAACATTCTCTCATAGATGGACTTGGCCAGGGCCATAACAGAGTTATAGACCTGAAAAAAATTATTTGATTGAATTAAAATGCATGTATCTACATACATTAGCACTCCAATGCTGTCAGTCTGCCACTTGCACACACTCTCCAAAATGTTACTTTGGAAATAGTGTATACAGGAAAATGTGAAGCAACATAATTGCTGTGACCTGTGTGTGAAATACATAGAAGGGGAAGGATGTAATGTATCTTGCTCACCTGAGGCACAGTCTGTCCCTTGGTGACATACTCGTTTCCGACCTTCACTTTGGGGTAGCACAGACCCTTCAGCATGTCAGCAGAGTTCAGGCCCAAAAGGTAGGCGATTTTGTCAGCCTCTGAAAATGTGTATAAAACGCATTCAGGAGAAATATCCAGGAATATTGGATTCACGATTCATGCCATAGTGTCACACTAGCACAGCAAAGAGACAGCATAATGCCATAGAGTCACACTAGCATAGCAAAGAGACAAAATAATGTCATAGAGTTACACTAACATAGCAAAGAGACAGCATAATGCCATAGAGTTTCACTAGCATAGTAAAGAGACAGCGTGCCATAGAGGTACACTAGCATAGCAAATAGATAGCATCAGGGACGTGCACAGGACTTTAGAGGGGCAGGTGCTCAACGGCTGAAAAGGGCAGTATACCTGTGTGTGTTCTAACCAAGCGCGCGACCAAGCCTATTTTTTGGGTGTCCTTTTTGGGCAGGGGCCCCCTTTTTATGCTTTTTGGGGGGTTTTGGTGATCAAATATTGAATATTGAACTATAATAATCAGTGCAGGAGCTCACTTATCCTTGAAAGACACCTTTATCACTGACTTAAAAGGCCCATACATCTCCATAAATGTTCAGGGGGGAGGGAATAAGTGCTTACCCTACAGACCCCAAGAAGTGCTGTATATTCTTTATTGTTTAATATAAACAAACATTTTTTATTCCAATCCCCGATTTGTATTTGAGATTCCCAAATCCCATCGGACTTCACTTCTTCGTGTCCCTCAGTGAGTGTAATACCAGCATTCAACTGTATGCGCCACAGTGGTTTCTATCATCATCATCATCATCATCATCATCATCATCATCATCATCATCACCACCCACGCTACAGTATGCATACAATATATAGGTTCCCGGAGAGGCACGCTGAGTAGGCCGTGCAAACTGCAATGGAATACGGGGCATCTCTCTCTCTTTACCTAATTTTTTGATTATATCCTGACATTTTTCAGTTGGAAGGGCAGTCTATATGCGCAACGGTGAAAAAAAAATGAAAACGAAATATTTCAAAAAAATGTAAGGGCACTTTTTTAAGGTTAAATTCATGTTATACAACGGCATGCAAATTTCTCTATTCTGATTGGCTGAAACAGTCCATTTACACGTATGTATCCTTCATAATCCACGCTCCTGGTCCCAGGACCCGCCCACCACCGAATCACATCACTCCGCCGGATCACTCCGTCGGAAAAAACAAGATGGCGGACAATAATCTTTAACAAATGGATATGTTGATAGCGTCATAACGACTAAATATAAAGCGATTCTGTCAAGGGGAACGTGTTAGTATTTTAAACAATGTTGGATGATGTAATTGATGGGTCTTGACTCAATCTAGAACAAAAGAAAAATCGCGGATTGATTGATAGATTAATTGATTGATTTAAATTTCCTCCTTCCTACTTTCCGACTGCAGCGTTCTCTCTCACACCGACGCTGGCGTACCCACAAACACACACATACACACACACACACACACACACACACACATACACACACACACGCACACACACACTGTGACACACACACACACACACACACACACACGCACACACACACACACACACTCCTGTCTGCAACAGCGGGGGAATCAGACTGAGAGAGAAGCAGCGCTGTTTTAAGTGAGCATGGTCTATTGAATTGATTGATTGG
>NC_140166.1:69878377-69890877 GCF_963971535.1 Notolepis coatsorum | reverse complement strand
ACCTACCGGGACGCGTCTTCCTTAATGACAAGCAAGCAGTGCAAAAATGCGGAAGCATTCGTCACCGCACGCCACTACGGTAAAGCGCCTTTCTTTTCAGGCCCGCTTTGGGAGCTGTCGCGCGGAAATAGGCTGTCTATTGCCATTCTCTTTGACAAACTCTAACCTTAACCAGCTCCTTAACAGCGCCTAAACTTAACCGTTCTAACCTTAACCAACTCCGAAACAATGCCTAACCTTAACCTTAACCTTAACCATGCCTAACCTTAACCATAGAAAGAATATTGCCATTCTCTTTGACAAACTCTAACCTTAACCAGCTCCTTAACAGCGCCTAAACTTAACCGTTCTAACCTTAACCAACTCCGAAACAATGCCTAACCTTAACCTTAACCTTAACCATGCCTAACCTTAACCGGCGAAAGAATACACGTTAAAAAAAAAATCACGTTAAAAAAAAAATATTTGATGGGATTCGAACTCGCCAGCAAACGAGCCGTAGGATCCACAGCCATGCAGTCTTGCCAATTGAGCTATTTCTGGATACTGAATAAGGGGCGGTGACTTATATATATTGAGCTCCGCTTGTGTCGAACCAAGGCGGGATCTCATGCGCATGCGCGGGCACCTCGCGCTAGCACGCCGGCGCACGCACGCACCTGAGCGAGCACGCCGCCGCCGGTGCACGCACCTGGGCGCTGGGCGAAGGAAAATGAAAGGCGCATTACCGCACGCCACTACGGTAGAATGCTTCCGCATTCTTGCACTGCTTGCTTGACATTAAGGAACAGGCTACCGGGACCTGTGCTTAATTAAAGCACTCACTGGACGGGCTGGCTTCACAACAGCCCGCTCCAGGTATAATCTGTGTGGTCATCATCATCATCAGACCTTTGAATGTGACAGCCATAAAGAGTATATGGCTCTACAATTACTTTACAGGAATACATAATCTAACGCCGTCAGCAGCCATTCTCAGAGGCTTTTAACTGCGGTCACTGACTCACTTTCTCTCACTCTTGATGGTATTTATTTTCTATCAACAATTTCCTGCACTTACTTTGTTCACTTATCCACTTATGTTGATTCACCCAATTATGCCCTCTTCGAGCTTTTTCTTATCGTCATTTGTCAACGTGGGTTGAACTGAGTTATACCGTGCTGGATACCAGACGCTAAACTGAACTGGATACCAGACGCTAAACTGAACTGGATACCAGACGCTAAACTGAACTGGATATCAGACGCTAAACTGAACTGGATATCAGACGCTAAACTGAACTGGATACCAGACGCTAAACTGAACTGGATATCAGACGCTAAACTGAACTGGATATCAGACGCTAAACTGAACTGGATATCAGACGCTAAACTGAACTGGTTATCAGACGCTAAACTGAACTGGATATCAGACGCTAAACTGAACTGGATATCAGACGCTAAACTGAACTGGATATCAGACGCTAAACTGAACTGGATATCAGACGCTAAACTGAACTGGATATCAGACGCTAAACTGAACTGGATACCAGACGCTAAACTGAACTGGATATCAGACGCTAAACTGAACTGGATACCAGACGCTAAACTGAACTGGATATCAGACGCTAAACTGAACTGGATCAGTTAAATCAGTTAACTGACGGGTTAACAGCATATGTGACCGAGTCCAGCGATTGTGGCAACATGTCTCCATTTTCATTTTCCAGATTTTTTCAGATTGTGAAAGTACAGAATGTAAGCTTTCAAATGATGTGTCATACTTTTGAAATCTGAGAATGTTATTATTATGATGTCATTATCATTTTCATATCATTTTAAATCTTGTAGCAGTCTTTTTTTCCCAGAGACTGAAGCAGGTAAAACTGCTCTCAAAGATGAGCCACATTACACCGGGTTTCTGCTGGGCGTAAACAATACCTCCCAGCCACACCTCTCTTCTCTTTCTTTTATTCTTTATTCTTTATCATTATTATTATTATTAAATTTTTCTTGTTTAACTGTGGATTGTGTGTTTCTTTTATAATGGTATAAATTATTATTTGTGTAAATGAGGTTGTACGCCGACCATTAACTCTTTCAGTGCCACTCACGAGATTTCTCGTGTTTTTTTATAGGTGGTTGCTAGCCACTCACGAGATTTCTCGGATTTTTTTTTTTTTTTTTGCGATCTGAAAAATTATTGCATCACCCGAGCCTACCCGAGTATAGCCGAGGGGCGCCGACGATCACTGTGGAAAAAAGCGCCCCCTGTCGTCTCCCAGATGACATAAGTGATTTTGGAATGGACTCAATGAAAATGAATGGGGAAAAAAATCCGGTACTCCACATTTTCCAGTTCACTGATCCAGCCGGGGTTACCACAGTTCATTCTGGAGCCTCAGATCCCCGCGGATCATAGAGATCTACTGTGTCGCGTTGGATCCATACACTTATCGATTTTTTCGAATGGTGATCAGGAATTGGAATATACCAGTTGGATACCATCTGATGTCAGGTAAGGACTCTGTGTTATCAGTGGTAGGATAATCGGAGTAAGTTTGATGAAGTTATAAGCTGTTTTGTGAAATGTCTTCTTTCGGTTTCATTGTAAAAGTCCGAGAGGAAATCAACAGGGCGATTATCAGTGCGCGGCCGTAATGTGCGTGCGTGCACGTATAATATTGATCATCTAGCGTTTATTTGAAAACGATTCATAAAAAGGCCGACGAATATCAACGTTGTGGAATATTCCACTAAAAGACGATTTTCATAGAATGCTCCAGAATGAGCTGTTTTTTATATCAAAACGGGGGCTTTTCTAACTGCTCTGAAACGGAAACGACGCGATAAAAAAAGAATCTGCCTTCACAGCACTGACTGGAAAATAGTATTTGATAATGCGATGGGCAGATTAGACACATAGCCATAATTTAAAACATAGATTAGGCGATATTAACGTTAACATTGGCGCGGATGGTGGCATTCAAGCGGTAAAACGGAAAACCAGGCATGGCATTGAAAGAGTTAAGTAAATACTTGTTAGTTTAGGAATAAGGGGCAGGTAACTATAAGATTTATTCTTCTTCCTGCTCCTTTTGTCCATAGAATGACTATTTATGATTGTGTAATGAAGAAACTATGATTGTATGATTCCATGTGGCAAATAAAAACTCTGAACTGAACTGAACTGAACTGAATAGTATTAACATAATTAAGTGATCTGATCCCATGGTCGATTCAGCTGAAAAGCCCAAATGCTACAGTTTCAACACAAATGTCTTTGTCTTCCTCATCGTCTGCATCGTCGTTAGATTCTATTGAATATAAAACAAGTTTGTCTCCTTCTCCCTCCTCGTCGTCGGATGATGATACAGCTGGCCGCTCACCTGTACTGTCATCACTGTAAACGTAGTCCGTAATGTACTCATGCATTAAATTCGAGGAGTCAATATTTCGTCCATCTCTTCCTCTGTTAACACTTTGAATGCCAGCCACGACATAACTCGTGTTAGCAGCCCGCCCCCTGAATGCCCAGCACGATAATTAGCGTGATTTTTTTATTTATTAGCGATCTGAATTCATATTTCATCAACCGAGTCTACCGTTGGGAAACCAGCCCCACCAGGCGCTCAGATGTGAAAAAAGCGCCCCCTATCGTCTCCCAGATGGTAATGCACCCTTTTGGAATGGACTCAATGAAAATGGATGAGAAAAAAAAACTCCGGAATCCACATTTTACTTCTCACGCATGTACCCCGAGCCGCTCGGAGTCATTGTGGAGCCTCAGAACAGCGTGTAATATGTCTTTACAGTACGTAGTATTGGATCAATAAAAGGATTGATTTTTGGAATGGCGATCAGGAATTGAAATAATCTTTTTGGATACCATCTGATCTCAGGTAAGGAATCTATTTTACCAGTCTTAGGATAATCAGACCTGTTTTCACGGAGATATAAGCTTTTCCCCTATGTGTGTGTGGCTGTTTGGCTGTACGAGCGATCAGGAAATAAGAGAATCGATTTTCAGCTCGCGGCACCAGCGTGCATACATACACATATACTATCGATAATCTAGCGTTTATTTGAAAACGATTCATAAATAGGCAGAGAAATGACAACGTTCTAGAATATTCCAGTACAGGGCGTTTATCACGGAATCTTTTTATTTTCCGTGAAAACGAGGGCTTTTCAAAATGCTATAAAACGGAAATGAACCGATAAAAAAACAATCCGCTTCGACAATGTTGACTGGAAAATGAGTCATTGATAAGCGACGGGCAGATTAGACACATAGCCATAATTTAAAACATAGATTAGGCGATATTAACGCTAACATTGAAGTGGTTGATGGGCATTCAAGGGGGTAAAAAGGAAAACACAGCCGGCTCTGAAAGTGTTAACACATCCTGCGCCAAAACCGTCGTACAACGTGTTTCAAGGTCATGCTAATTCTGCCATTCCACGGCGTACAACGTTATTGAGATCATATTTAATTTTTTCGCCATGGTATTCAGAATGCCCTCACAGAGCCTGGTCTGATGCAGTGGGACTTGGCACAACTCTGCAACGCTTCAATACTGCCGCCTGGTGGATGATCGGCGAGTTATAACCGGAAATGGATCTCTTGTGATCTCGGTGCACCGGGCAAATGCGTCCGGCACTCACATATTGTTGCGGGACTCTAGACACACATCGTGTATATGGATCGCTGCCATAACTCAATAATCGATATGATTTGGGCGTTTATTATGATTATACAAACCGGAAATGGATCTAGGAGATCACGTCAAATAAGTGGGATCTTTTTCCTCCAGTCTCATGGGCGAACGGTAAGAGGACGCTGACGTCATTTTCAGCGTGAGTGTTTATTATTATTCATGCAAACTGCTCTGATCAATATATCACCCATACTACATAAAGCATTTACTGACGATCACGGAATTATAAACGACCCCCCCCCCCCCCGTTCATCCACGCATGATCAGTCATAACGTTTAGGATCATGTACAGTTGAAATTTTTAATATAACGTGTATCGGCAACAAACGGCAGTTGATAATCTATATAACTCACGTTCTAGGAATTACTGCAGAAAACGATAAAAACATATTTATATTCTAGACGGTATTTTCGTATAAATCTATGAATGAAAAAGTATAACGTTCCTACATCCTGAACAATATATAATCGATGTTGAATGGGCCATAGTAATGTCAATTTAGCAATACAATTAAAAAAGTTATAGCCCTGCAAAGAAGGTGAACATCTCCATAGGCTTAGACTGGTGGCAGTGATCATACATTGATGGATAGAAGCGTGGCAGTTAATGTGTTAAGAGCAGCTGACAATCTCTGTGCGTCCATCGTTAACGGTGAATGTTACCTGAGCAGCACGGCTCAGTGAATCTGAATATAAACACAGTGTGAGCGTACCTCTCAACGCGCACACTATTCACATGCAAAAATGTGCCAGCCCCCACAGACTCCGTGCAGAGGATCAGACTTCTGTCTCAAACAGCCTTTTTTAAACACAGATTTCTTACAATTAGAGTTATTATATATGTTCGCTGTTATACTAAATATGTTCTTCAACCCTCGAACTGTAAGTATATATATATAAAAAATTAAACGGAAAATAACGAAACAAAAAAATAAAAAAAATCCTTTTTTTGAAGAACTCAAGACTCCGACTTGTAGGCACGGCCGCTGGTCTCTGTCACATATAGGGTTGCGCTAGTGGAACAAGCGCACTGTGTTTGGACTGTGTTTGTTTGGCTTGGCAGATGAAAGATCTGGATATTGACATAAAATGGCATTTTCTCTCCAAAACCGCTGCATTACTTGCTGAAGCCATCACATGGTGTAGTATTGGAGAAGAAGACGCTTTTGAGCTAGAATGAAAACGGAAAAGCTGCTTTCATTCTGGAAGTATTCTGAAAGGTAAATACAGCATTTATACAGTGCTTTTATATGACGAGCATCCGGAATATCAATTATTGCCTTCCGGCCAACGTTTAGAGACCCCTGCAGCTAAACACAATAGGTATAAATTCTCCATTTATACCTACCTCCATCCGTGCCATCAATAAAGGAAGCAGGAAGGAGGTAGCTTTGAGGTGGATGGTTGTAATTGCTTATTTAACTTATCATTAACCTTCTGTTATCATTATCTGATCTCGTGACCATGTACATCTGTCTGTATGTATGTTCTTCTCGTTTATGTATGTTTACTGTGTTTTTTTTCTAGTTCTTATTATCTGCTGTGACATGAATTGCCCAGTTTGGGACACGCTAATAAACTTGACCTTGACCTTTCTTCAAAAGCTCTTTACAACTTATTAGGAATGGCCATCGGTTTTTGAATCTTCGAATAGTCATTAAATTATAAAAAAATTTATAGTTTATGCAACTATTGCACTATTGGAAAATATATCTTCCCTTGTTTTTACCAGCACCTACACTGGAGTGTATTGAGAGAGGAGCCATATTAACTAGGGATGTTCGATATTGGCTTTTTTACCGATATCCGATAAACCGATATTGTCAAACTCTTAATTTCCGATACCGATATCAACCAATACCGATATATGCGGGGTTCACCCCCCCAAAAAAACGGAATAATTTCAGGTAATTAACATTACATATCTCTTGTCATGGAATTAACACAACATTATGCATACTTTTGACAATAAATAAAATAATAATTTGTTCTCACTTGCTTGCCTGGGTAAAGAAAGGTTAAATATAATTTTTTTGTATCCACTTTTTCTCCCCATTTTTTTTTCTCCCATCCCAATTTCGTATTATCCAATTCTTCCCTCCCCTGTCTTGAACGTTGCTAGACTATGCCTCCCACTGGTCGGCTATAGTGAGGACAGAAGCCTTGCATCACGTGTCCCCTCCGGTACACGAGGAGGCAGCCTGTCGCATCTTTTCATCGCAGCAGCTCGAACTCTCAGCGGCGAGGAGTAACGCGTGGGAGGCTCACGCTGCCCCCGCTACTTCCTGCTTCCGGCGTCACCAAACCGACCTGTAGGAGTCGCTGTCCACAACGTCCAATCCCCACCCACCGGCTTTCCCACCCTCTAAAACACTTGCCAATTGTGTTAGTATGACGGCCGGCCAAGCCGTCTAGTCCGTCCACAGCCGGGAGAACAGAAAAGATGAAGAAAGAGAGATGCTACACTCACTGTAGCAAAGTTTTATACGTTTGCCATTTCAAGCATCAGTGATGTAACTTTGGGTAACGAACGCTTCCGATTACCAGACGGCCGCTCCACCTCCTGAGTCACAGTGTCTGTGTATTCATGGTGGGAATGGCGTCAGAAACCCTTTTCTCTTAAGCGGTACCTCCGGCTTTGGGCAGTCGTCCCTCCCACGATTGGCAGTGTTAGCGGGTAACCTCGTTCCCAGTTTTATCTCCTCTGTGAGATAAAGACTGTTAAAGCACTACGATCGAAAGTGTGAATTTCCGGTGTATGTACTTCCCCTGGAAGCTGCCTCCGAACGGACCAAACTTTTCCCGAATCCTGTCGGCAAACAAGCTAGAACGTCCCGGTCATGTACTAGTAAATTCTTCAGGCAAAGCCGTTGCAGTGGCTTAAAGCGAGGAAATATTGTGCACTTCACACGTTTCTATAATTGTTTTGTCGAAACCCGGAAAGCCTGTAGCCGGTACTTCCTGTACTTCCGTTTTCACACTTTAGGAGGCATAGCTTTACCAGCCTAGTTAGCAGGTGGGAAGCCGGCGGGGTATGTGTCCTGGTCGTTGTAAACAGCGACTCCTTCTGGTCGGTCGGGGCGCCTGTTCAGCAGGGAGGGGATCTGGGGGGAAATAGCGTGAACCTCCGCACGCATTACGTTCCCCCAGTGAGAGTCCTCGCTGTCGGGTGAAAAGAAGCGGCTGGCTGACTCCACATGTATCGGAGGAGGCATGTGGTAGTTCTACACCCTCCCCAGGCCGACAGTGGGTCAATGCACGCAACGACCAGGAAGGGAATTGGCATAGCGACTGTGGGTGGGACAGGGGGCGACTGTGGCTCAGGAGGTAGAGCAGTCGTCTGGCAACCCGGAGGTTCCCGGTTCGATTCCCGCTCCTCCCGGGCAGCGTGTCGATGTGTCCTTGAGCAAGACACTTAACCCCTAATTGCTCCCGATGAGCAGGTTGGCACCTTGCATGGTTGCCTCCGACGTCGGTGTGTGAGTGTGTGAGTGAACGGGTCAAATGTGAGGAACAAATTGTAAAGCGCTTTGGATAAAAGCTGTTATATAAAAAAGCAGCCATTTACCATTTATCATAACGACTAAATTGGGATGGGGGGGAAAATACTTTTTCTCTCGTTCTTCTTTTCAGCCTTGACCAGGGATTAGAAAGCTAGAGGGGGGTGTTTCTGTCTACATGGTACAGTCCAGGTAGAGAGGGGGGGTGTGAGAGGGGGGGTGTTCCTGTCTACATGGTACAGTCCAGGGCGCTGAAGTGGCGATTCTGGGAGAAGGCTGAGGATCCCAAAGGCTGTGAAAGCTCGTCACAGACTGAGCTTCTTCCCCTCAGCCGCAGGCTGATCAATGCCTCAGGTCCCCCCCTGCCCCCCCCCCTCTGCCCCCAAGTGACACTGGCACAATGACACTGACTGCACTGCACTAGTCCTTACTGGAACTCTGCACTCTTTACTTTATATATATATATATATTATTGATTAATCCTCCACTGCACTGTTTCTTGTCCTGTGTCTGTGTTGGTGTTTGTCGTTTACTGTGAAAAAAGAAAGGAAAAAATGCATACACTTTATTGCTGCAACAATTACCAATGTGTTTTTACACAAATGGCTTAATAAAGGAATCTGAATCTGAATCCAGGTAGAGGGGAATTCAGAATACTGCTTCCTACAGCGAAGAACGCTTCTTCTTTATTTGTAGACTCAATGGTGGTTGGGCGGGCCACTCACCTGTAGTGGAAAGAGTGATTACAGAATCATTGGAAGCCTGGCGTTATAATAATAATAATAATACATTTTTTATTTGTTTAGCACCTTTTCATACAAAGAGTCGCAGCCCCAACGGCGTGTAGTCTTTTACCAACGGAGTTTCAGTTTTCCGCGATCTGATTGGCCACTGACGTTTCTCTCAGCGCCAATCGTGTTACGCCTAGTTCTATCACTGGTTAAGCTTGGCGACTCTTTCGAAGTTGGTTAAGGTTAGAGTTTGTCTTAGAGCAGGGCGATAGACCACCAGCCCTGATTCCAAACTCTAACCATAACCAACTTCGAAAGAGTCGCCAAGCTTAACCAGTGATAGAACTAGGCGTTAGCTAGCTAGCAGGCTGTTAGAGGCAGACCTAGGCGTAACACGATTGGCGCAGAGAGAAACGTCAGTGGCCAATCAGATTGCGGAACCCGAACACGGAACTGCAACTCCGTTGGTAAAAGACTACACAAGCCCCAGCGTGCTTCACCGCAGTAAAATAAATACATCTTGGGGACTGAAACCTAATCGTATCACCAATAAAATAGATGATTGCTTTTCCAATTGATGATCTTCACAAACGAATGCATTTGCAGTCTCACAGCTATTGGTAGAACATAGCAAATGAACAGTGAGGTTAACCCTTTCACTACCACACTACAGACGGTTAACCTTTCACTACCACACTACAGAAGGTTAACCTTTCACTACCACACTACAGAAGGTTAACCTTTCACTACCACACTACAGAAGGTTAACCTTTCACTACCACACTACAGAAGGTTAACCTTTCACTACCACACTACAGAAGGTTAACCTTTCACTACCACACTACAGAAGGTTAACCTTTCACTACCACACTACAGAAGGTTAACCTTTCACTACCACACTACAGAAGGTTAACCTTTCACTACCACACTACAGAAGGTTAACCCTTTCACTACCACACTACAGAAGGTTAACCCTTTCACTACCACACTACAGAAGGTTAACCTTTCACTACCACACTACAGAAGGTTAACCTTTCACTACCACACTACAGAAGGTTAACCCTTTCACTACCACACTACAGAAGGTTAACCTTTCACTACCACACTACAGAAGGTTAACCTTTCACTACCACACTACAAACGGTTAACCTTTCACTACCACACTACAGAAGGTTAACCTTTCACTACCACACTACAGAAGGTTAACCTTTCACTACCACACTACAGAAGGTTAACCTTTCACTACCACACTACAGAAGGTTAACCTTTCACTACCACACTACAGAAGGTTAACCTTTCACTACCACACTACAGAAGGTTAACCTTTCACTACCACACTACAGAAGGTTAACCTTTCACTACCACACTACAGACAGTTAACCATCTGTAGTGTCGCAGTGGAAGGGTTAACCTTCTGTAGTGTGGTTGTGAAAGGGTTAACCATTTGTCGTTTTGGCAGTGAAAGGGTTAACCTTCTGTATTGTGGCAGTGGGAGGGAGGGAGGGAGGGAGGGAGGGAGGGAGGGAGGGAGGGAGGAGAGAGAGAGAGAGAGAGAGAGAGAGAGAGAGAGAGAGAGAGAGAGAGAGAGAGAGAGAGAGAGAGAGAGAGAGAGAGAGAGAGAGAGAGAGAGAGAGAGAGGAGAGAGAGAGAGAGAGAGAGGGTTATGAGACAGCAGGAGGAGGGTTTAGGAGACAGCAGGAGGAGGGTTTAGGAGACAGCAGGAGGAGGGTTTAGGAGACAGCAGGAGGAGGGATTAGGAGACAGCAGGGGGAGGGGTTAGGAGACAGCAGGGGTTAGGAGACAGCAGGGGGAGGGGTTAGGAGACAGCAGGGGGAGGGGTTAGGAGACAGCAGGGGTTAGGAGACAGCAGGGGGAGGGGTTAGGAGACATATATGATTCATACTGTATATGACATATATAGAAATTCTTTATTGGGAAAACCACATTGAGATATAGTATCTCGTTTTCGAGAGGATCCCACATTTTGTGCAATGTAATACAGAATCTTATTTTACTATTTTCTCTCTCATTCTTTCTCTATCTAAATATAAAGTTGGCAGCTTCCTAATAAAGCATTTTAATCATATCTCTCTCTCTCTCTCCCCTCCCCCCTCCCCACAGCGGGTCAACTGAGCCAGTCAGCTCACCTCTCCCTGCAGCTGCCCTACACCGTGCTGGGCCTGGGGCGCAGCGCCAACTTCCTGGACCACCTGTACGTGGGCATCCCTCGACCCCCCGGCGTGACGGTAGGAAGAGGAGCCTCTGCTTTCAAATAATCTGATTCACCTTAACCCTTTCACTGCCACATGACAGAAGGTCAACCCTTTTACTATCACACGCCTGACGGCAGTGAAAGGGTTAACCGGCTGTCATGTGGCAGTGAAAGGGTTAACCCTCTGTGTATTGTCGCCAGTGTTAATTTTGGCAGCTATTTTAATTTTAGTTTTAGTCTTAAGTCATGTGTCAAATGCTCCTTTTTCGTTTTCATCATATTTAGTCACCTTCATTTATTTTTCATTTAGTCAGTTTTAGTCAACTACAGGTCTGAGCATTTTAGTCGATTTTGTCTTTTTTGTTTTAGTCTAGATTTAGTCGCAGAAAACGGATGACATTTTTGTCTAGTTTTCGTTAATGAAAAAAAAGGCATTTTATTCTCTTGTAATGCAATTCTATGTACCACTACAGTCAGTCAAATTCACATTAATTCCTATTGGGATCATAGATTCATGTAGACGCCCCTCTCCCCACTCCCCCCATACGTAATGAGTTAAAGATGTAAACAGTTAAAGACCGTCACCAGTCTTAAAATACCAAAAACAGTCAAGTGAACCGAATGTTTCCACAGCCCATGTGAAGCAGACATGATCCCTGGTTGTACAAAAAGAATATATATAAACTAGAGGTGGGCATAGATTAATTTTTTTAATCTAGATTAATCTATCTGCAATCCTGGATTTAATCTAGATTAATCTAGATTAAAATGGCTAAAAAAAAAGAAAAACCTGCCGAAGGCATTCAAAATATGTGTGTTCTACCCAAATAATGACCAGAAGTAAGTCCTTACTTTTTCTTTCCTCCTTATGTTTCTCAGGCCAGGTGGCCCATTACACCATGAGCCCATCTCCCTATTCCAAAATGCATTACAGACTGTTTGAAAAAGCTGTTTTGCTATGATAATTGGTAATGAAATATCAAAATAATGTTCAATAAGATGTACTTGTGTTTAATAAGTTGTTTTATTCAGAAGTTAACACAAATAAATAATATTACCAGTACAGTACAGTATCTAGCACACTCTCAGGAGCAAAACAGAAAGAAGCATTTCAAACTTGAACTATGTGACATGGCTTGACTCAATCAGTCCAATCTCTATTTCTCCTTATTCCACCAGTCACTCAGGCAGACCAGCTTGTTTTATGTAGCGGTGTCTACTTATAGTGCCTATAATATTTTTCCCGTTGGGTGCCAGACAGGGGCAAACCCTGCCAATGCAAATCAACTGCTCCAGTGGAGTTGCTCAGTGGCCAATGGTGTCAACTGTGGTTGTACTGGGCAGCTCCCAGGTGTGA
>NC_140166.1:69854996-69878177 GCF_963971535.1 Notolepis coatsorum | reverse complement strand
CTACACCCGTCTGTAGTGTGATAGCAAAGGGTTAACCTTCTGTGGTGTGGCAGTGAAAGGGTTAACCTGCTGTTGTGTGGCAGTGAAAGGGTTAACCTTCTTTGTGTATTGTCGCAGTGAAAGGGTTAACCGTTTGATATTGCGGCAGTGAAAGGGTTAATGAGTACTGGCCCTCAGGAGTCATCACCGGGCACTCAGGAGACTCTACAGGAAGGCGTGGGCACTCAGGAGACTCTACAGGAAGGGGCGGGCACTCAGGAGACTCTACAGGAAGGGGCGGGCACTCAGGAGACTCTACAGGAAGGGGCGGGCATTCAGGAGACTCTACAGGAAGGGGCGGGCACTCAGGAGACTCTACAGGAAGGGGCGGGCACTCAGGAGACTCTACAGGAAGGGGCGGGCACTCAGGAGACTCTACAGGAAAGGGCGGGCACTCAGGAGACTCTACAGCAGGGGTAGGCAACCCTAGGCACGCGTGTCTGCATAGGCACGCGGGGGCATTTGCATAGGCACAGGGGGCAGCAGTAAAAAAAAAAATTATAATATATTATATATATATATATTTTTTTGCTCTGAAATATTATAGTGAAATATTTTGCACTGTTGTCGCATTTATCTTGTTGAAATCCTCCCACAGGTTCTTTTTACTACCACATATTTAATTGAGACCCTTTATTTGTTTATTATTTCAATTTAGCTGGAAATACATTGCTACATCATTCAGTAACATTTGCAGAGCCTTATAACAAAAACATTATTACGGTCACCATTGTGACCAGTGGGATTAATCAACAATTTTTATTATTTATTTTTCTATTTCATTGAACATTGCACATGTTAAAAGCCATTTTTTTTTACTCAAAATGTGAGTATTACCAAGTCAACTTGTGTTCTTAAAACAATGACAATAAACATAGTTTTATTAGGTTGAAATAATGTGGTTGTGTACTTATTTTTCTGTTAACTTATTATGGATTGAAAACTGAAAACCTTAATGCACAGTAACTGAACTCAATATTTTTAAGTTCTGGTAACTTATTATTATAATTTTTTTACAGTGTAGTCTTGCGATCAATCAAAACTTATTTACACGATATACCTCACATTCACCCTCCATTCACATCCTGGTGTTCTCCTGGTGTTCTCCATTAGGCCTGTAGGTGGAGCTATGACAGCACACGTACAGTACACACACCGGGACACAAGGGGCGGGCACTCAGGAGACTCTACAGGAAGGGGCGGGCACTCAGGAGACTCTACAGGAAGGGGTGGGTACTCAGGAGACTCTACAGGAAGGGGCGGGCACTCAGGAGACTCTACAGGAAGGGGCGGGTACTCAGGAGACTCTACAGGAAGGGGCGGGGACTCAGGAGACTCTACAGGAAGGGGCGGGCACTCAGGATACTCTACAGGAAGGGGCGGGCACTCAGGAGACTACAGGAAGGAGCGGGCACTCAGGAGACTCTACAGGAAGGGGCGGGCACTCAGGAGACTCTACAGGAAGGGGCGGGCACTCAGGAGACTCTACAGGAAGGGGCGGGCACTCAGGAGACTCTACAGGAAGGGGCGGGCACTCAGGAGACTCTACAGGAAGGGGCGGGCGGTACCTGAGAAGGGGAAACCGGAAGGAAGATTACTAACAAGTGAACACAGCACCATACTATATATAAATACAGAAAGACTTACCTATACTAACCTGAGGTTTAACATGGTTTTATAAATACAACAATAATAATGGCCAACCTACCTATGTAACACACGTGTTCACACACACACACACACACACACACACACACACACACACACGCACACAGACGCAAGCACACATGCACACACACACACGCACACACCTACAGTGTATTACAGTCGGCCACTAAGCAGCTCCACTGGAGCAGATGGGAGGAGTTGAATGCCTTGCTCTAGGGCACCTCTGTGGTGGTCGGTGAGTGATGGGAACGTTCCCTCGCCCCAGATTTGACCAGATGTTGGGAGGAATCAAACCTTTAGGCTGCTGCCACTATAGCTGAATCTATAGCAACAATTAAATACCATTACAAAATAATCCAATATTACATGGTCAAATATGACACGTTCAACATGATTTGAGGACGCGTGAAACATCGTCTCCGCGAGACACGCGTGCCGATTTCTCTCTATGAATAATAATAATGCCACGCTGCCTCCTGACAGGGTTTAGCTGCTCCGTTGTCTCATGTTACCAGGGTGTGCTTCACATGTAGAACAAGACCCAGGAGACACTCCAGATGTCTCTCTCTCTCTCTCTCTCTCTCTCTCTCTCTCTCTCTCTCTCTCTCTCTCTCTCTCTCTCTCTCTCTCCCCCTCTCTCTCCATCTCTCTCCATCTCTCCCTCTCTCTCTCCTCTCCCCCTCTCTCTCCTCTCTCTCCATCTCTCCCCCCTCTCTCTCTCTCTCTCCCCTCTATCTCCTCTCTCTCCATCTCTCCCCTCTCTCCTCTCTCTCTATCTCCTCTCTCTCTCCTATCCCTATATCCTCTCTCTCTCCTCTCTCTCTCTCTCTCTCTCTCTCTCTCTCTCTCTCTCTCTCTCTCTCTCTCTCTCTCTCTCTCTCTCTCCCTATATCCTCTCTCTATATCTCTCCATCTCTCTCCTCTATCCCCCCCCCCTCTCTCTCTCTATACTCTCTCTCTCATATTTACTTCCTTGTTTACGTCACTGTCACTATCACTATCCTGTGATTATAAAAGTGCGTGCGTGCGGACGCGCTCTGAGACATCATGTGAATGTGTGAAGCATTAATGGAGCAACTTAATCGGGCAGTTTCTCTTAATCAATACAATCAATGGATTCAGTGAACCATATTCCCCCGGGTCGGTTGGTAGTTTTCTCACGTTTCATATTATTTGCTGATGATAGTCCTCCCTGGATCCCTGAACGCGTGTAGAGGTGCTCTTAAATTGCAGGTGATCGCAGCTGCGAACTCCTGAATGAAGTACGTCACTCATTCTTTATTTTTTTTTTACTTTCTATTTTTCCCCCCTTTCTTTTTCCGTTTTTCTCCCATCCCAATGTTAGTCGTTATGCCAATTCCTAATCCCCTTCCTGGTCGTTGCGCGCTCTGCCCCCTACCGTTGGTCTGGGAGGGCGGCGACTATCACATGCTTCCTCCGACACATGTGTAGCCAGCCCACCGCTTCTTTTCACCTGGCAGCGCGGACTCTCACTGGGGGGAGTGTAACGTGTGGAAGGATCACACTACTTCCCCAGGATCTGACCTCGCTGCGCCACCCGGCCGCCCCACGTCACTCATTCTTAAACTGGAAGCGCGTTCTCTTACGCCTAAATGTACATACAGAAATGCCCCGCCAGCTCCTTATAATGGCGCAGTGGCGATGGAAGCTGCAAGGGGGGAGGAGAGCATTTTAACACCTTGGCAGTCAGGTGTGAACAATAGCTCTTGTGTCCACTGCCTGTCATCTGTCACAGACTTCACTGCATTATGGATTCTCTTATACAATAGAGTCAGCTCGTTTTGAAACTAGTGCGCAATGAATGAATCACGTTCGAAATAACTTATCCTGTGAACCACTCAACATACATACACTATGTGATTATAAAAGAGCTGCAAGCTACTTTTCGTCTCTAGGAGAAAGAAACCGCGGGTTGTGTTCTCGGCTTGAATACACCGTGCGGATGCCCTCGAAGAACGAGACCGTTTCCAAATGTCCAATCTACCGAATTCTGTTTTTGCTCATAAAATGCTTACAATTTTTAAATATATGAATTCCGATTGTGTTTTTGTTAGGGATGCTCGATATTGGCTTTTTTACCGATACCGATAAACCGATATTGTCCAACTCTTAATTTCCGATACCGATATCAACCGATACCGATATATGCAGGGTTTTGTCCTCCACTATCCTGTGTGATTATAAAAGAGCTTCCAGTCCCTCTAATACACAGCACGAATGCGCTTTTTTATTTTTTTTATTTGAAATCTTTATTTCGAACATGTAAATGAATACAAACAAAATAAATAACTAAACAAAATCAAAACATAACTCAAACAAAATAATAACTAAACAAAAGCAAAACATAACTCAATTTACATGTTCGAAAAGGAGTAGGAAGAAGTATACACTTATTTAATCCTACCCCTTTTCCACTACTCAAATGAGTGTACTAATTTAAAACATGCGCTTGCAGATCGAAACAGTTTATTTTCTAGGTGATAATTAGAAGATAATTAGAAAAATATGTGATCATGATGATCGTATCTTGTTTGGGATATATTAGTAATATCATTTTTTGGATCCAAGTTGTGCTTCGATCAGCGATTTATGTCGGCTTGCTCCCCCCCCCCCCCCCCACATTTTCAAAAGCCTAGAGAAGAGGTTATCTTAACTTCATCATCAACAAGTTATGAATGTCAAAAGTATGCTAAAGTATAAACTAAAAAGTATGCTTCACACAGCATGCTGTTACACAAATGGCCCATCCACACAAACGCTCCACCCTGCAGCGAGCCGCCCGGCTCGTCACACAGATCTCAGATCTGATCTGAAACACTGGCAGATGGCCGGCTCCCTGCCAACAACACAGACTGGCAAGCTAAGCGATAAACGGATACTGTATTCAGGCTATAATCACACCTGAAAATATAAACCACACAGCACAATAGAATGCTCTTTTATCGGCACTTCAAATGGGCATGAAGAGCAAACGAAATGTGAAAATACATTATAATTGTATTATTATTATTATTATTATTATTATTATTATTATTATTATTATTATTATTATTATTATTATTATTGTTATTGTTATTGTTATTGTTATTGTTATTATTATTAGGTTATTATTAAGGTCTTCTTAGTTTAATATTTATTGAGGCTGTATTAGATGAGTATTAGATGAGTAGGATTGAAACCCACAGCTTTGCAAATACATTGTATTTATTGTTTCATCCTTTTTATATGAATTATATTACAATATGTTATTATACTTATCCCTCTCTCTCCTTCTACACTCCTCTCTCCCCCTCTAAATTCCTCTTTCTCCCTCTCTCCCTCTTTCTGTCTCTCTCATCCCTCTCTCTCTCTTCCTCTCCCACCCCTCTCTCTCTGTCTCTCTCCCTTTCTCTCTCTCTCTCTGTGTCTCTCTCTCTCTCTCCCTTTCTCGCTCTCTATGTCTCTCTGTGTCTCTCTCTCTCTCTCTCTCTCTCTCTCTCTCTCTCTCTCTCTCTCTGTCTCTCTGTGTGTCTCTCTCTCTCAGCTGGAGTGCTAAGCTCTACCTGACACCCAGTAATATAGTGTTGCTGACAGCCATCGCGCTCATCGGAGTGTGCATCTTCATCCTCGTCATCATCGGCATCCTACACTGGCAAGAGAAGGTCAGGATGACACACGCACACACACACGCACACACACACGCACACACACACACACACACACACACGCGCACACACACGCACGCACACACGCACACACACACGCAGGCTTCCCCTGATTGTCTGCCCCAGACAGTAGTGTGTGTGTGTGTGTGTGTGTGTGTGTGTGTGTGTGTGTGTGTGTGTGTGTGTGTGTGTGTGTGTGTGTGTGTGTGTGTGTGTGTGTGTGTGTGTGTGTGTGTGTGTGTGTGTGTGTGTGTGTGTGTGTGTGTGTGTGTGTGTGTGTGTGTGTGTGTGTGTGCGCGCGCGTGTGTGTGTGTGTGCGTGTGTTTGTGTTACCAGATTGGTTGCAACCAGCAGCAGATGGGTCCCACTGTCCCCGTCCTCTAGTCACCTGCTGAGATACACACATTCTCACACACACACACACACACACACACACACACACACACACACACACACACACATGCATGCACAATCACATACACACACACATGCATGCACAAGCACACATACACACATGCATGCATGCACAAGCACACACACACACACACACACACACATACACACATACAGGGCCACAACCTGGGAGACTGCTTGGCAGTAATTGCTTTGTTCTGTCCTTTCAGCTGAAGATCTGCTGTTCATTATCACTGCATTATATTCTCCAGGGAGAGAGAGAAAGAGAGAGTGTGTGTGTGTGTGTGTGTGTGTGTGTGTGTGTGTGTGTGTGTGTGTGTGTGTGTGCGTGTGTGTGTGTGCGTGTGTGTGAGTGTGTGTCTTCAGAAGCTTTCTTTCTCCCACCGTCATCTATAATATACATCTCGGTACAGAATGACATGCAAACATAAACAGCATCTTCTTTACGTTCACGTACAAAACACAAGCAGTCGCGGGACACGAAGGCGCGGTATGTAACCGTATACAACGCGGTATATCATAAGACCGCTCTGTGACATCATTAGGGCTGACCCCTATTAATCGATTAGTCGACTAATTGGTCGAAAGGGGCCGTAGTCGACTGGCCAACCTCTTAGTCGAATATAATAATAAAAAAAAAAAAAAAAAAAATCATTCTTTCCAAAAGAAAAGAGGCCTAGAAGCGTGGCTAACGCTAATGGCACGCATACCAGAGGCTAACTGCCTACGAAAACAGGCACAGAGGCACTGAAAGAGGATTTCACCCGTCTAATGAACACACTAGACAAATATCAAGATGTATCCATCAGTGGACCAATTGAATGCTTTTGCAGAGGACAAGAAGCCTTCAGTCGACTCCTTCAGACATTAAGCACCCCCCACAGTCCAAATGAAAAAATAAATATATATATATATTATACGTTTTTTTTTTTTTTTTTTTTTGACTAACAGCAAATTTTGGCCAATCCTAGTCGACCATCCAAATCCTTAGTCGGGGACAGCCCTACATCATTACGGTGGAAGTAACAACTCTGAGCATCCCTGCTGCGACAATAAGATTCAAGATTCAAGATTCAAGAGTTTTAATTGTCACGGCATACAGGTATACAATGAAATGCGGCTGGTCTTGCCCGCGACGATGTGCAATACAGTGGTACAACATATAATAGAATCCAATAAAATACAGTGGTACAACATATTAATAGAATCCAATAAAACAGTGCAATAAACAGGTACATGGTGTGCCATCTCGGTATCTGTACATTAGTATTTACAGAGCATATAGGACATGCTAGTTAGCTTTAGTAGTGCAATACACTGTTCCTGATGTTATACTATTTTAAGTGGCCTTTCCTCTGGCCATAAGTGTGCGTGTGTGCGGCATGAGTGTTAAAGTGGCTGCTAGTGTGTGAGCGTGCTCAGCGTGCGTGTCGTGTATGTACTTGTGTGTGGATAGTTCAGTTTCTGTGTCTCTCGATGTTCATTGTTCAAGGCTCTGATGGCCTGGGGGAAGAAGCTTAGCCTAAGCCTCTCCGTCTTAGTCTCTAGAATTCGCAGGCGTCTGCCTGACCTCAGCAGCTGGAACAGGCTGTTATTGGGGTGGTGGGGGTCTTTCATTATCCTGCAGGCTCTGGATTTGCACCTCTTGTTGTATAGAGCCTGCAGGGGAGGTAGCGCAATACCCGTGGTACGCTCGGCTGAGCGCACCACACTCTGTAGGGCCTTCTTGTCCTGTGCCGTGCTGTTCCCATACCAGGCAGTGATGTTTCCGGTCAAGATGCTCTCTACAGCTCCTGAGTAGAAGGACTGAAGTATCTTCCCCGATACTCTGAACTTCCTTAACTGTCTCAGGTGGTAGAGGCGCTGCTTCGCTTTCTTTACTACTGTGCCTATGTGTGTTGACCATGTCAGGTCCTCTGAGATGTGGACCCCCAGGTACTTGAAGCTGCTCACCCTGTCCACGGTAGCCCCGTTAATCCTCAGTGGTGTGTGTGTCTCCCGCTGTCCTCTCCTATAATCCACGATCAGCTCCTTGGTTTTACCAATGTTCAGGAGCAGGCTGTTGTCCTGGCACCAACGTTCCAGTACCTCAACCTCCTCCCGGTAGGCCTTCTCGTCGTTGTCCGAGATCAGCCCCACCACCACCGTGTCGTCGGCGAACTTCACAATGGAGTTGGAGCTGAACTTGGCCACACAGTCGTGTGTGTAGAGTGAGTACAGCAGGGGGCTTAGAACACAGCCCTGGGGAGACCCGATGCTCAGGGTGATGGTGTTGGAGGTCTGACCCCCCACCCTGACCGCCTGGGGTCTTTCACTCAGAAAGTCCAGTACCCAGGCGCTCAGGGCGGAGCTCAGGCCTAGCTCGATCAGCTTGTCCACCAGTCTGGTGGGGACTATGGTGTTGAACGCTGAGCTGTAGTCAATGAACAACAGTCTCACATAGCCCCCCTTCTGACGGTCAAGGTGGGAGAGAGTGCTGTGCAGTACCTGGGAGACCGCGTCATCAGTGGACCTGTTTGTCCTGTATGCAAATTGCATAGGGTCCATATCGCTGGGGAGAGAGGCACAAATGTGGTCCTTGACCAGCCTCTCGAAACATTTCATGACCACAGAGGTGAGTGCCACCGGTCTGTAATCATTTGGACATGTTGGGGAGGGTTTCTTCGGTACAGGGATGATGGTAGACATCTTGAAGCAGGCAGGGACTACTGACTCCGCCAGGGATTGATTAAATATGGCGGTGAACACCGGGGCAAGCTGGTTTGCACAGGACTTAAGTATGCGTCCTGTTATACCATCTGGGCCTGCAGCCTTCCTGGTGTTCACCTGCATAAATGCTCTTCTCACACTGTGTTCCGACAACGAGAGAGCGCCCCCGCCCCCCCGCGGTTGCCCCCCCCCCTCCACAACAGCCGGTGCGCCAGTGACGTCACTAGCCAGAGGGCTAGCGGCGACACTGTCTACACCGAACCGAGCGTAGAAGGAGTTGAGTTTGTCCGCTAGAGAGGCGTCGTCGCTCCCCATTGCGGGGGCGCTGACTTTGTAGTCAGTTATTGTCTTCAGTCCCCTCCACAAGCCTCTTGTGTCGTTTTGTGCCATTTGTGTCTCCAGTTTCTCAGCATATGTCCTCTTAGCAAGTTTAACAGCCTTGCGCAGAGTGTAGACTGAAGCCTTGTATTCTTCCATATTTCCTGACTCTCTGCCCAGGTTATAAGCCGTGGTGCGTGAGTTTAGGGCTGTTCTTATAGTGCTGTCCACCCAAGGTTTCTGGTTTGGGAAAACCCGCGCCGTCTTTGTGGGGACAATGCCGTCTGCCACTGTTGTTATGTAGCTTACAACGGTATCAGCATACTCGCTGACGTCACTGGCGCTTCCTTCAAACATGTCCCAGTCTGTATCCTTGAACGCGTCACGGAGCTCGGCCTCTGATTCGTCAGCCCACTTTTTTGTCTCACGTGACACGACGGCTTCGCGTGATCGCTGTTTGTATGCTGGGATTAAAAAGATGGAGTCGTGATCGCTCGCGCTTACAGAGCCCATCAGTGGCGGAGCCGCTACAGCCTTGTAGGCAGCTCTGAACGGGGTGTAGCAGTGGTCGAGTGTGTTTCCCCCTCTTGTGGAGCAGGCGATGTGCTGAAAAAAAGTCGGCATCACTTTTTTCAGGTTTGCCTGGTTGAAATCACCAGTCACTATCGTCGCGGCTTCCGGGTGCTTGATCTGCTGTTTGTTGATGTGGTCGTGTAATTCCCCCAGCGCTTTGCCGGTATTTGCCTGTGGATGAATATACACGACGGATAAAATGACCGCGGTAAACTCACGGGGTAGGTGATACGGGCGACACAGGATCTGGAGATGTTCCATATCTGGGGAGCATGAACTTGAGAGGACATGTACTTCCTTGGGATTAACCCAGAGATTGTTCGTGAGGATGCAGACCCCACCTCCGACGCTCTTCCCAGAGGCTGCCGTGCGATCTGCTCTCAGGACGGTGAAATTGTCCGATGGAGAGACGCTGTTGTCCGGCGTTGCTGGTTTGAGCCATGTCTCAGTGAAACACATGATATTAACGTCTCTCATCTCCCGTTGGAATCGTACCCTCGCTCTCAAGTCGTCCATCCTTCCCTCCAACGAACGTGCATTCGCCAGAAAGATGGATGGAATTGCTGGACGGTAAGCAGATCTTTTTAATCTAAGTCTGATACCGCCTCGTCTACCTCTATGTTTCTTTCTGCCGTTTCCTTTGTTGCCGTTCTCCCGCTTGATTTCTGTTAGCCCTTCTGGGCATAAAGTGTCTCCCAACTCCAATTTGAGTCCGGAGTTTAGGTCCATAAGTGTCTGGCGGTCGTATGACATACCCGCCAGTGATGATTTAATAAAAAAAGTCGAAAAAACAAACATAATAGCTAAAAATGAGCACAATCGTCGCGGAGCTAAACCAAAGGCGACTGACCGGGGTCGCGCCATAGTAGTTACAATAACGTACGGTACAGACACGGACGTGTCCTCTGGCACCCTGCTGACTGTGGCCAGCCGTCTGTACAGTAAACTGCTGACTGTGGCCAGCCGTCTGTACAGTAAACTGCTAACTGTGGCCAGCCGTCTGTACAGTAAACTGCTGACTGTGGCCAGCCGTCTGTACAGTAAACTGCTGACTGTGACCAGCCGTCTGTACAGTAAACTGCTGACTGTGACCAGCCGTCTGTACAGTAAACTGCTGACTGTGACCAGCCGTCTGTACAGTAAACTGCTGACTGTGACCAGCCGTCTGTACAGTAAACTGCTGACTGTGACCAGCCGTCTGTACAGTAAACTGCTGACTGTGACCAGCCGTCTGTACAGTAAACTGCTGACTGTGACCAGCCGTCTGTACAGTAAACTGCTGACTGTGACCAGCCGTCTGTACAGTAAACTACTAACTGAGACCAGCCGTCTGTACAGTAAACTGCTGACTGTGGCCAGCCGTCTGTACAGTAAACTGCTAACTGAGACCAGCCGTCTGTACAGTAAACTGCTGACTGTGACCAGCCGTCTGTACAGTAAACTGCTGACTGTGACCAGCCGTCTGTACAGTAAACTGCTGACTGTGACCAGCCGTCTGTACAGTAAACTGCTAACTGTGGCCAGCCGTCTGTACAGTAAACTGCTGACTGTGACCAGCCGTCTGTACAGTAAACTGCTAACTGTGGCCAGCCGTCTGTACAGTAAACTGCTGACTGTGACCAGCCGTCTGTACAGTAAACTGCTGACTGTGACCAGCCGTCTGTACAGTAAACTGCTGACTGTGACCAGCCGTCTGTACAGTAAACTGCTGACTGTGACCAGCCGTCTGTACAGTAAACTGCTGACTGTGACCAGCCGTCTGTACAGTAAACTGCTGACTGTGACCAGCCGTCTGTACAGTAAACTGCTGACTGTGACCAGCCGTCTGTACAGTAAACTGCTGACTGTGACCAGCCGTCTGTACAGTAATCTGCTAACTGAGACCAGCCGTCTGTACAGTAAACTGCTAACTGTGACCAGCCGTCTGTACAGTAATCATACAGAAACTGCAGCTCAAAGTGCTTCACACAACAGAAAAAAAAGACATAAGGCATAAAATGAGCACATAAAGTGCAGACATAATAAAATCACAGTGTTTCACATTGGGATCTAACATCCCAACAGGCCACCTTGTTTATGGTTTGATTCAGTTTTAAATGGACAATAATAAAAAGAGTAAGATAAAATAGACAGAGTGAAATAGTGCAATAGTGCAGTGCAATAAAATTGTAGAATAGAATAGATTAAAAAATATATATATATTTTACAGTGCAATAAAATAGTTCTGGTTCAACAGTTCAAAGTCGTCTTTACCTTCTCTGTTTGGTATCCACAGTTTAAAACTTGATAACTGCTAACTGAGACCAGCTGAACAGTAAACTACTAACTGAGACCAGCTGAACAGTAAACTACTAACTGAGACCAGCTGAACAGTAAACTACTAACTGAGACCAGCTGAACAGTAAACTGCTAACTGAGACCAGCTGAACAGTAAACTACTAACTGAGACCAGCTGAACAGTAAACTACTAACTGAGACCAGCTGAACAGTAAACTACTAACTGAGACCAGCTGAACAGTAAACTACTAACTGAGACCAGCTGAACAGTAAACTGCTAACTGAGACCAGCTGAACAGTAAACTACTAACTGAGACCAGCTGAACAGTAAACTACTAACTGAGACCAGCTGAACAGTAAACTGCTAACTGAGACCAGCTGAACAGTAAACTACTAACTGAGACCAGCTCAACAGTAAACTACTAACTGAGACCAGCTGAACCCAGGGTGCTGGAGCCCCATCTCACCCAAATGTAAGAATGGAGACATTGATTGACTGAGCTCTTGATACGAGGATTAACAGTAGATACTAGGATCAACAGTAGATAGATAGTAGGATCAACAGTAGATACTAGGATTAACAGTAGATACTAGGATGAACAGTAGATACTAGGATGAACAGTAGATACTAGGATGCACAGTAGATACTAGGATGAACAGTAGATACTAGGATAAACAGTAGATACTAGGATCAACAGTAGATACTAGGACTAACAGTAGATACTAGGATCAACAGTAGATACTAGGATCAACAGTAGATACTAGGATGAACAGTAGATACTAGGATTAACAGTAGCTACTAGGATTAACAGTAGCTACTAGGACTAACAGTAGCTACTAGGATTAACAGTAGCTACTAGGATTAACAGTAGATACTAGGATTAACAGTAGATACTAGGACTAACAGTAGCTACTAGGATTAACAGTAGATACTAGGATTAACAGTAGATACTAGGACTAACAGTAGCTACTAGGATTAACAGTAGATACTAGGATTAACAGTCGATAGTAGGATTAACAGTAGATACTAGGATGAACATTAGATACTAGGATTAACAGTAGATACTAGGATTAACACTAGATACTAGGATGAACAGTAGATACTAGGATTAACAGTAGATACTAGGATTAACAGTAGCTACTAGGACTAACAGTAGCTACTAGGATTAACAGTAGCTACTAGGATTAACAGTAGATACTAGGATTAACAGTAGATACTAGGACTAACAGTAGCTACTAGGATTAACAGTAGATACTAGGATTAACAGTCGATAGTAGGATTAACAGTAGATACTAGGATGAACATTAGATACTAGGATTAACAGTAGATACTAGGATTAACACTAGATACTAGGATTAACAGTAGATACTAGGATTAACAGTAGATACTAGGATTAACAGTAGCTACTAGGATTAACAGTAGATACTAGGATTAACAGTAGATACTAGGATTAACAGTAGATACTAGGATTAACAGTAGATACTAGGATTAACAGTAGCTACTAGGATTAACAGTCGATACTAGGATTAACAGTAGATACTAGGATTAACAGTAGATACTAGGATTAACAGTAGATAGATAGTAGGATTAACAGTAGATACTAGGATTAACAGTAGATAGATAGTAGGATTAACAGTAGATAGATAGTAGGATTAACAGTAGATACTAGGATTAACAGTAGATAGATAGTAGGACAAACAGTAGCTACTAGGATTAACAGTAGATACTAGGATTAACAGTAGATAGATAGTAGGATTAACAGTAGATACTAGGATTAACAGTAGATAGATAGTAGGACGAACAGTAGCTACTAGGATTAACAGTAGCTACTAGGATTAACAGTAGATACTAGGATAAACAGTAGATAGATAGTAGGACGAACAGTAGCTACTAGGATTAACAGTAGCTACTAGGATTAACAGTAGATACTAGGATTAACAGTAGCTACTAGGATTAACAGTCGATACTAGGATTAACAGTAGATACTAGGATTAACAGTAGATACTAGGATTAACAGTAGATACTAGGATTAACAGTAGATACTAGGATTAACAGTAGCTACTAGGATTAACAGTCGATACTAGGATTAACAGTAGATACTAGGATTAACAGTAGCTACTAGGATTAACAGTCGATACTAGGCTAGGATTAACAGTAGATAGATAGTAGGATTAACAGTAGATACTAGGATTAACAGTAGATAGATAGTAGGATTAACAGTAGATAGATAGTAGGATTAACAGTAGATACTAGGAGTAACAGTAGATACTAGGATTAACAGTAGATACTAGGATTAACAGTAGATACTAGGATTAACAGTAGATACTAGGATTAACAGTAGATACTAGGATTAACAGTCGATACTAGGATTAACAGTAGATACTAGGATTAACAGTAGATAGATAGTAGGATTAACAGTAGATACTAGGATTAACAGTAGATAGATAGTAGGACTAACAGTAGATACTAGGATTAACAGTAGATAGATAGTAGGACTAACAGTAGCTACTAGGATTAACAGTAGATAGATAGTAGGACTAACAGTAGCTACTAGGATCAACAGTAGATAGATAGTAGGATGAACAGTAGATACTAGGATGAACAGTAGCTACTAGGAGTAACAGTAGCTACTAGGACTAACAGTAGCTACTAGGATGAACAGTAGATACTAGGATGAACAGTAGATACTAGGATTAACAGTAGCTACTAGGACTAACAGTAGCTACTAGGATTAACAGTCGATACTAGGATTAACAGTAGATACTAGGATTAACAGTAGATACTAGGATTAACAGTAGATACTAGGATTAACAGTAGCTACTAGGACTAACAGTAGCTACTAGGACTAACAGTAGCTACTAGGACTAACAGTAGCTACTAGGATTAACAGTCGATACTAGGACTAACAGTAGCTACTAGGACTAACAGTAGATACTAGGATTAACAGTAGCTACTAGGATTAACAGTAGATACTAGGATCAACAGTAGATAGATAGTAGGATCAACAGTAGATACTAGGATTAACAGTCGATACTAGGACTAACAGTAGCTACTAGGACTAACAGTAGCTACTAGGATCAACAGTAGATATTAGGACTAAAACAGATCTACGTGCTGAGTAACAACAATGGGACACATTAAAATCAAAAGAAAGTCAACATGTCATGCTGCTCACAGAAACACATCCATAAGTATATAATGCATACATTTCACTTTTGCCTTGTTCCTTTTGACTTTTCCCTTTTTCACACACACACACACACACACGCACACGCACACACGCACACACGCACACATGCACACATACTGACTGCTGAGCTGAGCAAAGCAGGAAGGCGCTGGCATCTCCTCCAAGCCATCTGCTGTGTGTGTGTGTGTGTGTGTGTGCGTGTGTGTGTGTGTGTGTGTGTGTGTGTGAGAGAGAGATTATACATGCAGAAGGTCTCTAATTGCTCCCAGCTTGAGGAGTGGGGGTGTGAGTGGCGGCTCTGTTTTAACTGACACTGCACTGCATTAAACCAAGATTAGGTCAAAAGCGTGTGTTTGGTCAATGTTCAAATCCCGGTGTTTACCAGTGACGTCATTGGTCAATCAGCCATCCAATCGTGTAACCTCGTCACTCGGCTACAGACATTTGCGTCAGCGAGCAGCTGCTACAGTTAATAATGAAGTTACATCGCCGGTCAGAGAGGAGCTTTGCATCTAAAAAAAACTAGGACACATCATAGCCGGTTTACTCGTGGTCAGGGATTGATGTTTTGAATGGTTGGACCTTTTCCGTTTTGGCAGATATGTCTGAGATTTAATTGACTAGGATCAGAGCGCGATTATTCTATTGTAGGAAACTACTGGCTGTCGGTAGGATCTGTGGGCATTTTTACACCTGAGAGGATACTTATTGTTAGAGGCTTTAATTAGCAGGCATATTTTTTAACCAAATAATCAATAAAGAATTGCCAGACCAACGCTAAAGGGACTCAGTGTACTTCTTCCACCACTGCCTCCGGCAGTGACACATCGCTGCCCAACAGTGCTGACTAGGGATGGGTACCGATTTAGGTACTTTTAAGGGTACAGTGCTGACTGCTACTCCTCTCATCTCCTCTTCATCACAGTGCTGACTGCTACTTCAATCCAATTCAATCCACTTTATTTATAAAGCACATTTAAAAACAACAAAGTTGACCAAAGTGCTGTACAAGTCCACAACATATGATAAAACATAACTTTTTTTTAATAAAAGCACACAATAAAAACAAGTACAATATTATGTCACGTAAAAAGGCAGGTCTCTCAAAAACTGTTTAAAACACCAAATGGCAAATAGTAGTGTCTTGAGGCGTGATTTGAACACCTGCAGAGTGGGGGCCTGCCTAACATGCAGAGTGGGGGCCTGCCTAACATGCAGTGGCAGCTCATTCCACAGCAAAGTCACGGTCCCCCCTGAGCTTCAGCCTGGACTTGGGAACAGCCAAGAGGAGCTGGTCAGAGGACCTGAGGGACCTTGGAGGAACATAAGGTTCCAGCAGGTCCGAGAGGTAGCCCGGTGCCAAGCCGTTCAAACATGTTAAAAGCAAACAGTAAAACCTTAAAATCAATTCTAAAAACGCACAGGAAGCCAGTGGAGGGCAGCCAGCACAGGGGAGATGTGCTCCCGCTTTCGTGTGTTTACTTGTACATAATTACGTGTAAATAATTGGCCATATATTTAGTTTTCTTGCAGTTGTAAGCTGCTATGCATTTCACTCCACTAGCAGCAAGCCATAACGATTGCAAAACATCCAGGGATCACTTTGCTTGATGACATCTTCCTCTGCCATGTTCCAGCCGTAGACTACTTTCTTTTCAATTGCAAATTGAATTGATTGAATTGAAAACCTTTATTTATCCCCGAGGGGAGATTAAGATGTCCTTTACAGCATAAACAGCATAACAGCAATTTAAAAACAGTTTATACATAACATACACTTATTTGTATGTGTTAAAAACAAGATGGACAAGTACACAGGGATAAAAATAGCTAAAATAGGACTAAAAAGAGCTAAAAAAAAAAAAAGTGGTGAAAAAGAAACGAGTCCAATCATGAATGTGTTGTTAATCACATCACCATGTGATTCTTCCGCTTGCAGGAGGGTTTATTCACAGGATGCACTAAAGTCTGTCTGTCTGTCAGTCTGTCTGTTGTGTCTGTCAGTCTGTCTGTCTGTCTGTTGTGTCTGTCTGTCAGTCTGTCTGTCTGTCTGTCTGTCTGTCTGTCTGTCTGTCTGTCTGTCTGTCTGTCTCTGTCTATCTGTTGTGTCTGTCTGTCTGTCTGACTGTCTGTATGTCTGTCTGTCTGTCTGTCTGTCTGTCTGTCTGTCTGTCTGTCTCTTTGCTGAATAAGTCAAGTGAAGGATGTTCCCTCTAACAGACAGGCTAGTGTAACCTTTTTCACAGGGAAACACACACACACACAGATCCCTGAAGCCCCTCCTCTCTCCGTTTCTTACCCTTTCCTCCTCTCTACGTTGCAGTAGCCAATAAGGTCAGGGTGTGCCCGCTGATTGACATTTGGCATTTATGTGTCTTTGGTATTTGCTCATCTAATAACAAAGTCCAGTGGCGACCAGGGACTCGTGCTGAACTGTGCTTTCACACAACATGACTACACTCTTAAAGGAACGGTCTAAAGATGACTTATAGCCTGTTTACTGTTATCTACTTTTTCTCCCCATTTTTCTATTTTTCTCCCGTCCCCAATCTTGCATTGTCCAATTCTACCCTCCCCTGTCTCGAACGTTGTTAGACCATGCCTCCCACAAGCCGGCTGCAATGTGGACGAAGCCTTGCATCACGTGTCCCCTCCGGTACACGAGGAGGCAGCCGTCGCATCTTTTCACCTGCACAGCGCGATCTCTCAGCGTCGGGGGTCTGCGTGGGAGGGACACGCCGCCCTCGTCGCTTCCTGATTCTGCTGCGCAGGCGCACCAACCGACCTGTGGGAGTCGCTGTCCACAACGTCCGATCCTCACCCACCAGCTTCCCGCCCCCTAATACTGCCAATTGTGTTAGTATGAACGACCAGCCAAGCTGGTAGCAACGCCGAGAGCTGGGCTCGAACCCAGCATCTCCTGCGTTGGTGGCGAGCGCCTTGCCCACTGCGCCACCTAGCCGCCCACACTTATAGCCTGTTTACTAAGCAGTGGACGTATTTTACATTACCCCGGACCATTTTCCTGAGCATAGCTTACTTCTTATTTTTTTGCAGACGTTATGTTTTCTATGCATTTGTCCTATGCATTTTATGTATTTCACAAAATTATATACTAACAAATTGGTCACCCCTTGGAAAACATCTCTCTCTCCTCTCCCTCTCTCTCTCTTCTCCCTCTCCCTCTCTCTTCTCTCTCCTCTCCCTCTCTCTCTCTATCTCTCTCTCTTCTCCCTCTCTCTCTCTCTCTCTCTCTTTCTCTCTCCTCTCTTCTCTCTCCCCCTCTCTCCCCTCTCTCTCTCTCTCTCTCTCTCTCTCTCTCTCTCTCTCTCTCTCTCTCTCTCTCTCTCTCTCTCTCTCTCTCTCCCTCTCTCCCTCTCCTCTCTCTCTCTCTCTCTCTCTCTCTCTCTCTCTCTCTCTCTCTCTCTCTCTCTCTCTCTCTCTCTCTCCTCTCTCTCTCTCTCTCTCTCTCTCTCTCTCTCTCTCTCTCTCTCTCTCTCTCTCTCTCTCTCTCTCTCTCTCTCTCTCCCTATCTCTCTCTCTCTCTCGCTCGCTGTCTCTCTCTCTCTCTCTCTCTCTCTCTCTCTCTCTCTCTCTCGTCCTTGTTTATGTTCATGAACTCACCACTTCCTGTAGCCTCTTTGGTCGACCACGTGCATCGATTTCTTTGAGAGGAGGCGGCCAATTTTAGCACCAAGAGATACATCCCATGGAGGTTCATCACCAAGACGTGCTCCTCCCTCGTTAAACACATTCAGCATTACATTATCCTTAAGTAATCACATTACATTATCCTTAAGTAATCACATTACATTATCCTTGAGTAATCACATTACACTATCCTTAAGTAATCACATTACATTATCCTTGAGTAATCACATTACAGACGTACTCCTCCCTCGTTAAACACATTCAGCATTACATTATCCTTGAGTAATCACATTACATTATCCTTGAGTAATCACATTACACTATCCTTAAGTAATCACATTACATTATCCTTGAGTAATCACATTACATTATCCTTAAGTAATCACATTACATTATCCTTGAGTAATCACATTACATTATCCTTAAGTAATCACATTACATTATCCTTGAGTAATCACATTACACTATCCTTAAGTAATCACATTACATTATCCTTGAGTAATCACATTACATTATCCTTAAGTAATCACATTACATTATCCTTGAGTAATCACATTACATTATCCTTGAGTAATCACATTACATTATCCTTAAGTAATCACATTACATTATCCTTGAGTAATCACATTACATTATCCTTGAGTAATCACATTACATTATCCTTAAGTAATCACATTACATTATCCTTGAGTAATCACATTACATTATCCTTAAGTAATCACATTACATTATCCTTGAGTAATCACATTACATTATCCTTAAGTAATCACATTACATTATCATTGAGTAATCACATTACATTATCCTTAAGTAATCACATTACATTATCATTGAGTAATCACATTACATTATCCTTGAGTAATCACATTACATTATCCTTAAGTAATCACATTACATTATCCTTGAGTAATCACATTACATTATCCTTGAGTAATCACATTACATTATCCTTAAGTAATCACATTAGAGATGTGTTCCTCCCTCATTAAACACATTAGACATTACATTATCCTTAAATAATCACATTACATTATCCTTAAATAATCACATTACAGATGTGTTGCTTAAGATCATCCTTAAATAATCACATTATAGATGTGTATCTACAAAACCTTCTGTTTAATCATCTTCCCTTTATTCATTTGCTTAGATTTCTTGTACACTTGATCTCAAGAAGGTGCTGAACAAGCTCAGTGGCAGTTTTTCATGTCTGGTTATTTTTAGCATGGTGTTATTCACCGTCAAAGATGCAAAATCATAATTTATATTCTCCTTTGTTTCATCACATTTTACTCAAGCCTAGTAACAGACACAATATTTCTGACACTGGGAATACATTCCCTGAGATCCATAGATGTCCCTAGATACCAAGAACATGGACCTTGTAGAAGTGGAGCAATCTTCCATTTACTTAGGTATATATTTTAGGCGGATTTTCAGAAAATTCTGATTCAGATTTAAGATTGTCCTTAAATAAACACATTACAGATGCGTTGTTTAAGATTATATTTAAATTAACACATGTTGCTTAAGATTAAATAAACACATGTTGCTTAATATTAAATAAACATGTTGCTTAACACTTTGATCGCCATGGTTAAATTCATAATTTACCATCCCTAGCCAGCTCTATTTGTCTATGGAGAAGTTCCCCTTCTTTGCAGGGCTATAACTTTTTAAATTGTATTGCTAAATTGACATTATTATGGCCCATTCAATGTCCTATATCTATTGTTCAGGGTGTAGCAACGTTATACTTTTTCATTCACATATTCATACTAAAATACGGTCTAAAGTATAAGTATGTTTTTATCGTTTTCTGCAGCTTTCTCCAGAACTTGATTTATAGCCCCAAATGCATTATATTGATGATCAAATACAGTTTGGTAGCTGTTACAAAGGGTCAGATTAAACCGAATATATATATTTATTGCTTGATATCCCTTGTATAATATTTGTATATCGTTTGATATCCCTTGTATATTCTTTGTATATATACACGGAATATCCCTTTACCTGGGTACAAACCAGACCATAATATTCGCTCTCCTATTGGACAGTGACCCCTAGGCGCCAACGACCATACCCCCAACGGCAAGTTCAAAGGCAACGCCAAGGCATGTCTCAACATGTCCAGGTTTGCGCAGTAATACGAGACAGAACTGAGGTTGGCACTAGATAATTCACCTTACGTATAAATACGGCGCAGGTGGAAACAGCAGCAGTTCGTTCATTACTAGTAAAGCCTTCACCACGAGTCAACAACCAAGTGAAGTGAGCAACCTTGCGTCTAAATAGAGCACTTAGAACATGTGCGAATAGGATAGTAAAAGTGTCAGAGTTTAGTGAAGTAACGTCAAGTTCAACCTAGTTTAATGTGAAGTATAGTGCACATGAGAATCTACACCAGCGAATGCAGAACCATTTTCTGGTTGGATTATATTGCTTTGGTACCGTGACGGCTGGAGCAGAGAACCGTCTACCCCACTATCGTGTGGGATCTACCCCAGTGAGGAGCATCCCTCGAGCCCGCCTCTAGGAGGAGGCTGGCTAGCTTTCATCCATGCTGTCGGGCATACTGGATTATAGCTGTTGCTTTGTCTACCGGTCAAGGGAGTACTGCACTGGTTCCTGTATCTGGAACCTCGTTATTCCGCGTTGACCCAGACTTTGCACCCGAACATTCCTCTACCCTGCCGGCTTACACCCGGAGGGAACCCCCCAGTGTCTCCAGCTGGTACTAGTGTGCCTTATGTAATTGCTATGCTACAGGTGGCGTCAGTTTAGACCCATCTTACTATTCTCATTGACTTACGCTCTTGACCTACTTTACGTGTGTTCTTCGCCTTACAAGCGCGAGTATAATTCTCAATCTGTAACTTAACGTTGCTTGCTCTGATAATAATAAATATCTTATAAATAGAACTTTATGTGTCATTGCCGTATTCTTGTGTGGGTGTTCACCATATATATATTCATGTACTGTATGGCCAGTAATTAAAGTACATAACTAAGTAGTGGTTTAATATACCATACTCTCAATACAGTCAGGGAATTGTACCCCTCAGTTACAGTAGCGATCGGTGCCAGATAAAAAATTTCAACTGGAGGTACTTCTAGAAGTTACTACGTATGATCTGATGTTGACCGGATGGGCGGGGGGTCGTTTATAATTCCGTGGGCAACGTTATATCATTCATCTAGTGTGGGTCATATGATCATCAGAGCAGTTAGTATAGCAGACATTAGAAAATAACGCTGAAACTCACCGTATCTTCCTCGCGCCGTTGGGGGATGAGCAAGGAATAGAATTTTTTCTATTATGGGATGTCGAAATATCCGATCCATTTCCAGGTTGTATAATAGTATATACGTCCAAATCATGTTGTTTATCGAGTTATGTGCACCGATCGGTGTTCACTGTGTCAAGATGGAGTCCTGCTAATGATAGCGAGTGCCCGGACGAAATATGGGTGAGCACCACTTCATCCACATGACTTCCTGTTGGGCGATCTGCCGATCGGCCACCAGATGGCGCTCTTGAACCGTTAGAGAGTTGAGTGGAGCTCAGCAGTATATCTCAGGTCCCCGGGAGAGAAATATGATTTCGATCACAGATTTTTGAAATATTGATATCAAAGACGTGTTACGGCGTCTTCGGCAGAATGAGCATGGCGGGGAATGACGAGTCTCGGCGTTTCCGGCGATTAAAGTGTTAAGATTAAATAAATGTAAGATTAAATAAATGTTATTTTAATAGGTTTTCTGTGTGTTACTGTGTTCTGTATGTTGCAATACAATGCAGTATTGCAATTAAAAAATATATATATATATTATTGAATGTATTGGAGAAGAGAGAGGAGGGCAGAGGAGAGGACTTGTGGTCACGCAAAAGCCAGGTGACAGCTCATCACCTGATCAATAATACTGATGAGTTGATATTAAACCCTTCAGATGCCCCCCCCCCCCCCCCATACCTCTCCATCAGGTTACACACACATACACACACACGCACACACACACACACACGCACACACACACACACACACACACACACACACACACACACACACACACACACACACACACACACACACACACACACACACACACACACACACACCGTTATTAAAACCTGTTTGAGATTGAGATCAATCAATGAAGTGATGGTCAATGATGATCTAAGCCTGAGTGTGATGAGTCTCCCCCTGGATAGTCTATTAGAAGCCGTCTGTCACGCCAACACGACATGGTATTGATGGTGTTGGAGTCCCAGGGGACTCGATATCACGTCAATCCGTCTTCACCTGAAAGGCACGTTGGCACACGGCAAGAGGCGGTATAACAATCGATCCAAGCGGGACACCCTTTTCTGCCTTTTTCTAAAGCAAAATTGTGTTTAAAAATTAATAATTCAATAAATAATAATAATAATACAATGTATTTAATTAAAAAAAGAAAGAAGAATGATGCTTGTTGTAGCAAGCATGGCCTCTGGGTGTTTAAAGAATAGGGAAACAAGTCCAGGCACGCAGTCCAGGTTTTTCACATTTATTGGCAGCCGGAAATCATATGACGTTTTTCACTCTGGGTGTTTAACCCTTCCACTTCCACACTACAGAAGGTTAACCCTTTTACTACCACACTACAGACGGTTAACCTGCGTGTTGTTTTCT
>NC_140166.1:69844996-69849996 GCF_963971535.1 Notolepis coatsorum | reverse complement strand
TAGTAGTGGGCGGCTGGGTGGCGCAGCAGACATTGCGCTCGTCACCAACGCAAGAGACACCGGTATCCGGCTGTCAGCACTGCCTCCGGCTTGGGCCGGCCGTCATACTGACTCAATTGGCAGAGTTAGCGGGTGGGAAGTCGATGGGTGGTAGTCTGGTCGTTGTAAACAGCGACTCCTACAGGTCGGTCAGGGCGCCTGCACAGCAGAGACAGGAAAATGGCGGGGGCAGTGTGAGCCTCCCACACGTTACTCCTCGCCAAATGAGAGTCCGCCCTGGCAGGTGAAAAGATGTGACTGGCTGCCTACACATGTATCGGAGGGGACACGTGATGCAAGGCTTCTATCCTCCCTACGACCGACCAGTGGGGGGCATATGCGAGCAACGATCAGGGGAGGGGAGGGATAATTGGCACGAGAGGTAAATTGGGATGGGGAGAAGAATCACAGAAAAAGGAGGAGAAAAAGTAGATAAAAAAAGGACAACACATTAACCTAGTGGTCTCACTCTCGTGTTAAATGCAAAGTAGGGGCAGGTGGCTACAGGTTTCAGATGCCGCTATAGAGAAAAGAGCACTGAGGCCATTGAAAGTGACAGAGGAGCAGATGGGGTTTCAGTCCCTGTGTCAACTCGTGCAGATTCATCGCCAGCCAGTATCCAAGGTATCATCACCGGCAGTAACTGGGGACGACGTCTGTATGGCATCTGATGATGATGTACAGTCTTCTTGTCGCGGTCTCCTCCCACATCACTTCACATCCTCCCGACTGCCTGGTGCATAAAGTGAGAAGCTGCAGCAGCCTTTTCTAAATCATTTTAGCTCGAGCCTTTATTCGTTTGACGTGCATGATGGCAGTGCGCTTGTTGAGCACGAGGCTATTTTGGTTTTGGACACTAGGTTGGATCATTCAGGTCTTACAGTAACATTTTAGTATTGATGGGCTATTAGTATGCATTAAACTGTGTGTGTGTGCGCGCGTGTGTGTGGGGGGGGAGGGAGAGAGAGAGGGGGGGGGGGCGACAGTGGCTCGGGAGGTAGAGAGCATGTCGTCTGGGTAATAATCCGGAGGGTTCGTTTCCCGCTCCTCCCCGCGCAAGTGTCCTTGAGCAAGACACTTAATTAACCCCTAACATGCTCTCGATAAGCAGGTCGAGGTGTGTGATGTGAATGGGTACAAATGTGAGGTGGAACGAATTGTAAAGCGCTTTGGGTAAAAAGCTGTTATATAAATGCACCATTTAGAGAGAGAGAGAGAGAGAGAGAGAGAGAGAGAGAGAGAGAGAGAACCAGGGACTTATAACACTCAGAGACGAGAGGAGGTGCAGATATACGTACAAGCCGCTCATTCAAGCAAACAGCGCCCACGGCTTAAATGCGCCTCGTTTACTGTGCGCTCCTTTCAGTGCGCCGCTCCCTCCCTCCCGGCCGGCCAGTGCGTCTTTTGGAGACTCCTTTTACGCGCGTCAACCTATAGCTGGACACGAATAATAATAACTCACCCTCCACGCGTGTGTCACCTTCGGCATATTTGTTGCATTTGGGGAGCTATCTGTGTGACACCTGGGCAAATGGAATCGAGGGTTTATCATCGCACCGGGAGCGGATACTAGTGAAGAGAGAGACTGCTCCACGCGGAGGAGGAGGAGGAGACCCCGGTGCCGGTGGCTGTGCGGGAGCTTGTTTGTAGATATAGGCGATGGATTTACTGCACGCATTGGAGGAGAAAAGTTGGATTTTGTGAAAAAGCGCGACTTGTTGCCTTATTATTGGATGTGCAAAATGGAGAGATAAAGAAGGAGGTATCCATCCGAGGATTTTGAGGCGCTCTATTTCGGGGCAGAATCACACCGGGAGAGGCGATGCATAGAGGTGAGTTGTTCCTATCGTTGCCGAGCCTCGGTGTTTGGTGTCTGGTGTGATGATGGGTAGCTTTGGCATTTAAAAGAAAGCAGTCGACCCCTTATTACGGGTTGACGGTTGGTCCTATAATACACGGGGAATAGCTTTCAATCAATCTTTATCTCAAGCCTGGTTTTCTGTCACAGCAAGTTGTGGTCTCTTCGCGTGATTAATAAAGCCCACATCACTGAATGATATTGCGATCGTGTTACAGATTTGATAAACCACTTAAAGTTGTTGATCTGTCATTGCCATCGTTCTTCACTGAAAAGACATTATGGCAAGTGCATATAGGGTGGTCCAATATTTAGCACATGCACAGCGAGGGCTAACGAAATGGAAATCCTTTTTGCCAATCTGTGCGTCTTGTCTTCTATACTGCATGGGCCTGCGTTGCCGAACCATATATAGGCGACAGTATATTCTTCTTATACCTTAAAACATGGAGCTTTAAAGTGTAAAAGCCGTTGCCATTCTCGTAGTAGGCTCTCGGCTACACGACACACTTGAATACAATGGGATTCTTCAAAAGGTTCTTTAGCTGTATCTAATCACATGGGATTTTTTTTTAAATGTGATTCTTCAAAAGGTTCTTTAGCTGTATCTAATAATCACATGGGGAAAATGTTTTCGTTGTATATATGTTACAACTTTTTCGTTCCATACTCTTATAGGGTTGGGACCTATATAGCAGCAAAAAGCACTGAACGGTGCTGGTGGTGGTTAGGTAGGTGGGGAAAGGGGTTTCCCTATGATTACACGACCCAACCGCTGTGCGCGCAGCACCACCACATCCACAGCGGTGGTTGGGTCTAATCATAGGGAGCTGTCCCTTCAGCACCACCACGTCCACAGCACAGCGGTGGTTGGGTCTAATCATAGGGAGCTGTCCCCTTCAGCACCACCACGTCCACAGCGGTGGTTGGGTCGTGTAATCATATAGGGAGCTGTCCCTTCAGCACCACAGCAGTGGTTGGGTCTAATCATAGGGAGCTGTCCCTTCAGCACCACCACGTCCACAGCGGTGGTTGGGTCGTGTAATCATATAGGGAGCTGTCCTTTCAGCACCACAGCAGTGGTTGGGTCGTGTAATCATATAGGGAGCTGTCCTTTCAGCACCACAGCAGTGGTTGGGTCGTGTAATCATATAGGGAGCTGTCCTTTCAGCACCACAGCAGTGGTTGGGTCGTGTAATCATATAGGGAGCTGTCCCCTTCAGCACCACGCCCACACAGCGGTGGTTGGGTCGTGTATACTAATCATAGGAGGGAAACCCCTTTTCCATCTAACCACTGCGCTGTCACTCGTCACAGCTGCAGCCACCAAGCAATCTGTCCGGCCACCGGGCCGGGGGAGGAATCCCGGTGGGCCGGTCAAGCTGCATGATACCAAAACCAAAGAGCGGGAGTGATGCGTGGTCAGCCCACTTTGATTTTGCACCAGCACTGCACCGTCCTGAGTCCTGCCCATGACTGTTGCACTTTGCAGGCTCTTTATGTGTCCAATTTTCGCAAAATGTCTTTAATAAACAGGCATTTCCACATATTATTGTCCAATACATTTTCCATTAAAACGTAATTATTACCCATTAGTTAACCACTGACCTCACCTATGACGATCTGACGCCCCCTCCCTCTCCTCTCCCCTTTGATATCCACGCCGCTCTGCACCTGTGCGCACACCCATCGTATCAGCGGAAAGCTATAAAATGAGGCTAAAATGGCAAACTAAATGATAAAAACGTATGAAGTATGAAAGTATGAAGAAGAATAGGTTACAGGGGCCTTCAAAGGCGCGTTGCATTTGTCTGCACCCAATGTCCTGTACCGACTTTCCTGAAGCAGGCGAAATAACTGGGGGTAAAAAGTCAAACCTAACCGAACGTCCCCTTCGGATCTTGTTTCCAGCAGGTGGTACAGAGCGCCATTACAACGGCACTGTGTTGCAGGAGTGTAAGTCCAATGTCTCGTGCTAACCGTTTAACGATTTTGTATAGTAAACCTGAAGTTCTCTCCCTGTCTCTCCCTCCCCTCTCCCTCAGTATTATGAGTCTCTATATTATTTCCCACCCTTCTCCCTGTGTGTGTGTGTGTGTGCGTGCTTGCGTGTGCGTGTGTGTGTCTCTGTGTGTTCTGTGCCTCCCCTTTGTCTCTCTCTCCTGCTCTGCCACCTGGGGGAGGGAGAATCTAAAGCTGATCAGGCTGGACAACTACATCATTATATTTCTATAGTCTGTACGTAGCATCTACGTAACTACACTATGAATTTAAAATGGAGGACCCTGATGTAAACAAGACGAAAGTCTTTCTCTGGTCTGCATCCCCTTAACAATTGTGTGTATTGAGCCGTACTGTATTGTACCCATTCTGCAATCTGTTAAATAAAGTTTTCATTCATTCATTCATTCATTCATTCATTCATTCATTCATTCATTATTCTATTTCTATGGTTCTGGACTTTACTGCAGCTGTTTTAGTATCCATGACTTGTTGTAACATGTGCTGTATTTTAATACGTAATTGTCAAATAAACCAAAATGGACTGTGTACTGTTGGGCTGTCTGTAGCCTGGACTACTACAGGGACACTTGAAGCATTTGAATTGTCAGGGGGAAATATTAATCACAATAATTAATTATACATTGTGAGATTGGACACTGAGATTTTGCCACATGTATCAATAGTTAATGTTGCCATGGTAATGGTAATATGTTTCAGTAGCCTATACTGGTACAGCATGTAGTACATGATAATGCTTTTTCATAGCTTGTAAATCACTTATATATTAGTAGCCTGATGTCGGTTTGGTTGAGGAACGGGTGGTTTTTGTAATGTGACTCTTTCTTATTTTTTCTTTTTATCCACTTTTTCTCCTCTTTTTTCTATTTTCTCCCATCCCAATTCCATTGTGCCAATTGAACGTTGCTCGCATATGCCCCCCACAGGCCGGTTGTAGGGAGGATAGAAGCCTTGCATCGCGTGTCCCCTCCGGTACACGAGGAGGCAGCCTGTCACATCTTTTCACCTGCCAGCGCGGCCTCTCATTGGCGAGGTGTAGCGTGTGGGAGGCTCACACTACCCCCGCCATTTCCTGTCTCTG
>NC_140166.1:69804996-69839996 GCF_963971535.1 Notolepis coatsorum | reverse complement strand
TCAGCTGTTTACATTTACATTTACATTTAGTCATTTAGCTGAAGTTTTTATCCAAAGAGACTTACAAGTTCTGTATGACAAGTCATCAGGAAGGGCACAACTCTATCAGCTGAGTAACAATGTTCATCAAAGTGTTGAGTGCTACAGTGTAGGTTTATTGAGTGCTACAGTGTAGGTTTATTAGAACAAGTGCATGACAGTGAGGTTAGTTAGGGTTCGTTATTTTATTTATTTTATTTTTATTTATTTCAGATAATGGTTGAAGAAGTGCGTCTTTAGTCGACGGCGAAAGATTGGACGGGTTTCGGCTGTCCTAACTGGGGTGGGTAGTTCATTCCACCATTGTGGGGCAAGGACTGAGAATAGGCGGCTTCTCCTTGATGACCCTCCCGGAGCTCGGATAGGAGTGGGTCTGAGATGGCCAGAAGATGCAGAGCGTAGGGGTCTTGATGGTGTGTAGTTAGAGACCATCGACTGGAGGTAGGCGGGAGCGGTTCCCTTTGCCGCATGGTATGCCAGGTCGAGGGCCTTGAAGCGGATTTGTGCAGCAATGGGGAGCCAGTGCAGGTCCCTAAGAAGTGGGGTGACATGGGCCGACTTCGGTAGATCAGGCGGGCCGCTGCGTTCTGAATGAGTTGAAGAGGCTTGGTGGCAGTGGCCGGGAGGCCAGCAAGCAGTGAGTTTCAGTAGTCGAGGCGGGAGATGACTGTTGATTGGATGAGGAATTGGGTGGCTTCTTTTGTCAGGAAGGGGCGGATCCTTCTGACGTTGCTCAGGAGGAATCTGCAGGTTCTGGTTGTCGCTGCGATGTGAGCAGAGAAGTTCAACACCAAGGTTCTTGGCGGTCGGGGACGCGATCACAGCTGCATTCTCGACTGTGATGGAAAGGTCGGTCAGGGGGGAGGATTTGGCCGGCAGGTGGAGCAATTCTGTTTTGCTTAGGTTCAGTTTGAGGTGGTTGGTCGTCATCCAGGCGGAGATGTCGGACAGACAGGCCGAGATCCGCTCAGAGACGTGGATATCTGAGGAAGGGAAGGAGAGGAAGAGTTGAGTATCATCGGCATAACAATGATACGACAAGCCATGAGACGTGATAATGTTACCCAGTGATTTAGTGTAGAGGGAGAAGAGAAGGGGTCCTAGGACCGAGCCCTGGGGGACACCCGTCCGCAGGGGGCGGGTGGCCGACAGGGTCCCTCTCCATGACACTTGGTAGGAGCGGTCATTGAGGTATGATGTCAGCCATGTCAGCGCAGAGCCAGCCACTCCCATTCCTGTTGTTACCATTTCTAGTTTGAAAACATCTTTGCGGACCCCTAGGTTATTGTAGTAGGCTAGGATGTGTTCTACCCCAAAATGCCCTGAGTGGGAGGGTAGTTTATTTACCAGTGTTGTGGCTATGTTTGTGAAGAAAATGTTTAAGTAATTGGCCACATCCAGCTTGTCTGTGATGAGCGTGTGCTCATCACTACTACCACCACCACCACTACCAGACCACTACCATGAATGAATTAATGAATTTATTCACACACACACACACGATATATATATACATATCTTCATGGTGAGAACATGATTGTCGAGATTGTGTGCGTGTGCCAGGTCTCCCAAGAAGCTATTTAAAGCTTTTGGAGGGGGAGCCTGATCACAAATTATAACAAACAAAAACATACATACACACCTACTATAAACATACATACAACATAGATACATAAATACAGACTATTAATATTCCTAAGTATGGATTCTATTTAGAGATATGATGTGAGCAATTCCTCTTTCAGTGATCTTTTGAAGGTTGAGATGGATTTTGACTGTTTCAGACTCTCGTCGAGCTCGTTCCAGATCTGTGGGCTTAGGCTAGCACATTTGAGTTTTCTCATCTTGCCAAAGATAAGATGCTTATTCCAAGTGCTATGGATGTGTAGTGGACGGCAGACTGGGACAAGCTCAGACAGTCTGTGATTCATGTTGTTTACAACTTGATACATAATTGATGCATTTTGGTGTCCATTCAAATCAGCAAGCCTCAGGAGACCAAAGCGATGGAATATTAAACCCGGACCATGACACTACTCGTAGTATTATTTTTTGTAAACTTTCAAGTTTCTTGAGATGGCTGGGATAAGTGTTGCACCATCACCACCACCACCACCACCACCACTACCACTACCACCACCACCACCACCACCACTACCACCACCACCACTACCACTACCACCACTACCACTACCACTACCACCACTACCACTACCACCACCACCACCACCACCACTACCACCACCACCACTACCACTACCACCACTACCACCACCACCACCACCACTACCACCACCACCACTACCACCACTACCACCACCACCACCACCACCACTACCACCACCACCACTACCACTACCACCACCACCACTACCACCACCACCACTACCACTACCACCACTACCACCACCACCACCACCACCAGGTGTTTCATACAGTATCATCACCAGGTGTTTCATACAGTACCAGGTGTTTCATACAGTATCATCACCAGGTGTTTCATACAGTACCAGGTGTTTCATACAGTATCATCACCAGGTGTTTCATACAGTATCATCATCACCAGGTGTTTCATACAGTATCATCACCAGGTGTTTCATACAGTATCATCACCAGGTGTTTCATACAGTATCATCACCAGGTGTTTCATACAGTATCATCATCACCAGGTGTTTCATACAGTATCATCACCAGGTGTTTCATACAGTATCATCACCAGGTGTTTCATACAGTATCATCACCAGGTGTTTCATACAGTATCATCACCACCAGGTGTGAATGAATGAATGAAGTTTATTTATTTTTCGGTCTTGTTTACAGACAAATCAAACACACCCGTGTCGACTTGCAAATTTAAAAAATGTGATTTAAAAAATCACAAATGTACATATTCAAACACACAAAATCCAAAATCAACGACCGAAAAAAAGGAATAGGCTGAAGCACATGCTTATTTTTGTCTATCCTTTACAAATTCTTAAAAACTAAATATATTTTAATATAAGAAAGAAAAACTAAAAATATGCTGCAAGATCTAATTTTTTTTAAAGAAAAAAACAAATGTTTGATGTTTTACTCAAAACTGTACTCCTGAATAATTTTATCCTTTAAGGCTTTTTTTAAATCTCCCCTGAGAAGTACACAACTTCAACGCGCATCACCAGGTGCTTCATACCGTCGGTAGTGTGATAGTAAAGGGTTTAACCTTCTGTAGTGTGGCGGTGAAAGGGTTAACCTGCCGCTGTGTGGCAGTGAAAGGGTTAAACCTTCTGTGTATTGTCACAGTGAAAGGGTTAACCGTTTGGCAGTGCGGCAGTGAAAGGGTTAAGGAATATACAGTAGTTGGGCAACCCTAGGCACGCAGGGCATTTTCATAGGCACAGGGGGCAGCATTTCTTTTTTTTTGCTTTGAAATATTATAGTGAAATATTTTGCACTGTTGTCGCATTTATCTTGTTGAAATCCTCCCACAGGTTCTTTTTACTACCCCATATTTAATTGAGACCCTTTATTTGTTTATTATTTCAATTTAGCTGGAAATACATTGCTACATCATTCAGTAACAGAGCCTTATAACAAAAACATTATTACGGTCACCATTGTGACCAGTGGGATTAATCAACACATTTTATTATTTATTTTTCTATTTCATTGAACATTGCACATGTTAAAAGCCATTTTTGTGAGTATTACCAAGTCAACTTGTGTTCTTAAAACAATGACAATAAACATAGTTTTATTAGGTTGAAATAATGTGGTTGTGTACTTCTTTTTCTGTTAACTTATTATGGATTGAAAACTGAAACCTTAATGCACAGTAACTGAACTCAATATTTTTAAGTTCTGGTAACTTATTATAATATTTTTTTACAGTGTAGTCTTGCGATCAATCAAAACTTATTTACACGATATACCTCACATTCACCCTCCATTCACATCCTAGTGTTCTCCTGGTGTTCTCCATTAGGCCTGTAGGTGGAGCTATGACAGCACATGTACAGTACACACACCGATGGTGTGTGATGTGTCCAAAAATGAATGGGCAAATGTGAGTGAAATGGTCGCACTGTATGCAGCTGTTTGTCTGCATTGCATTCCCCCCCCCAACTCAGATTTAGGGTTGATACAACCATCATAATAATATTGTTAATAATAACAATAACAATAATGATGTAATAATGTAAAAATTATCATTAAAAATACCTGATTATGAGAAAAAAAAATTACGATGCATGGAATATTGTTGAGGCACACTAGTTACAACTATATTTCAAACAGGCACTCCATGTCAAAAAGGTTGCTGACCCCTGATCTACATCATGTTACTTGCGATTCCTCATAGTAATGTACCTGTCTCAAGCCCCCCCGTCTTTTCTCGATCTTCCATTTGAAATTTATTTTGAAATCTATTGGAAGGATAAACCCCTTGAGATATGCTATCTCGTTTTCGAGGGGGTCCTTAACATAGGATACAAAACATACAATACAATACATAACAAAACAAAAAACAGGACAACAAATGCACTTATACACTGACAGACGCTCTCCCAAGCTCACCCCCACAATCCACACTGATTCCTCCAAAGAGGATCACCGATATATATATATGATATATGTTCCCTTATAAAACACATACAAAATTATAATTTGATCTGTAAACGACATGTAAGCCCTAACACAGTAAATCAATAACAGGTGCAAGTAGTCTGTAGATGAGTGACCAAAGAATAACCAGTAAGAAGTAAGAGATCTGAGTGAACTATTGTGAACTGAGTGATGATGATAACCATTCACAACTGTTGCTTTGCTTCCCTTGGAAAAGAGTGCAGCGTTTGAGATGGATCGATTGTAATCTATATATAACACATCGCCAAACTGTTTTCAATGGCTTGTTATTTCACGGTTTTATTTTTCTATTATTATTTTTGTTTGTTTTTTTCTTTCATAAAGCCGCCACTATATAACGTCTCTGTGTGTTTCAGCCTGGATCCTCTTCTTGCTGATAGACGAGGCCGTCGCTCTGGCACAGAGAACCAAAGGTAGGCTGGACCCCCTGTGGAACACCACCATGTGTACCCACTAGGGCTGACCCCGATTAGTCGACTAATCGGTCGAAAGGAGCCGTAGTCGACCGGCCAACCTCCTCATCTGGTGTTCCATAACCTCCTCATCTGGTGTTCCATAACCTCTCATCTGGTGTTCCATAACGTCTCATCTGGTGTTCCATAACATCTCATCTGGTGTTCCATAACGTCTCATCTGGTGTTCCATAACCTCCTCATCTGGTGTTCCATAACCTCCTCATCTGGTGTTCCATAACCTCCTCATCTGGTGTTCCATAACGTTTCATCTGGTGTTCCATAACCTCCTCATCTGGTGTTCCATAACCTCCTCATCTCGTGTTCCATAACGTCTCATCTGGTGTTCCATAACGTCTCATCTGGTGTTCCATAACGTCTCATCTGGTGTTCCATAACATCTCATCTGGTGTTCCATAACGTCTCATCTGGTGTTCCATAACCTCCTCATCTGGTGTTCCATAACCTCCTCATCTGGTGTTCCATAACCTCCTCATCTGGTGTTCCATAACCTCCTCATCTGGTGTTCCATAACATCTCATCTGGTGTTCCATAACCTCCTCATCTGGTGTTCCATAACCTCCTCATCTGGTGTTCCATAACATCTCATCTGGTGTTCCATAACCTCCTCATCTGGTGTTCCATAACATCTCATCTGGTGTTCCATAACCTCCTCATCTGGTGTTCCATAACATCTCATCTGGTGTTCCATAACGTCTCATCTGGTGTTCCATAACATCTCATCTGGTGTTCCATAACCTCCTCATCTGGTGTTCCATAACCTCCTCATCTGGTGTTCCTTAACCTCCTCATCTGGTGTTCCATAACCTCCTCATCTGGTGTTCCATAACCTCCTCATCTGGTGTTCCATAACCTCCTCATCTGGTGTTCCATAACCTCCTCATCTGGTGTTCCTTAACCTCCTCATCTGGTGTTCCATAACCTCCTCATCTGGTGTTCCATAACCTCCTCATCTGGTGTTCCATAACGTCTCATCTGGTGTTCCATAACATCTCATCTGGTGTTCCATAACCTCCTCATCTGGTGTTCCATAACCTCTCATCTGGTGTTCCATAACCTCCTAACCTCCTCATCTGGTGTTCCATAACCTCCTCATCTGGTGTTCCATAACCTCCTCATCTGGTGTTCCATAACCTCTCATCTGGTGTTCCATAACGTCTCATCTGGTGTTCCATAACGTCTCATCTGGTGTTCCATAACCTCCTCATCTGGTGTTCCATAACGTCTCATCTGGTGTTCCATAACCTCCTCATCTGGTGTTCCATAACCTCCTCATCTGGTGTTCCATAACGTCTCATCTGGTGTTCCATAACCTCCTCATCTGGTGTTCCATAACGTCTCATCTGGTGTTCCATAACCTCCTCATCTGGTGTTCCATAACCTCCTCATCTGGTGTTCCATAACCTCCTCATCTGGTGTTCCATAACCTCCTCATCTGGTGTTCCATAACCTCCTCATCTGGTGTTCCATAACCTCCTCATCTGGTGTTCCATAACATCTCATCTGGTGTTCCATAACCTCCTCATCTGGTGTTCCATAACCTCCTCATCTGGTGTTCCATAACCTCCTCATCTGGTGTTCCATAACATCTCATCTGGTGTTCCATAACATCTCATCTGGTGTTCCATAACATCTCATCTGGTGTTCCATAACCTCCTCATCTGGTGTTCCATAACATCTCATCTGGTGTTCCATAACGTCTCATCTGGTGTTCCATAACCTCCTCATCTGCTGTTCCACAACCTCCTCATCTGGTGTTCCATAACGTCTCATCTGGTGTTCCATAACCTCCTCATCTGGTGTTCCATAACCTCCTCATCTGGTGTTCCATAACCTCCTCATCTGGTGTTCCATAACCTCCTCATCTGGTGTTCCATAACCTCCTCATCTGGTGTTCCTTAACCTCCTCATCTGGTGTTCCATAACCTCCTCATCTGGTGTTCCATAACGTCTCATCTGGTGTTCCATAACCTCCTCATCTGGTGTTCCATAACGTCTCATCTGGTGTTCCATAACCTCCTCATCTGGTGTTCCATAACGTCTCATCTGGTGTTCCATAACCTCCTCATCTGGTGTTCCATAACCTCCTCATCTGGTGTTCCATAACCTCCTCATCTGGTGTTCCATAACCTCCTCATCTGGTGTTCCATAACCTCCTCATCTGGTGTTCCATAACCTCCTCATCTGGTGTTCCATAACCTCCTCATCTGGTGTTCCATAACGTCTCATCTGGTGTTCCATAACCTCCTCATCTGGTGTTCCATAACGTCTCATCTGGTGTTCCATAACCTCCTCATCTGGTGTTCTATAACCTCCTCATCTGGTGTTCCATAACCTCCTCATCTGGTGTTCCATAACGTCTCATCTGGTGTTCCATAACCTCTCATCTGGTGTTCCATAACGTCTCATCTGGTGTTCCATAACCTCTCATCTGGTGTTCCATAACCTCCTCATCTGGTGTTCCATAACGTCTCATCTGGTGTTCCATAACGTCTCATCTGGTGTTCCATAACGTCTCATCTGGTGTTCCATAACCTCCTCATCTGGTGTTCCATAACGTCTCATCTGGTGTTCCATAACCTCCTCATCTGGTGTTCCATAACCTCCTCATCTGGTGTTCCATAACCTCCTCATCTGGTGTTCTATAACCTCTCATCTGGTGTTCCATAACCTCTCATCTGGTGTTCCATAACGTCTCATCTGGTGTTCCATAACCTCCTCATCTGGTGTTCCATAACCTCCTCATCTGGTGTTCCATAACCTCCTCATCTGGTGTTCCATAACGTCTCATCTGGTGTTCCATAACCTCCTCATCTGGTGTTCCATAACCTCCTCATCTGGTCTTCTATAACCTCCTCATCTGGTGTTCCATACCTCCTCATCTGGTGTTCCATAACGTCTCATCTGGTGTTCCATAACGTCTCATCTGGTGTTCCATAACCTCTTCATCTGGTGTTCCATAACGTCTCATCTGGTGTTCCATAACCTCCTCATCTGGTGTTCCATAACCTCTCATCTGCCCTGCTCTGTTCTGCTGTTTTAGTCAACTGTCAATGTAATCTCACACTCGTCCTGTGATTTATATATATATAGTGCTCTGTGTGGCTATATATATTATCTATGTAATATTTGTTATCTCTGAATAATGCATCAGTCTTAAGGTTTCCTCTTTGATGTTCATTATACACGGTCTGTTAAATACATTTTAATTTGGGAAGAGTTTGCTTAAAGCTTCCCCATGCCGGGCGGCTGGGTGGCGCAGCGGACTAAGCGCTCGTCACCAACGCGAGAGACACTGGTATCGAATCCGGCTATCAGCGTTGCCTCCGGCTTGGCCGGCCGTCATACTAACACAATTGGCAGAAGCCGGTGGGGGTGGGTGGTAATCTGGTCATTGTAAACAGCGACTCCTACAGGTCGGTCGGGGTGCCTGCACAGCGAGGGAGGGAAATGGTGAAGGTAGTGTGACCTCCCACGCGTTACACTTCACCAATGAGAGTCCGCGCTGGCAGGTGAAAAGAGGCTGCTGGCTGTCTCCTATGTATCGGAGGAAGCATGTGATCGACTTCAGGGCTCCCTAGACCGACCAGTGGGGGGCACATGCGCGCAACGACCAGGAAGGGGAGGGGGGAATTGGCATAACGTCTAAAATTGGGATGGGAGGAAAAACACAGAAAAACAGGAGGAGATAAAGTGGATCCAAAAAAAGCTTCCCTCTGCCTTTCATTCATCTATCTCTCCATACCAGCCGTCCTTCCTTCCTTTCCTCCCTAGTGTCCTGCTTCCTATCACCATCACCACTTCTCCACCCGTCCTTCAATGCTCTGTGTGTCTCTCTTTGCTCAGACTCTCTTGAACATGGAGCTCAGATGCCCAACCAGAATGACTGTGGAACGTGGGTTCGCAACATCAACGGAGGGGTGTTCACCTCGCCCAGTTACCCCACTACCTACCCGCCCAACAAGGAGTGTGTTTACATCCTGGAAGGTAAGGCTTTTTCTAGAGATGGTAGAAGGAGCATGTTTAACCATTATGTTCTATTGAGATTAACCCTTTGAGGTGTACAATCTCATATTGAGATATAATTGTAAGAACTGAAAGCTGAAAACAGAAAATAATTTTGAGAGAACATTCCAAAGGTTAAATCAAGATTGTGGCATCAATCTTGTATCAAGGTAAAACTGACTTGGAACTGTTACAGCTGTTAAAACCTTCCCTTTCTGAATAGTTCACCTGTTCTATAATGCTGAACCATTTCTTTAATGTAATTAGTAACTACAGGTGTAAAATAAATGTAGTGCAGTACAAAGTGGGATGTTTTTTGTACTTTTCCTGTGCAGTGGAGTCAAAAAGACAAATACTCAAGTTAAAGCAATACATTTGAATCTAATAACTCATATATTCATTCATTCGTTCATTCAGTGTGGGCTGTACATATGCACATAGTGAAATTATTGATAGAGTATACACATACTGTCTCACCTGTTTACTCAGTTTACCTGTTTACCAGTTGCAGGTCAGATATTTATATTTTTATTATCTCTATAATCTCGGCGACCTTGAGTGTCCTGAAAGGCGCCTTATAAATAACATTTATTATTATTATTATTATTATTATTATTATTATTATTATTATTATTATTATTATTATTATTATTATTATTATTATTATTATTATTATTATTATTATTATTATTATTATTATTATTATTATTATTATTATCTTATTCTTATTCTTTATTTTATTTTATTTGAAATTCTATTACCATGCCTGTACCTCTCTGCCTGTCCTTCTCCTGTTGCTGTTATGGCGCCCGAATTTCCACACGGTGATGAATAGGTCTATCGTATCTTATCTTAATGAATGTTGTTAGTGTGACTGACAGGGTTTTATATATTTATTTACCTAAGCTATTTATTTACTCACTGGCGCACAGCAGTCTGGCATTCGTCTGATAACCGAGAAACCATCCAACCAACCTCTTTTCACTGCATAGATTATCACAGCAGCCATTATGACGTGTCATAGTAGACATCATATTTTATTTTATTTCAAACCTTTATTTAAACTCGAAAGGCAACTGAGGTTTCCCTCATTTACAGTCACGTCGAGTTTACATACAGAGACAAGTAAGGATAACAATCAATTAAAACAAATGTACAACTTGACTGACAAAGGTTGGCAATTCGAAACTGGCCCCTGTAAATGTCCTAACCCAACCCCCTCCAATGTACAGTAAATGACCAAGTATGGGTTTGTCAATATTCCAATGTACAGTTTTGCTTGTACATTTACATTTACATTTACATTTAGCTGACGCTTTTATCCAAAGCGACTTACAAGTTCTGTACGACAAGACAGCAAGAAGGGTACAACTCTATCAGCTGAGTAACAATGTTTATCAAAGTGTTGCGTGTTACAGTGTAGGTTAGTGTCGTGTATTCTTAATGAATATCTACGGTTAATTGCAGCACAATGAGGTTGCTAACTGGATGGAGAAAAGGAGAGCGACATAGAACCATGGTCCTCATCTGACTTAGTCAGATGAGAAATAACCGTGTATAGCCAGACAACAGGAGCTATGGTCCAAACTCATTTATTTGCAGCGCGGCCCAGAGTGGATAAATGCATTAGTTACATACAGGAAATGTATTCAGCATAATACATGATTGTACAAAAGGATTGATGAGGTTAATCACAATAGCCCAGACACGGTGGCTCTCACATCAAGACAGTCTTGCACATTAATAGTATTCATGTTATGTATGAAATAGACCAATAGTACTTGTTTGCCGCCACATGGTAAACCTGGTCTAAGATAGACATCTTCCTCTAAGTTATCACCAACAGTGATTATATATACAGTTTACTTACGTAGCGACAAAGTGGAACCATGGTCGGTGGGTGATGGAGGCGCAGGACTCAGACCCCCTGGGGAACGGTCGTGGCGGGTTATGAGCTGGCCTGGCCTCCCTCTCCTTACTGTTCCAATACTTATAGATTAAATGACCTCACTATTCTTAAACTAGTTCAACCAATCACAAGTATCTAAAAACAGGCGGTCTTCTTGTTGGGGCTATCTGCCCCAACATGTCCTTGTCGTGTGGGTGCCTGCAGCAACCGGGGGGGCCGTGGTATGTTGATGAGTTGGCGTCTTCTCCCCCCATAGTTTCCTTGCTTCCACACATGGTGTTTCTCCTTAGCTGACCTTCTGGGGGAGGCTGGTCAGCCCCCCCTGACTTCCTTGTTGGTGTCTTCTTCCAGTTTCAACAACGAGGAGGTCTGATGACTTCAGACCTTTTAACCTTCCCTTAATAGGGCTTGTGTAATGATTCAATGGCCATGGCGCCTCTACAACTGTGTAAACAACCTTATCATTAGAGAGGTTTTGCCTGAAGGTTCCTCCGGAATGTACTCTGAAAGTCCCTGTAATGCATGCTACAGTTCACTTATTAAAGCCTTATTTTGAATTAACTATTATCACCGATATTTTCAGTTTTCAGGGTTGATCTAACAGTCTTGTTCAAGTCAATATACCATATTAGTTTATTAGGACAAGTGCATGACAGTAAGGTTAGTCGGGGTTAAATTTATTTTTATTTTTTTATTATCATTTCAGATAATGGTTGAAGAAGTGAGTCTTTAGTCGACGGCGAAAGATTGGACGGGATTCGGCTATCCTAACTGGGGTGGGTAGTTCATTCCACCATTGTGGGGCAAGGACTGAGAATAGGCGGCTTCTCTTTGATGACCCTCCGGGAGCTTAGATAGGAGTAGGTCTGAGGTGGCCAGAAGATGCAGAGCGTAGGGTGTGTAGTTAGAGACCATTGACCGGAGGTAGGCGGGAGCGGTTCCCTTTGCCGCACGGTATGCTAGGTCGAGGGCCTCGAAGCGGATACGTGCAGCAATGGGGAGCCAGTGCAGGTCCCTAAGAAGTGGGGTGACATGGGCCGACTTCGGTAGGTTTGAGATCAGGCGGGCCGCTGCGTTTTGAATGAGTTGAAGAGGCTTGGTGGCAGAGGCCGGGAGGCCAGCTAGCAGTGCGTTGCAGTAGTCGAGGCGGGAGATGACTGTTGATTGGACGAGGAGTTGGGTGGCTTCTTTTGTCAGGAAGGGACACAGTTGTACAGTGTCCCCCACCCACCCCTCCTACCCAACCCCCCACCCCCACCCCACCCACCCAACCACCTCCAATGTACAGTTCCCCCACCCACCCACCCAACCCCACCCCATCCACCCAACCACCTCCAATGTACAGTCCCCCCACCCACCCACCCAACCCCACCCCACCTACCCAACCTCCTCCAATGTACAGTTTCGACATCAAATGTATATACTCTCTTTTCTAGACTATTATCACAAACAGTACTGTATTTGCAAATCTGGTATGTCATAAATGTATAGATACTGTACATCTGTCTATCTGTATGTCGTGTATGTCATATTATGTTATGATGAATTGAAAATGGCGGACCCTGATGTAAACAAGACGAAAGTCTTTCTCTGGTCTGCATCCCCTTAACAATTGTGTGTATTGAGCTGTACTGTATTGTACCCATTCTGCAATCTGTTAATAAAGTTTTCAATCAATCAATCAAGGTTTTAAACTCTGCAACAGAGAGGAGAATCTTAAGCTTTAAGGACTGTTGGAGTTCATTCCATGAGCTAGAGGGGCATCATAGTGGAACACAAATTCACCCTGTTCAGAGCAAACTCAGGGCACCAGACAGTCACTAGAACGGGTTCCATGAATTAATAATTAATCTACCTAGGGTTGGGTTTTGTTTGCCAGTTCTAAAATACCTGGATGCATCAAAGCTGGGAGTCTAAGAATCCTCTCATCAAACCCCTACTAAAATTAATCAAGATTATGTTACAACCAGTGGAGGTTTCTCTATGACAACACGTGAAATACAAATGCACTCATATATCATAATTATTATTAATTTACATATACCTATATATATATATATTTTTTTTTTCTTTTAATTATTATAATAATTTGTTTTATTATAAATGTTTTCATCTGTAAAAAGAAATGCCAGTGAATTTTCTTTTCTTCAAAAATGGCCAAAATTGACAGCTCTGAGCAGGCCTGCACTGCAGTATTGCCTGCAGTAATTATTCGTGCAGAATATCTGCACAGGTTGACCCATTGTTAAATAAATAATAAATAATAGCCAATCAAAATAGGCTATTAATGTCATCTAAGCACGGTCTGTGCAGTTAAACTCTTGCCATTGAATGGAGGATTTAATGATTGACAGCCCTTGACATCCAATACACGGAGGTTGAATGATTGGCAGCCTTGCAAATCCAATCAGAGTATGGCTCCTACGTCTGCAGCTCTGTTTCTCCCCTCGCGGGATTGATTGATTGATTGAAATTTTTATTAACAGAGCACTGAGAGCAGCCACGTTCGAAACCTCTATATTAGTGTATCTAACATTTAGCACTTTAATAGCAACTTATTTTTCGCGGCGGGACATTTACTGAGGACCAGCACAACACACCTGTGGATATTATGATTTAACAAGTCTATCTGTCCAGGAGGATGACAACATTATTGCAGGTATAAGCAGGCAGCCTAGCAGTTTCTAGCTTGGAATGCTAATAACTACTAATGTTATCACGCTAGCTTGGATGCTAACTAACGTAATTAAGCTTGTCATGGTTCATGGTGAGCTGTTTGTGTTATTACGAGACAGCAAATTAATGAATGAATGAAAACTTTATTTGGGTGAATCGCTTGGGTGACTGTCTGAGTGACCACCTGTCGGGAGTCGGAGTCCCGAAAATGGAACGTGTGTCACGCATCAACAGAATAGTGGATTTCGACAGCATCCTCACGCAAATGAATTATCGATTAGATCACAAAAGACTGCTGTTTGATGATATATATATATATTTTTTTTATCTCAGTTGTTGTAAAATGAAAGCCTGCAGTGCTTAGCCTGGACCAGCCGAAGTGTAGTAGTTCTAACTTCACTTGGGAGACAAAAGCCAAACATCAATTTGATGCAACAAGCTGGCTCGCGATGCTATATTGTTTACATTTACCATGGGATTAATGCACGCGGCTCGAGTCGGACTCGTCACATGGAGAAGCTGCACTATTCAACGATAGATGAGATCGATCGAGATACCGTCTTTATGGGTAAGTGTCTTCTTGGCTTTAGAATGTCCGTTTGTGTAACGTTACTGTAACCGAATTGAAACCGCATCATAACTCCTACATCGACCATGTCACTTTTCAAAAGGCATGAATGAATGAAAACTTTATTTAACAGATTGCAGAATGGGTACAATATACAGTACGGCTCAATACACATAATTATTAAGGAGATGCAGACCAGATAAAGACTTTCGTCTTGTTTACATCAGGGTCCCCCATTTTCAATTCATAGTGAAATGTATCTTGTGTTATTAGGAGCCCTGCTAAAGTTGGTAGCTAACGTTATATTGATAATGTTTCAATATTATCAGGTTGATATTATTAGGTTGATAATGGTGTCAGTGTTTCAGATAGCAAGGTGGAGATCTTTGTTAACTAGTAGAGCTTTGGTTGAGAGAGATTACAGTGCTGTCTCTTAAAACTCATAAACGAGTATTGAGCAAGACGAGTTAGTCTGTTGTGTTGTGCGTATTGTATGGGAGGGATAATGATGACTGTGTGTAACTAGGAGGGATATGAGGACTGTGTGTATGTGGCACTGAATTGATGTAAACAAGACGAAAGTCTTTCTCTGGTCTGCATCCCCTTAACAATTGTGTGTATTGAGCCGTACTGTATTGTACCCATTCTGCAATCTGTTAAATAAAGTTTGCATTCATCATTCATTCATTCATCCAATTCATTCATTCATTCATTCATTCATTCATTCATTCATTCATTCATTCATTCATTCATGTGTAGAAAGAAGAACTATAACATTCTCATTATCAAAGACCACAGTCTTAAACACACGCACACACAAAAGATACATGGACTATTGTTATTGGACACAAGCCACACACAGTCATTGCACCATAATACACCTGTGATTATAGTATACGTGTTATTACACACACACACACACACACACACACACACACACACACACACACACACACACACACACACACACACACACACACACACACACACACACACACACACACACACACACACACACACACACACACTCTCTCTCACCCATCTGTGGCCTCGTGCAGAGGAAGGTGGTAAATACATGTTAGATATTCCAATGTACAGTTTTGCATACCATTGACTCAGAATGGTCTGTGTTATTGAAATCATCACAGCAGTATAGTTTGTTTATACTTCAATATGACAAGTATGATATTTAAACATGGTCCCCAAAATGAATGGAAGCGAATGAGGAGCCTGACACCTGGGAGGAATGGGGGTGTTGCAGCGTTGGGGATGTTTAAAAAATATAATTTAATATATAATATAATATAATAATTTGTGCTTCACCTAAAAATTTGGTCAGCAGCCTCCACTGGTTACAACAGTCATTACTGAACAACTATTTTGCTACTGCACTGAGTGCAATACAAGCAATATAGAGTCATTACCTAAGAACCCCCAACTATTTGCCTAAAAGAGGATTTTCAAACCCCAACACTACATCTAATTGAATGACATGATCGGTAGAGAAGAGGGAATAGCAGGGAATAGCAGGGAATACTAGAGAGAGAGAGAGCATGTTTAAATATAGCTCAAGAGCTCCCTCTGTGGTCAAAACCAAAACTGCTCTTGACCAAAACAGCCTTGACTACATCACACAGGCAGGCCGTGTATGTGTGCATTAAACATACAATGGGTTTGATTACTGGTTTTATTATTCCTATTTCTAGTACTCGGCGTTAGTCACATTCATATCCAAGCTTCACAGATGAACCTCTCACAGCATCGCATGCAATTGTGACTTAAGTGGCAATCACATGTCTTTGTAATCATAATTGTTGACCATGTTGCATTGCTGCACTATACACTATACACTATTCCATCCATTGCAAGCCAACGCCCCCCTCCATCCATTAACTCAACTGGACTGTCACTGTACTATTTATTTGCACTAGCACTATTGCACTTGGGACATTGATTGATATTATATTATTGATATTATTATTTTGACAATGACATTTGACATTGATATTATATTATTGATATTATTATTTTGTACATGCTATATTCAGTATGTATTTGTATGCCAGTGGTGATGCTCTAAACTCAATTTCGTTGTACCAACAATGACAATAAAGATTCTATTCTATTCTATTCATGTGATGTCCCCTGAAAAATAGAGTCTAAAGAGGCTTCATATCACAGCTCCAGCTCACAGCTATGTTATCATATAAGAGGCGTTTGTAGAGTATTATCACCCCCACCCTTCTCCTCTCTCTCAGTCTAATGGGACCTAAGATGATGCACCCCCCCCCCCCCCCTCCACCCACCCACATGTGTGTTAATCTCCCAAGCCGACCTTGAACAGAGACTGTTGAATATGCACTGTATTTATATGTGTGGGTAGTCTTGTTGAACAGAGACTGTATTTATATGTGTTGGTAGTCTTGTTGTATTTATATGTGTGGGTAGTCTTGTTGTATTTATATGTCTGGGTAGTCTTGTTGTATTTATATGTCTGGGTAGTCTAACCTTCTTTGGCTGCTGACTGTGAACTTGTGAACCTGGTGTGGCAGCTGACTGTGATGTGTGTTTTGCTTCACCAGCTGAAAGGCGACATGCTGTCAGGCCATTTTTATTTAATGCGGGTGTGTATGAGTCTGTGTGTGTGTGTGTCCGTGCATGTGTATGTGTGTTTCTGATGCATGTGTGATGTGATGTGATGTGATGTGTGTGCGTGTGCGTGTGCGTGTGCGTGTGCGTGTGTGTGTGTGTGTGTGTGTGTGTGTGTGTGTGTGTTCGTAGGAACATCAGAGAGGGTGCTTGTCATCCACTCTGTGAATAATACTAAAAACTCGGACGCTTCCCTCCCCTTGCCACGCTTATATCGTATGTAACAACGACTTATTAAAATGTGCTAAACTCCAGATTTGCCTTGTGGGGGGAGGCAGGGTCTTAGTTCTTTAGGTGACCTTTATAACGATAATACTTTTGCTAGCTTTGCTCACTTGTGTACTAAATCCAACCTCTGGCAGTCTTATTTTTTCAGATCTTTTCAAATTTGGAATTTTCCCAAATCAAAATTTGACAAAGCACCAAGCACAGGTAACCTCTGGCTAATATGCCAAGAGGACATACATCACTTTTCCCTGTTCAGAGTGGGACACAGAGTTAGGTATTACCCTATCAGATGACTGGTGGAGTTAGGTATTACCCTATGACTGGTGGAGTTAGGTATTACCCTATCAGATCACTGGTGGAGTTAGGTATTACCCTATCAGATCACTAGTGGAGTTAGGTATTACCCTATGACTGGTGGAGTTAGGTATTACCATATCAGATCACTGGTGGAGTTAGGTATTACCCTATCAGATCACTGGTGGAGTTAGGTATTACCCTATCAGATCACTAGTGGAGTTAGGTATTACCCTATGACTGGTGGAGTTAGGTATTACCATATCAGATCACTGGTGGAGTTAGGTATTACCCTATCAGATCACTAGTGGAGTTAGGTATTACCCTATGACTGGTGGAGTTAGGTATTACCATATCAGATCACTGGTGGAGTTAGGTATTACCCTATCAGATCACTGGTGGAGCTACATTTATTTTGATTTAAGTACTGGACTTTCATTATTGTTATTATTATGTAGATCATAGTCCTGTGATTTATTGTGGATTTCTACTGTTAATGTATTGTGTGTCTGGTTTTATGTAAAAAAAGGGTAAATAAAAAACATTTGTTCAAAAAAAAAAGATCACTGGTGGAGTTAGGTATTACCCTATGACTGGTGGAGTTAGTTATTACCCTATCAGATCACTGGTGGAGTTAGTTATTACCCTATCAGATCACTGGTGGAGTTAGGTATTACCATATGACTGGTGGAGTTAGGTATTACCCTATCAGATCACTGGTTCCACACAGCTCCCTCCCCCAGTCCCTGTTGAACTGCCTGCATGACCTCAAAACCTGGATGTCATCAAACTCTCTCAAACTCAACAGTAACAAAACAGAGCTCATGGTTGTGGCTTCCATGGCACTGCTCAGGAAGGTTGGGGATCTAGTCCTCACCATCGATGGCTGCTCCATTCTCCCCTCCTCAGAAGTCCACAACAGACCATTCTGGACTCCACACTCTCATTTTATCCCCCGTATCAAATCGGTCACAAAATCAGCCTTTTTTCACCTCAAGAACATTTTAAGACTCCGGCCCTCACTTACAGACTCTGTGGCTGAGACCCTCATCCACGCCTATCCGGGGTGACCCACAAAGCCCTGGATAGGCTCCAGTACGTTCAGAACTCTGCCCACCAGGGTTCTCACCCGCACCAAACCCTGGCAGCACATCACCCCCACCCTCATACACCTTCACTGGCTTCCCGTAAAATCTTGTGTCACCTTCAATATCCTCCCGCTCACATAATAATAATAATAATAATAATAATAATAATAATAATAATAATAATAATAATAATAATAATAATAATAATAATAATAATAATAATAATAATAATGGATTCGATTTGTACCACACTTTATATTCGTGAGAATCTCAGAGTGCTACAGGAGATATAGACAAAAGTTAAATGAATAAAACAATTTAAAATGAATAAAAACAATTAAAAAGACTAACAACCAGTGAAATGGAAGAACCTAAGAGTAAAATAAAATAAAAATAATAATAAAATGAATAGAAGTAAAAATAAAAGTAAAAGAAAATTCAGGCAAAAGCCTTGTTAAAAATAAATGTTTTTAGGCCCCTTTTAAAAGCCGCGACGGATTGTGGTGCTCTCAGGTGGATGGGGAGAGCATTCCAAAGTCTGGGTGCGGCAGAGCAGAAGGCGCGATCGCCCATGGTGTGCAGCTTAGTCCTGGGGGCTTTGAGGAGGTAGGCTGTGCCGGAGTGGAGGGAACGTGAGGAGGACTGGGGGGTGAGGAGTTCCTTGAGATAGGCAGGGGCACCACCGTGTACGCACTGGTGAGTGAGGAGGGACACCTTGTACTCAATCCTGTGTTCCACGGGGAGCCAGTGAAGGGATCTGAGGGTGGGGGTGATGTGATCATATTTGCGCACCCTCATCAGGATCCTAGCAGCGACATTCTGTTTGCAGTTTTTTAATGCTTTTACTAGGGATCCCGATGAGGAGTGCATTGCAATAGTCCAGCCTGGAGGAAACAAAAGCGTGGACGAGTTTCTCGGAATCTGCCAGGGTGAGTGAGGGACGGAGTTTAGTGCTGTTTCGGAGGTGAAAGAAAGAGGTCTTGCAGAGGTGTTTGATGTGTGTTTCATATGTGAGGTGGGGGTCCATTTTCACGCCCAAGTTGGTGACAAGGGTGGAGAGGGGAATGTCCTGACCGGAGAAGGAGATGGTGGTGATGGTGGTTGACCGGACCTGGTGTGGGGTACCAATCAACATGGCTTGAGTTTTGGAACTGTTGACCTGGAGAAACCTGTGGTTCATCCACGCCTTAGTCTCCTCCAGGCAAGCGGTCAGTGTGGGGGGTGATGAAGGTGATGATGGTGTGATCCGGATATATAGCTGGGTGTCGTCAGCGTAGCAGTGGAACGACACACCGTGCCGGCCGATGATGCGGCCGAGGGGGAGCATGTACAGGGTGAACAGCAGGGGGCCGAGGACGGATCCCTGGGGGACACCGCAGGTGACAGGGTGGTTGGAGGATGTTGCGCCTCCAAGGGAGACACACTCAGTCCGACCAGCCAAGAGGGACTGGAATAAGCCAAGGGCTAGGTCGCGGAGTCCGACATTGGAGTGGAGACTGTCCAGTAGGATGGGATGATCCACCGTGTCGAAGGCTGCCGATAGGTCGAGAAGGACCAGAATGGATGGGGTTCCAGCATCCGCCGCCATCAGTAGGTCGTTGGTTACCCTGACCAGGGCTGTCTCTGTGCTGTGCGCGGAGCGGAACCCAGACTGGAACTTCTCGAAGATGTTGTTGTCTCTGAGGTGTGCTTGGAGCTGCTTCGCAACTACCTTCTCCAGCACCTTGTAGAGGAACGGGAGGTTGGAGATGGGCCGGTAGTTGACGAGGGCCTCTGGGTCCAGGGTGGGTTTCTTCAGGAGGGGGGTGATGATGGCAGTTTTGAGGGCAGGCGGAACGTGGCCAGCCTGCAAGCAGAGGGGATCCAGAGCACACGTGGACGACTTCATCATCCCGATGATGGCCTCGACCTCGTGCTGCGTGGTGTCGCTGAAACAGCGGAGGAACTGGGAGACTTCAGGCTGTAAGACAGCAGGTGGAGCAGAAGAGGAAGAGGAGCCGGGGAAGAGACATATAAATACCCTACACACCACTGCCCCTCAATACCTATCCGATCTTCTTCACACCTACACCCCCTCCCGGAATCTCCACTCCTCTGACACAGGCTTACTCACCATCCCACAAGCCAGGTTTTGGACCATTGGGGACAGGGCTTTTAGTGTCGCTGCCCCCCCCACCCTTTGGAACTCCCTCCCCATGGACATCCGAAATGCGAACTCTCTCGCCCACTTTAAAAACCTGCTGAAGACCCACCTCTTCACCCGGGACTCTGGTCTCTGATGCTCCTTAGCATCCTGTTCATTCTGTTTGTTCTATTTTGTTTTGTTCTGTTGTTCTGTCCTGTTTGCTCTTTTTTTGTTTTTGTAATTTGTTTCTCAGTTTAGGCCACCATTATAATAATAATAATAATAATAATTAATTTAATTTATATAGCGCTTCTCAATAACCCGAAGTCGCTGACAATAGTCGGGAGCAAGAGTACAAACAAAGAAACAAAAGCAAAGAAACAAAAACAAAGAAACAACAAAGAAACAAAAACAAAAGGAACATGAGACCATGGGGGGAACAGGGAAGACAGCATGATAGCACAAAAAAAAAGACTAGAGACAGACATCAATCAGGTTGGAGGGGGGGGGGTTATGGGTGGGGGGGGTTGAAGGCAAGGGAGAACAGGTGGGTTTTGAGGCGAGCTTTGAAGGTGGAGAGTGTAGGGGAGTCTCTGATGGACTGGGGGAGGGAGTTCCAGAGTCTGGGTGCAGTACGAGAGAAGGCCCGATCTCCAACGTTTTTAAGCTTGGATGTCGGGACAGTGACATCTCTCTTTTTCTCATCTTTTGTTTTTGGTCATTTGGTCATACTCTCTATAGATTGATTTGGTGTGAAGTGCTTATGGGGGATGAGAGAGGTTGTTTCCATGGAAATGATCATTTGAAACAATAACATGAAAATAAATTAGGAGACCTTGATATATACACTGTGATGTTTTGATCAATATGTTATACAAAACAAATGTGAATATGAATAATATGTATGTAGACAGCTGTTTGATTAGCTCTTTTTTCTTTTTTTTTACAGAAAGTAAAAGAGCAAAGTAAAAACAAAGTGTGTGTAAGATGAGACATGTTAACCAGACTCTCAATCCACCAGTCAGGGTCAACTCATAGTTAACCAGACCCTCTGTCCACCAGTCAGGGTCAACTCATAGTTAACCAGACCCTCTGTCCACCAGTCAGGGTCAACTCATAGTTAACCAGACCCTCTGTCCACCAGTCAGGGTCAACTCATAGTTAACCAGACCCTCTGTCCACCAGTCAGGGTCAACTCATAGTTAACCAGACCCTCTGTCCACCAGTCAGGGTCAACTCATAGTTAACCAGACCCTCTATCCACCAGGTCAACTCATAGTTAACCAGCTCTCTATCCACCAGTCAGTGTCAACTCATAGTTAACCAGACCCTCTATCTACCAGGTCAACTCATAGTTAACTCCAATCTTAACTCGTACAGTTGCATATCGTTAGGTTATGACTATAACCAAGTTCTGTTAGTATTGCGACGCTCGGCATCGCTCTCTGCACTATCTCGCATACGTGCACGCGCACTGAATAAAGACCACAATGTACCTTTAATCCCAATATTTGTCTGACCACACCCCTATCAGCTTACCCATATAAGCAGGGGTGGGGCCACCCACTCTCCTCCTTCCCAAGCTTTCGCCACAAGGCGAGGTCAAAGGCTGCAGCGGCGTCGGATGCCGAGCGTCGCAATACTAACAGAACTTGGTTATAGTCATAACCTAACGTTCTGTATCGTATCGCTCTCGCTCGGCATCGCTCTCTGCACAAGGGAGGCCGAGCGAGAGCCAACGGCCGACAAATACACCCCGCTGACAGCCCCCCACAAACCATCAGAACAGGGAGGGCCGAGCCCCCCCGACCCACCCTAATGGCGGGCACCCCCCCTATTAGGGGCTTCACGGGAGGGCGACGGACCCGACCGTGCGAAGAGGCACTCAAGCAACTCAACGCACAGGGTGAGCAGACCGTGGCTTGACCCCACGACTACACACACGCACAACCCGCATGCCACCCGGGAACTAACGGAGGAACAACCTCGTTACTGCCCCCAGAATCACGGGGTCAAGGGCAAACCCAACCCCGTGGCAAGGCCGTAGCAGCGGAGCACGAAGGAAGACCCAGACCCACCAAAAGGACTGGACTCCCTAGAATGGGGGCCCGGAGAAGTCCATGATGCCAGCATCAAGACCCCACCAGGTGGGCACGTAGTGCCCCGCCCCCCACATCGCCAGCGTATTCGGACAAAGGCCCCTCAGTTACTGCACCTGGTATTCCCAGGCGGAATCCCATCCAAGTACTAACCAGGCCAGAACCTGCTTAGCTTCCGAGATCGGACGAGATCGGGCGTGTTCAGGTTGGTATGGCCGTAAGCCGAGCGGGCCCCGTCCCCCCAATAGTACACCGCCTGGCACACTGACCCTGCAGAACAGGCAGTCAGCATGGCCGTAAGCACACAAAAAAGGTTAACCAACGGAAGCAGGCAGCGCACCGGGGAAAAACCAGGCAACAGGCTGTTAACCCTAGCCTGGAGACTGCGGACGAGACAGGCGCCAGAGGGGACAGCTGAACACAGCCGCCCCGGCGGAAGGAGCGTAAGCTGGCGGTGTTGCATGACCAAGCCTCCATTTAAAAACCCCCACCCAGAGGGGTCGAGGCAGAGAAGGCTGACACGATTGGCAGACGTCATGAACGTGCAGGGGCACCCTCAAACGGTGAACCCGGGAGTTGACACTGCTCCAACACACCAGGGAATCAACCACCTCGGTGTTACCCAATGCGGTGGTTGTTCCTATAACCCCTCAAGAAAAAACTCCAAAACACACCTGCGGGTATACACCGGCTATACCGCAGTACAAGTGTTTCAGTTTCCAAAAAGGGTTAACCCAGGCCTACGGGTCGCAAACATCACTTCGGACCGGGCCTGGCGGTACGGGAAGCACAGGGTCACCAGAGGAGGTCAAAAAACCACCCCCACAGGCCCCTCTTCGCCATGCGTGAGAGAGGAGCGAAAAATAATGGAGAACCAGCCCCTAAGCACACCGTACCTGGTATTCCCCGGCGGTCTCCCAACCAAGTACTAACCAGGACCAACCTGTGTAGCGGCCGAGATCCGACGAGATCGAGCGCGTACAGAATGGCATGGCTGTAAGCCATGACGACAGTGCTGAGTAAAAACATACCCAACCAGGGTCTCCATAGCGCTTAACCCTGTGACACCCAGACCGACCTGGCATTTTTCCCCCTGCATCCCCGGCGGACAACGGGTTCAACTGATCTGGACCAGCGTGACCAGAACCAGTCCCGTGCCCTAACCACGCCGACATGCCTACTCCAGGAGAAGGGCAGATATGCGTGTTGATCTTAACATGAAAAGAAGGCGCCACCCAGACGTTCGGACGAACCGCGCCTGGCGGCCCACCCCAAGGGCGTGAGACCCCACCACATATGTTCAGATCCATCCCGTCATCATCCCCCAGACATGAACGAGAATCCGTCGACAACCCACCCAGGTCATGGGATGTGGTCGTCGGAAGAGGAAAAACCCCCATCTCAGTTGCTTTATAAAAACGCTGTTTCAACCACAAGCAACCAAGGCGTGCCAGTCAATCGCCTGTTTACAGCGAGCTAGCACTATACGTGCGTCGGGACACACCCCCATCAATGAACAGGCTAATTAGACCTGTCATTGAATCCCCAAGGCGCCCAGGGGAACGACAAGAGGGGTGTGACACTCCCTAACTCCAACACTTCTGGAATAGAAAGAAGGAAGCATCAACAGTATGTATCCCAGTCTACACAGCCGGGGTAAAAAATTTTCACATTTTTACATCCCACCACCCTCCCATAGGAAAGAGACGGGGATCCCCAGAGAGACTTCCCACGCGAGCTGTACAGATTGAAAAGAATATATTGCACCTTGAGCCATGTAAAAAACTGGTTTTAGGGCCTCCGGGGAAGAGGCACTGAACCCATACACACTCAATAAACGAATTGAATCGAATATACATACAATAGAAAAGGACCCTTCTAGAGGGTCCACTCACTTTGACAATCTGAGGAGGAAGGCTCTGTACTCTGATGGAGGCTTCCTCACATGGAAGAAGGAGTCCGAACTCACAGAAGGCCTGAATAGGCGCTTGGTGAGGAGGAGCCCTGACCACCCCCCCTGAAAACAGATCCATCACATGGACCTGAACAGCACACGGAAGTCCTACCAACAGAGACGCGCACGGTGACGTACTCTATGGCGGGGGAATTCCTGCGGTGCACACGCCCAATATACCAGGCCGTGGGACCAGGAACTCCCTCCCCCCCCCCCCCCCCCCCCCCGTAACGTGCCGAACCGCCACGTGACGGGAACCTTGAAGGACAGGGGGTGTACCCCTGACCTACAGAACAATGGGGAGAGGAAAGGTTACCAGTTCACCCCTTTACGACCCCACACCCATGATACGATGTAACGACAAAAAGAGAATATGACACAGTCATAGTCAGCTCTATGAAGCGTTTCACAGCTCCACACAGCGCATGAGCTAACCTGCTATCTGATTTTTACTAAGGAAAAACACAGAATAGAGAGGGCTCTAAGAACCCCGGTCCAACATACACATGTGCTTCTGTGGCCAGTACAACCCAGTTGTAGGTCACATGACACACACAACCCATCATCACCTACAAAAAATGGCAAAAACACTCAACAGAGGAACGCCGTTTTTTTCACAATGAGAGAATACATCATTCTTGATTAGTATCGACCACAGGCCTTGCTAAGCACACATGACAGCAACCAAACCAATTTCCCTTTAGGAAATAAGTTTCTCCAGCAGATTTAGCACAACCTCAGCAATCAAGCTAAGAGTTACATCGTATCCCTACCACACAAAAGACACAATTAATGCACAACATGTCTGATAGGAGGATGAAAAAGTCCCCAGGGAACCGGGGGGGAAACACAATCCTCCTATTTTACCCTCAATACGGCCAGTTAAAACAGGAAAACCTGTTAATGTGTGAACACACTGTTCATTGTCATTACAGTCTGAGAAAGAACATTCTTTTACTCACTTGTCACCAAGCATAGCTTCATAGGTTAGTTACCTTAGTTGTGAGCATATAAACACCATGATGTTTCTCACACAACAACCAGATCCGATTTGCACGGAGAAGCTAACTGCCAGTGACAAAAAACAGCTCACACATAACCCGCAACGTATCCTAAATGCATTGCAACAACACACGTTTTGGGAAAAAACACCGTTATTCACAATACACTTAGCAAAGTAAAACCAGAAGACGTGTTATGAGGTCTGGTCAACCCCGTACCTACCCGGAACGCAGATCAGCGAAGTGCAGTCACAGACACCGTAGGAAACACAGCCGCTCCTGTGTTGTCCGAACTGGGTAGCGTCACCGCCCCAACCCGTACTACAGTCGTTGATGCAACCTTGCCGTCCAGGCTCAGGGCAGGGTCAAGGATGACGTCGCGGTCAAGAGTGTAAAACATGTTAAAATCAAAGCACGTTCAACAGAATAGCCTAACGACGCACGCGATCAGAAGCGAGCTCACGGCGGCGTGCGAGAAGCTAAGCTACCCCGCGCCAGCCAAGGCCCATAGCAGCAAGCTAACGTTACCTAGCGACCACGACATGCTAGCCCCGCAGCTAACAGCTGACTGGCTAATAGTAGGCCCTAAGCAGGCCATGCAGCGATCCAGCAGGCTAACGCAGCAGTTAACAGCTGACTGGCTAACCGTAAGCTATGAACATGTAAACAATGACATAACACTCACCCAGACAGGCCGCCGTTCTGAACCTCTCCTCACTTTTTAAGAGAAAAGAGAAAACAAGATGTCAACACCGCTTCACAACGGTGACTTTACCACATCCGACGGAATCAGCACAGTACCAACTGGCCTGTGTAGCTGACTTTGAACATGAATCTGCCGCTATCGCACATTACATGCACATATCCCCTCGTGAAGGAATACTCTCATTTGGATATGAAAGATGGGGCCTTAACACGGTGACAGAGAGAATCCACTCGTCCAGAACACACAGGGATCACCAGTGTCAATGGTCGCGGCCCACTAGTTAAAACTATAATGGTCGTCAGACCAAGGCCTTCTGTCGCCTAGGTGGCTAAACAAAGGACCCTAGCCTGGGGCCGGTTTCCATAAACTTTGTCAAGTAGCCCCCATAGCACTAACAGACAAGTGGAGCCCGCCAGCAAACACTACTCACCCAACCTGGAACGCACCGCTTCTCACAACAGCGGCATGTCCGACAGTTCAGCTGTGGCCTGACAGGTTTCACCCCAACAAACACAGCAAGGAACTGCAGTTGAGAAGCATGCAGCGGCGTGCTCCCAATACGAAAACCGGTGGAGGGTTTTTAGAATGATCATCATCTTCCAGACACTCCAGTACGAAGACAATATCGCCGTATTTTCTCGAAAATAGTGAGAGAGAAAATAAAGATATGATGTCAACGTATCCTTGTTTCCCAAAGCTGCTCCTAAACCTTTCTTCCATCATGGTGTCAAGTGTGGGGATCTACCGAGGCACTTCTTCCTTGTGGTGAAAGCGAGAAGGAGGAGAGTGGGTGGCCCCACCCCTGCTTATATGGGTAAGCTGATAGGGGTGTGGTCAGACAAATATTGGGATTAAAGGTACATTGTGGTCTTTATTCAGTGCGCGTGCACGTATGCGAGATAGTGCAGAGAGCGATGCCGAGCGAGAGCGATACGATACAGAACCAGATATTCTTATATGCATTTCAACACACCTTCAATTCACCAACATCACAAAGATGCGCGTGCATCTAAAACCACTGAATTCAATCTATTGCTTGGCAGTTGTGTGGGCAGTGGTCAGCATGGATATCATGAGAGGGACACGTGCTAACGGCTCCCACCCACTCATCGATTGCGTAACACTCCATACATGTCAGTCTCCATTTGACAAAAGTATTCCCGACCTTTGGCAGTTGATATCAGTGTTGTAGTCGAGTCACTAAAACTCGAGTCTGAGTCGAGTCTCAAGTCCCCGGTGTTCGAGTCCGAGCCCGAGTCATCAAGGTTGAGTCCACTCCACTCCAGAGAGCTGACGAACAAATAAAAAAAGGTCCACGTTAAACATAAATGACACAGCGGTCATCATTTCAAAGGGAGTTTATTTACTTTGTGACACAAATAGCCAAACAAGTGCACTAGACATCAATATCTTATGCCAAATGATTAGGGCCTATTACAATTCGTTTTTATGTAATTTATCAATTAACAAGTCCGAGTCCTCGTCTGCACCTTCTGAGTCCGAATGCAGTCAATGCTCGAGTCCAAGTCCAAGTCTGAGTCATCAGTGCTCAAGTCCAAGTCGAGTCACGAGTCCTGAAAATCAGTCAGAGTCACTGGACGCCTATATTCGAATACCAACCGTTTTGTGCGTTTTGCGAATCTGATTGGCCACTGACGTTTCTGGTCATGTGACATGTGCACCAATCGTGTGACGGCAAGGTCTTTCGACGGTTAAGCTTAGGCACTCTTTCGAAGTTGGTTAAGGTTAGAGTTTGTCTTAGAGCAGGGCGATAGAACGCCAGCCCTGATTCCAAACTCTAACCTTAACCAACTTCTAAAAAGAGTCGCCTAAGCTTAACCAGTGATAGACTAGGCGTTAGGTAGTTTGCAGGCTGTTCGACGCGGAAATGGGCAAAGACACAGCTCGTCACGCGATTGGGCGCACATGTCACATCATGACCAGAAACGTCAGTGGCCAATCAGTTTCGCAAAAAACGCACAAAACGGTTGGTATTCGAATAGACGCGTCCTGGTACAGTGGTGCAGTGCCGTTCCACCTCCGTTCTGAGCAGAAGCACGCACACGCACGGATGTGCACACGCGTGCACGCGCGCACACAAGAATGCGCTCAACTCGACTGGTGCGCTAAGTGCCCACCTGGCTACTTTGCATAACAATAGCACTGAAGTGTCTCCCGCTGTGTGCTGCCTCGTGCCTCTTTATAGTAATAATAATAACTTTATTTAATATAATATAATTTAATATAATAATATAGTGGTCTTTCTACCGTTTTTGTCTCGTCTACTCTCACTTTCTAATCTAGTCATTTCCTATTACAAACATGTTTCCTACTATTTATGCACATAATAATCATGCTTTGAGTACTGTATCGTTTGCACTTTACGGTTACATTTGCACTCTGGTTAGATGACAAACTTATTTTTTCGCTGTACTGTACTGACAATACATTTGTATTATTTAATCTAATCTAATAAGTAAGGCCAATTGACATTTCTTTATATATATTGAAGGCCACATCCTGTGCGCACGCGAGGGAACATTTATGCGCATGCGCACGCGCGCGGGGGGGGGGGGGGGGGGCACGTGGTGACGTCGTTAAAACACTAGTGCGGACCCTTATGAAATCACCACTGCACCACTGCTGGTCCTGGACCCGAGTACTACAACACTGGTTGATGATATTATTATACTGTATCTTCCCTGATTGCCTCTCCCTTCTCGCCCGCCCCCCCCCCCCCCCCCCCCCCCAGCTCTCCCCAGGCAGAGGATCCAGCTGGCGTTCGATAAGAACTACTACATCGAGCCGTCCTTCGAGTGCCGCTTCGACCACATCGAGATCCGCGACGGCCCGTTCGGCTTCTCGCCGATCATCGACCGCTTCTGCGGCGGGAAGAACCCGGGCCAGGTCACCTCGACGGGGCGCTTCATGTGGATCAAGTTCACCAGCGACGAGGAGCTGGAGGGCCTGGGGTTCCGCATCAAGTACACCTTCGTAGCAGGTAGAAGATTATAAAAATGGCATATTTTGCTAAGAGAATAGGGCTTGGGAGGTTAGGTTAAAGGTACCCCTATTTTGTATGTTTTCAACCATTTCTGTACGATTATTACCTGCAGAGCGGAGCGAATGGGAGACCCATGTTACTGACCAGACACTCTGTATCAGTGATGGCTGTCAGACCCATGTTACTGACCAGACACTCTGTATCAGTGATGGCTGTCAGACCCATGTTACTGACCAGACACTCTGTATCAGTGAAGGCTGTCAGACCCATGTTACTGACCAGACACTCTGTATCAGTGATGGCTGTCAGACCCATGTTACTGACCAGACACTCTGTATCAGTGATGGCTGTCAGACCCATGTTACTGACCAGACACTCTGTATCAGTGATGGCTGTGTCAGACCCATGTTACTGACCAGACACTCTGTATCAGTGATGGTTGTCAGACCCATGTTACTGACCAGACACTCTGTATCAGTGATGGCTGTCAGACTCATGTTACTGACCAGACACTCTGTATCAGTGATGGCTGTCAGACCCATGTTACTGACCAGACACTCTGTATCAGTGATGGCTGTCAGACCCATGTTACTGACCAGACACTCTGTATCTGTGATGGCTGTGTCAGACCCATGTTACTGACCAGACACTCTGTATCAGTGATGGCTGTCAGACCCATGTTACTGACCAGACACTCTGTATCAGTGATGGCTGTGTCAGACCCATGTTACTGACCAGACACTCTATATCAGTGATGGCTGTCAGACCCATGTTACTGACCAGACACTCTGTATCAGTGATGGCTGTCAGACCCATGTTACTGACCAGATACTCTGTATCTGTGATGGCTGTCAGACCCATGTTACTGACCAGACACTCTGTATCAGTGATGACTGTTTACTGCAGAGCGGAGGGACTGGGAGACCCATGTTACTGACCAGACACTCTGTATCAGTGATGACTGTCAGACCCATGTTACTGACCAGACACTCTGTATCAGTGATGGCTGTCAGACCCATGTTACTGACCAGACACTATATCAGTGATGGCTGTCAGACCCATGTTACTGACCAGACACTCTGTATCAGTGATGGCTGTCAGACCCATGTTACTGACCAGACACTCTGTATCAGTGATGGCTGTGTCAGACCCATGTTACTGACCAGACACTCTGTATCAGTGATGGCTGTCAGACCCATGTTACTGACCAGACACTCTGTATCAGTGATGGCTGTCAGACCCATGTTACTGACCAGACACTCTGTATCAGTGATGGCTGTGTCAGACCCATGTTACTGACCAGACACTCTGTATCAGTGATGGCTGTCAGACCCATGTTACTGACCAGACACTCTGTATCAGTGATGGCTGTCAGACCCATGTTACTGACCAGACACTCTATATCAGTGATGGCTGTCAGACCCATGTTACTGACCAGACACTCTGTATCAGTGATGGCTGTCAGACCCATGTTACTGACCAGACACTCTGTATCAGTGATGGCTGTGTCAGACCCATGTTACTGACCAGACACTCTGTATCAGTGATGGCTGTCAGACCCATGTTACTGATCAGACACTCTGTATCAGTGATGGCTGTGTCAGACCCATGTTACTGACCAGACACTCTGTATCAGTGATGGCTGTGTCAGACCCATGTTACTGACCAGACACTCTGTATCAGTGATGGCTGTCAGACCCATGTTACTGACCAGACAGTATGTATCAGTGATGGCTGTCAGACCCATGTTACTGATCAGACACTCTGTATCAGTGATGGCTGTCAGACCCATGTTACTGACCAGACACTCTGTATCAGTGATGGCTGTCAGACCCATGTTACTGACCAGACACTCTGTATCAGTGATGGCTGTCAGACTCATGTTACTGACCAGACACTCTGTATCAGTGATGGCTGTGTCAGACCCATGTTACTGACCAGACACTCTGTATCAGTGATGGCTGTGTCAGACCCATGTTACTGACCAGACACTCTGTATCAGTGATGGCTGTGTCAGACCCATGTTACTGACCAGACACTCTGTATCAGTGATGGCTGTCAGACCCATGTTACTGACCAGACAGTATGTATCAGTGATGGCTGTCAGACCCATGTTACTGACCAGACACTCTGTATCAGTGATGGCTGTCAGACCCATGTTACTGACCAGACACTCTGTATCAGTGATGGCTGTCAGACCCATGTTACTGACCAGACACTCTGTATCAGTGATGGCTGTCAGACCCATGTTACTGACCAGACACTCTGTATCAGTGATGGCTGTGTCAGACCCATGTTACTGACCAGACACTCTGTATCAGTGATGGCTGTGTCAGACCCATGTTACTGACCAGACACTCTGTATCAGTGATGGCTGTCAGACCCATGTTACTGACCAGACAGTATGTATCAGTGATGGCTGTCAGACCCATGTTACTGACCAGACACTTTGTATCAGTGATGGCTGTCAGACCCATGTTACTGACCAGACACTCTGTATCAGTGATGGCTGTCAGACCCATGTTACTGACCAGACACTCTGTATCAGTGATGGCTGTCAGACCCATGTTACTGATCAGACACTCTGTATCAGTGATGGCTGTGTCAGACCCATGTTACTGACCAGACACTCTGTATCAGTGATGGCTGTGTCAGACCCATGTTACTGACCAGACACTCTGTATCAGTGATGGCTGTCAGACCCATGTTACTGACCAGACACTCTGTATCAGTGATGGCTGTGTCAGACCCATGTTACTGACCAGACACGCTGTATCAGTGATGGCTGTGTCAGACCCATGTTACTGACCAGACACTCTGTATCAGTGATGGCTGTCAGACCCATGTTACTGACCAGACACTCTGTATCAGTGATGGCTGTGTCAGACCCATGTTACTGACCAGACACTCTATATCAGTGATGGCTGTCAGACCCATGTTACTGACCAGACACTCTGTATCTGTGATGGCTGTCAGACCCATGTTACTGACCAGACACTCTGTATCAGTGATGGCTGTCAGACCCATGTTACTGACCAGACACTCTGTATCAGTGATAGCTGTGTCAGACCCATGTTACTGACCAGACACTCTATATCAGTGATGGCTGTGTCAGACCCATGTTACTGACCAGACACTCTGTATCAGTGATGGCTGTGTCAGACCCATGTTACTGACCAGACACTCTGTATCAGTGATGGCTGTCAGACCCATGTTACTGACCAGACACTCTGTATCAGTGATGGCTGTCAGACCCATGTTACTGACCAGACACTCTATATCAGTGATGGCTGTGTCAGACCCATGTTACTGACCAGACACTCTGTATCAGTGATGGCTGTGTCAGACCCATGTTACTGACCAGACACTCTGTATCAGTGATGGCTGTCAGACCCATGTTACTGACCAGACACTCTGTATCAGTGATGGCTGTATCAGACCCATGTTACTGACCAGACACTCTGTATCAGTGATGGCTGTCAGACCCATGTTACTGACCAGACACTCTGTATCTGTGATGGCTGTCAGACCCATGTTACTGACCAGACACTCTGTATCAGTGATGGCTGTCAGACCCATGTTACTGACCAGACACTCTGCATCAGTGATGGCTGTCAGACCCATGTTACTGACCAGACACTCTGTATCAGTGATGGCTGTCAGAATATAGAGCTACTTAACACTCATTTTAACAGAAAACAGCACCTTTAACCCTCTCCTCGCTTCCTTAAAACAAATCCCACGCGGAGAGCGGCTGGGCGGTGGGAACGAATGGCAACATCTCAAGAAGCAATAGTAGGGTTCATGGGAAATATGGTCTTGTATAAATATCGGTGTGTTCGGTCGGTCCTCATCAAAGAAGAAGGGCAAGAGGGGAGCTGGGCAGGTAGCGGGCTGAGCTGGATCCAGGGTGAGAAGAGTTAGAGCAGGCTGGAGTCCAGGGTGAGAGGAGGTAGAGCAGGCTGGGTCCAGGGTGAGAGGGGGGTAGAGCAGGCTGGGTCCAGGGTGAGAGGGGGGTAGAGCAGGCTGGGGTCCAGGGTGAGAGGAGGTAGAGCAGGCTGGAGTCCAGGGTGAGAGGGTGTAGAGCAGGCTGGGTCCAGGGTGAGAGGGGGGCAGAGCAGGCAGGAGTCCAGGATGAGAGGGGGTAGAGCAGGCTGGAGTCCAGGGTGAGAGGGGGGTAGAGCAGGCTGGAGTCCAGGGTGAGAGGGTGTAGAGCAGGCTGGAGTCCAGGGTGAGAGGGGGGTAGAGCAGGCTGGGTTCAGGGTGAGAGGGGGGTAGAGCAGGCTGGAGTCCAGGGTGAGAGGGTGTAGAGCAGGCTGGGTTCAGGGTGAGAGGAGGTAGAGCAGGCTGGGTCCAGGGTGAGAGGGGGTAGAGCAGGCTGGGTCCAGGGTGAGAGGAGGTAGAGCAGGCTGGGGTCCAGGATGAGAGGGGGGGTAGAGCAGGCTGGGTCCAGGGTGAGAGGAGGTAGAGCAGGCTGGGTCCAGGGTGAGAGGAGGTAGAGCAGGCTGGAGTCCAGGGTGAGAGGAGGTAGAGCAGGCAGGGGTCCAGGGTGAGAGGGGGTAGAGCAGGCTGGGTCCAGGGTGAGAGGGTGTAGAGCAGGCTGGAGTCCAGGGTGAGAGGGGGGTAGAGCAGGCTGGAGTCCAGGGTGAGAAGAGGTAGAGCAGGCTGGAGTTCAGGGTGAGAGGAGGTAGAGCAGGCTGGGTCCAGAGTGAGAGGAGGTAGAGCAGGCTGGGTCCAGGGTGAGAGGAGGTAGAGCAGGCTGGGTCCAGGGTGAGAGGAGGTAGAGCAGGCTGGAGTCCAGGGTGAGAGGGGGGTAGAGCAGGCTGGAGTCCAGGGTGAGAGGAGGTAGAGCAGGCTGGGTCCAGGGTGAGAGGAGGTAGAGCAGGCTGGGTCCAGGGTGAGAGGAGGTAGAGCAGGCTGGGTCCAGGGTGAGAGGGGGTAGAGCAGGCTGGGTCCAGGGTGAGAGGAGGTAGAGCAGGCTGGAGTCCAGGGTGAGAGGAGGTAGAGCAGGCAGGGTCCAGAGTGAGAGGGGGGTAGAGCAGGCTGGAGTCCAGGGTGAGAGGGGGGTAGAGCAGGCTGGAGTCCAGGGTGAGAGGGGGGTAGAGCAGGCTGGGTCCAGAGTGAGAGGAGGTAGAGCAGGCTGGAGTCCAGGGTGAGAGGAGGTAGAGCAGGCTGGGGTCCAGGGTGAGAGGAGGTAGAGCAGGCTGGGGTCCAGGGTGAGAGGGGGTAGAGCAGGCTGGGGTCCAGGGTGAGAGGGGGGTAGAGCAGGCAGGGCGTCCAGGGTGAGAGGGGGGTAGAGCAGGCTGGATCCAGGGTGAGAGGGGGTAGAGCAGGCTGGATCCAGGGTGAGAGGGGGGTAGAGCAGGCTGGGTCCAGGGTGAGAGGGGGGTAGAGCAGGCTGGGTCCAGGGTGAGAGGGGGGGTAGAGCAGGCTGGGGTCCAGGGTGAGAGGGGGGTAGAGCAGGCTGGGTCCAGGATGAGAGGAGGGTAGAGCAGGCTGGGTCCAGGGTGAGAGGAGGTAGAGCAGGCTGGGGTCCAGGGTGAGAGGGGGTAGAGC
>NC_140166.1:69714996-69799996 GCF_963971535.1 Notolepis coatsorum | reverse complement strand
TTGCATTTGCAGTGTTTCAATGTCGCTCCTGTACTTTCCGACGGCTCAGCCATCGGATTTCTGTGTGTAGCTGCAAGTCGCCATAATCAGTGTCCATCTCTTCCAAAAAGGAGACAAACTTTCTATGGTTTAGTGACCTGTTGCCTCCACGAATTAGATTGGTAACCTTGGTAACCAAATCCATAACATGGCTGTATTCAAGCTTCTTGGCACAGAGAGCCTCCTATATCAGATTAAAAAAAAATAAAAACGATTTAACGACTCTCGCATATAATTTGACTACACTCGACTCGCATTGGTCATTATAGTGACGCACAATAGATGGAAATTATGTTAGCGAACTTACCTGATGTATAATGCAGTGCAGTATTGGACACTCAACGCCACTCTGCCTTAGAAGCCCGGCGAATCCATCGGTAACAACAGCCGACAGTTTATCAAAACCCCCATATTGCTGCACGGCACTTTCAACAGCGTTGAATATGTGCACACTAGGGCTGACCCCTATTAGTCAAATAGTCGACTAATCGATCGAAAGGAGCCATAGTTGACTGCCAACTCTTCTTAGTCGAATACAATACAAAAAAATAAAAAAAAATTATACTTTTTTTTTTTTTTTTTTATTGGCCTGGGGCCGCATGGAACGTCGGTGAGGGCCGCATGCGGCCCGCGGGCCGCCAGTTGCCCCTCCCTGGGTTAGACAGTGGCTCAGGAGGTAGAGCGGTCGTCTGGTAATCAGAAGGTTAGGGTTAGACAGTCTCAGGAGGTAGAGCGGTCGTCTGGTAATCAGAAGGTTAGGGTTAGACAGTGTCTCAGGAGGTAGAGCAGGCTGAGCTGGATCCGGCAGAGTGAGAAGAGGTAGAGCTGAACGAGGGAAGAAGAGAGAGGAGAGAGATAGGAAGAGAAAGGAAATAAACTTAAATTTGTATTACTTTGGCACAAATGAAAAATGTGTTAGGTAGCTTGTGGGAGACTTTAGGCTCCACTGAGTTAATAAATGATTCCACACAGTCCCATTGCTGCAGTGGTGACTGTGTTATGGTCTGTGATGTGATCATTTAGTCTTATTTAGGGTTGCCGCAGTGATGTGAAATTTCCCATGACTAATGGCCCCATGGGGACATTAACGTGTGGTGTCGGGCCTTACAAATAAATTGTATTTGATTTGATTTAACACCGGACATTTGACAAAATTACGTTCAATATCTGTAGAGCACTTACTTTGATCTTTAACGTTATGCGGCTACAGATTTAAATCGAAAAATATTGCCAAATCCTCCGCCTGTCGCCTCTAGAGCCTCCTTTCTCTCCTTCATGCAAAGTTAAATCTACTCTCTAAATGAAAGTGAAACTTAAGATACTCTGTACTGCTCTGCTGTCCACGCAGACACGTTCAGTTTATAATGTTGTCTGACTGAAGTATTGAGTTTTTTATTATTAACTAAATGGGTTTTATTTTTTTATTTCTATATATAAAACAAAACTTACACCTGAACACAGAGTTATGTACTTGGTGGATGCCTGAACACAGAGAGTAACACTGGTATCACAGACTACTACGGCAAGCCTAGCCTGAGTGATTAGAGAATGCATTTCACCAGAATCAGACAGTTGTCTTTTTTTTCCCAACCCAATGGATCCAATGAGTCTACATTAATTGTTTATTGACGCTGCAAATCAGTTTATCTTTCAAATGACGGTCATATCCCAAGTGGCCCAAACTTGCCAAGGCAGCAGATCCTGTTTGTGTCTCAGACTGGGTGCTGTCCATGGTGCTGAACTGAAGCTGCTGTGTGTGTGTGTGTGTGTGTGTGTGTGTGTGTGTGTGTGTGTGTGTGTGTGTGTGTGTGTGTGTGTGTGTGTGTGTGTGTGTGTGTGTGTGTGTGTGTGTGTGTGTGTGTGTGTGTGTGTGTGTGTGTGTGTGTGTGTGTGTGTGTGTGTGTGTGTGTGTGTGTGTGTGTGTGTGTGTGTGTGTGTGGGGGGGGGGGGGGAACTGGGTACTGTCCATGCATGTGTGTCACAGCATGCCGAATAAAGACTTCTTCAAAGTCCAGTAAATGGGTCATCAGCGTACACCCACACACACACACACACACACACACACACACACACACACACACACACACACACACACACACACACACACACACACACACACACACACACACACACACACAGCACAGCACAGAGTCAAATCAAAAGGGTTTTCAAAGTACCTTCAACCTCGGCATATGTTCCAATATGTGATAATCATAATTTCCCCCCTGGTCAATCTGATATTGTTTTTTCATTATGGAAGGGAAAGGGACTGGCCACTATCAAATATCTATATGTTGATCGTCACTTTGCCTCATTTAACGAACTTAAGTCTAAGTTTAATCTTACAAGCTCACACCTGATCTCTGATTTTGTTTCATATTTCTCTGTCCAATCTATGGCTTCCTCCGACCACATTAAAGATGTATGGTCCACAGAGCTTAGTATGGAAATCTGGGAGATGTGGGAGGAGGGACTTAGCAGGATACATAAATGTTCTATTAATGCCAGAGTCCAACTTATACAGTTTAAGATCATTCACAGACTGCATTACTCTAAAACTAAACTGCATAGAATCTATCCCTCTGTATCGCCTCTCTGTTATCGTTGCATGTCCGCAGAGGGTAATCTTTCACATATGTTTTGGTTTTGTCCCAAGCTATTTAAGTACTGGGTAGACATTTTTGACTGGTACACCAAGGCGTATAAGAGAGAGATTGCCCCAGACTGCCTTCTAGCTCTACTCGGCTGTTCAGCTAACACTGCGGAATTACCTTACAATGAGCAGGAGGCCCTGATGTTTGGTATGGCTATGGCCAAAATAATTATCCTTAAGGAATGGAAAGACACGTCATCTCCAAGTTTTAAAAGATGGCTCACTGAGATGGTCTCCTCTCTGCAGCTGGAAAGCATCCATCACAGTAGGTCTGAGACCTCGAACAAATTTAATATGATATGGGGTCCCTTTTTGGAATGCTTAGCTAGAACATAAGTGCTTCTCAATGTCCTCCCGTGTATTTTCTGTAAAATTTATATATATATATATAATATATGTATATATGTCAGAAAATCAGCCCCTTGCGTCCTTAGTGTACAGTATATGACATGGTGTATGTTTGTTCATTGATGTGACGGTGTCTGGCAACATACTGTTTGTTTTTTTATTTTATTTTTTATTTATTTGTGTTTGTGATTTGTCTTGATGTGTGTTTGTGAAACTATAAAAGCTGAAAATAAAATATTATATATAGAAAACACTTTTTTATGATAATCACAAGGTCCTAGTTTTTTACTTTTGTAATATATTTTCAGAAATGACTGATATTTTGAAAGAATTTAAGACCAAAACATGTTAAAAATAAATAAATAATTTTTTTTAAATTAAAATCAGCCCTATTTTAAAATAACATCAAAGTGCAATATTTTACTCACCACAACATGAAAAACCCAATGCAGCTTCACAGCCTACATCTACAATAGGATCTTATTCAGCAGTTCTATATAATCGGTGACCTTTGACCTGTGACCTCCTCTGTGGTTCCAGATCTACCTGCGCTTCATGGAGTACCAGATGGAGCACTCCAACGAGTGCAAGAAGAACTTCGTGGCGGTGTACGACGGCAGCAGCGCCATTGAGAACCTCAAGGCCAAGTTCTGCAGCACCGTGGCCAACGACGTGATGCTGGACAACGGGGTGGGCGTGGTGCGCATGTGGGCCGACGAGAAGAGCCGCCTCAGCCGCTTCCGGATGCTCTTCACCTCGTTTGTGGACCGTGAGTAAAAAGGCTTGCTCTCCGTGACTCGCTCCGTGACTCGCTCCATGACTCGCTCCATGACTCGCTCCATGAAGCAGCATATCTATATATCACATCTCTATAATCCAAGACAGATAGAAAAACTGCTTCAACGAACTTCTGTCTCCTAATCATTGGGAAGCTGGTTCTGTTCCTGTATAAGAAGCCCCAATTTCTGTCAAGCAGTTTACTGTCGAGAATGTCGGAGAACTAGAAAACGTTGTTTTATTTGCATTAAGTGCAAACGTAAGACCAATCAACGCGTCTTGCAGACCATTAAATTTGTTATTTATAAAAAAATATATATAAAAACACACAGACATATATATAGAGCGGTATAATAAGCTCTCTGTTGATTTATTACCATCCGTATTCTCTCTGCATCGCCACTCAGCTGTCTGACAGTGACATTTCAGCAAAGAAAAACTAATTAAACTGTTGTGTTTAAAGCACAAATATGGGGGCGTAAGACAATTATTTTCTCCAAACCTTTCTGAAGGAACTTTTTGATATACAGGTCACACTCTGGCCCATTGTAGGTCACTTAAAATAGAAACGTTGGGATTTCTATGTCCATTTTGATGCATGGAATTGTCACGACTGAGAGTAATTATCCCATAAATGCATCATACTTTTTGAGGGGCGAGGAACTTTCACAGCTAGAAGTCGCATGTGAAGTAAGTAGTGCCACCTGACGTGCTGGGAAGTCTGAGACCACATTATCTAACGTGAGAGTTAACACATGTGATAGTGTTGACTGTTTACATCCCACTGAGCGAGAGTTAACACATGTGATAGTGTTGACTGTTTACATCCCACTGAGCGAGAGTTAACACATGTGATGGTGTTGACTGTTTACATCCCTCTGAGAGAGAGTTAACACATGTGATGGTGTTGACTGTTTACATCCCACTGAGCGAGAGTTAATCCTGATCACAGAAGTCGTAACTCTCTGGATAACTCTTTAATCCTGATCACAGAAGTCGTAACATCTCTGGATAACTCTTTAACTTAGTTTGGCCGGAGTCAGCGAGACTGGCTTGGAATTTTCTTCAAGGTCAGAAAGCAACATTAATCTTCGTCACTCAGAGAACGAGAAGAGTTTAGCTTCCTCTTCATCCATCATCCTTGATGGGGACAAATCCTCAGGACACATACCCCCAATGCATAAACCAAACGCACTAAGGCCACACGCACGCACGCGCGCACGCACACACACACACACACACACACACACACACACCTCAGGGCTGAACGATATGTAACAAATATCATATTGTGATTCTTTGAGAGATGTTGTAATGGCAATATGATTCATGATATTAATGGTATTCATTCATAACATTGATTTATGTGTCATTATTATTTAATTGAAAAAAGTATTCAAATGATGGTGACGATCGATGATTCTTATGGGAGTCTGTACCAAACAAAGTGGTGTCTGTAAAAAATCTGTAGAGTACAATTTATAGGGTAGGGGATCTCAGTCATGCACATGCACACACACACACACACACACACACACACACACACACACACACACACACACACACACACACACACACACACACACACACACACACACACACACACACACACACACACACACACACACACACACACACACACACACACACACACACACACACACACAGGAGCATGCACTTACATACACACTCATTCACACACAAACGTACATGCATGCACATACATGTTGCCTGCTTACTCACGCACATACACACACAGACACACACACACCCTCTCTCTCACACACTTGTTTAGGCTTGAGTCTAGGAAGGCTGCGATGGGAGGTACGGCTTGGCTGTACACTTGACAAAATCTTCCAATCAATTGAATAAATCCATAAATCCAGAGTCCGTCACTGCTACGTGCTTTTGGCTCCGCGAGAGGACGAGCTGGCTGCTGGTGAAAGTCTCAGTGCGGGGGGTGGGGGGGGGGGGGGGGGGAGGGGGGGGTGTTCAGAGGAACTGAAGCAAATGGAGAAAAAGTATTGCAGTGCCTTGACTGCAGTGGATTGGACATTTGTGAGTTATGATACTGTTCACTGTGGCGTTTGTAGGATAAAAGCACATGAAATTAATATGCACACTGAATGCAAACGCAACGTTTCAACCCAACAGAGTCTTCATCAGGCAAATGACCCACATGACAGGTAGAAGGGTATACTGCAGATGCTAAGCCAATGACATCACACTGACATCACTGTCAAGTCAATTAAGTAGGTTATAGCACATAATAATAATAATAATAATAATAATAATAATAATAATAATAATAATAATAATAATAATAATAATAATAATAATAATAATAATAATAAACTTTATTTGTATAGCACCTTTCATACAAGAATTGCAGCTCAAAGTGCTTCACAGCTGTACAGAAAATACATAAAATGAGCACAAAGATTGGCAGATCAAGAGCAATGCATAAAGTGCAGACATAGAATAAGTATAAAACAAGCATAAAATAGAGAGCAGCAAAATAGACAAGGTCAAGGTAAGGCATAAAGCATTAACATTAGGATCTAACATCTTAATAGGCCTCTTTGTTTATGGTTTGATTATATGGCAATCTAAAAAATAAACAGTAGTACAAATACATAAAACATTCAATAATCCATTATAGAAAATAATGAAGATATATTATAGAAGAAATATTGCAAAAAGGCATACCAACAAGTGACAAGACATATAAGAATAATAGTTAAAAACCTCATAGTATAACAAGCAAAAAACAATGAACAAGATATACTATACTAGGGTAGTGAAAGGTAGAGCCAGAGAGATTTATATCAAATAGTTTATTTAGACCATTAGGGGAAATGGATCCCAAATGTTTCACTTAGGAGAAGCCTTTTTTCAAGATCCCCTCCCCTATCGGGCTTCTCCACTTTTTCCAGACCAATATATCTCAGTCCCCTTGACATTATGACCGGCTGGTTTAAAATGAACAGCCACTGGGTCGTTTTAAACCAGCATAATGTCGGGTCACTGAGATATATTTGTCTGGAAAGATGGGCAAGAGAGGGGGGAGGGGGGGGGGGGGAGAGAGGGGTTGACATAATGACAAAGGTCATGAGCCGGTCCAGCCTGATGACATCACCATGCATCATAAATGTCTAGATGTAGCAGTACTGTCTATCGGTATGTCATGTATGTCATGTATGTTATGATGAATTGAAAATGGGGGACCCTGATGTAAACAAGACGAAAGTCTTTCTCTGGTCTGCATCCCCTTAACAATTGTGTGTATTGAGCTGCACTGTATTGTACCCATTCTGCAATCTGTTAATAACATTTTCAATCAATCAATCAATCAATCAATCAATCAATCAATCAATCAATCAATGCGTGGTGCAGGCACACACACCTCCTCCATGTTTACATTCGCAAAGCTAAAAGACTAACTAGAATTGAATGACCTCTTCCTCTTGTAAGGAACTAAAGATAACCGGTTGTAGGCTACTGAGAGATTCCCCAGCTGGGGGGTGAATTGTGTGTGCGTGTGCGTGTGTGTGTGCGTGTGTGAAGGTTAGCGCCGCTCACGCGACATCATGCATGTGTGAGATACAACACTTGAACTTTCTATCAAACAGAAGAAAGAGAGAGAGGGGGGGGGCGGACAGGACATGAGTGCAAATTGCTTGTGAAGGGGTGTGAGGAAAGGGACAGTACAGGCGGCGAGGGTGAAAATTAATCCAAGATTGTCATGAATCTAATGTAGCAGTGAGGGAATCGGACCTCGGCCATGAGTCATGACCAGAAGAGACACAGATACAACCAGAAGTAGTGCACATCATTTTACCAGCCGTGTCGTTGCAATTGCAAAAGAGCAAAAAGTAGTTTATATGAACCTATAAGCTTTACCTTAACCCTTACCTTTACCTCATTGAAGGTATAATGATTACAACAAGTGATAACCGAGAGGTTGAGCTGTATCCCTTCTAATCAACCCCTACGGAGAAAGTATCACGGTAGTGTGACGGTAACTTCTGTTTTACCATGGTTCCGGCCATTGTAGGCTATACATTATTTAACATGGTAGCCTACTGCCATGAAAGGCATTTTGTATCACCATGGTACCACTTTTGTAAAATACCATGCTATAAACCATGATACAGAAGTTATTTCCATAATGTTTTGATGGGAAAAGCATTTATGGATTTTGGAAATACCATAATACAAACACCAAATGTACTGCTGGAGCTATAGCTATACTGACAGTGTAGGCTGTACAGAGCTATCAAACAGCTGCCTGGCCGACTAAGCCATGACTAGTCAGAGCCATTAGTCACTCGCTGGACCCATAGCACTTAGCTAATGGCAGGCGCGACAGCTAGTCCATATATAATTGGCCACAGATGTAGTAAGTATAGCTATGTCACAGCTAAGACGATAGCCATGTTCAGAGCTTGACTTTCACATCCCCAGTGAATTTGTGCACGTAATGTTACAGTCACTGTAATTAGCCTCTCTCTAGCTGGTCCTTGTCTGTAATTATGTAATACTAAGCGGGGTCATCCCTATGTTCCCCGGGTTCTATGTTCCCCGGGTCCCATGTTCCCCGTTGATTGATTGATTGATTGATTGATTGATTGATTGAACATTTTATGAATTTTTATTATTTTATTAATTATTAATGTCTGCCTTGTTTCGAACTGGTTAAGCTTAGGCCCTCTTTCGAAGTTGGTTAAGGTTAGAGTTTGGAATCAGGGCTGGTGGTCTGACTATCTATCGCTACCGGGGAACATAGGACCCGGGGAACATAGACATGCTCCCATACTAAGCTATGCTAGCTACACATAATGCTAGCTTAGGGTTGCCACCTTTGACCAATAGAAATAAGGGACACCTATCATCGAAAGAAAGAAAAAAATTTGGGCGGTTTTGGGGCGTTTTTTGGCCGAAAATGGGCGGATTTTGTCACTATTTTTTATTTTTTTTTATTATTTCGGTTTTAGTGTTAGGGTTATGTTATTTAATTATTTTGGGGAGCCAGCCCCCCAAACTCCTGAAATGCATAGAAATCTATGAAATCTAAATAAAACAATCTATGACATTTATATTAAAAAGAGCTAGCCCCCCAAACCCCTAAAATACATAGACATCTATGCATTTTGGAACAGTTAGTCAAGAAAGCATTTAGTCATACTTAAAGTTTAAAGTGCTTTATTTGCATTTAACATTGTTTAAATAAATTGGCTGAACTATAGCCTCAACTTGAGCATAATACTGTATGCATATAAAGTGCTGTAAAAACAAAGCCTGGGAACACTTTTACTGAAAGAGGACAATAATACAATGAAACACTTGTGTGACCCAAATTAAAAGATTAATAAAAAATAAAGTGCAAAGAAGAGTAGGCTCCGGGCTGCCAGGGCAGGTAAATAGAAATACTGACATCTAGTTAAAAACACAACCAGATAAATAAGATGTAATATCCCATACCGAATCAATCTCAGGAGATGTTTCAGTCATGAAGAACTGTGAAACCTGTGCTTGGGTCCTTTGAGTTCTTATATTTCGGGAATATTTTTGTTCTCCTGAGGCATGCTGTTTGACATACTTTGCAGTTTGCTTTATAAACATCTCCATTGACGCTATCAAGCCAGGGGTTTGCCAGTTCCAACTCACGTCTGTACTTCTGGAGGCGTTTTGTCTTTTTAGGACGCGCCGGTGGATTGGCACAACCGCACAGAACGTTTTAGCAACGTGAAAGCGCGAATTCTCATTGGTCGTGAGCTGCTGAGCGCACGCCCATCATACCAGAGTTGCCAAGTCTGTTTATTTTCCGCAACTTTTGGACACAATTTTGCTTGTTTTTGGCTTGTTTTTGTAGGTCGGCTGGCTCATTTCTCTCACAATACTGGCAACCTTCAATACAGAACGCGTCTTTTAGTTTCCAATTACGGGACGATTCCGTATTTTACGGGACGGGGGGCAACCCTAGCTACATATCACACAGATGAATGATTAGTGAGGTGAACTTGAGATCCTTGGGCAACGATAATGTAATTCATTTCTACTTAATCACATTCTATATTACCTAAAAACATAAGTTGCAGGTGTGATTTAAGCAGTCACACCTGTCCTGAGTCAAGCTAATCAGACCTGGGATCAGCCACGCCCACACATGCCCTGAGTCAAGCTAATCAGACCTGGGAGCAGTCACACCTGTCCTGAGTCAAGCTAATCAGACCTGGGATCAGCCACGCCCACACATGCCCTGAGTCAAGATAATCAGACCTGGGAGCAGTCACACCTGTCCTGGGTCAAGCTAATCAGACCTGGGATCAGCCACACCTGTCCTGGGTCAAGCTAATCAGACCTGGGAGCAGTCACACCTGCCATGAATCAAGCTAATCAGACCTGGGAGCAGTCACACCTGCCATGAGTCAAGCTAATCAGACCTGGGATCAGTCACACCTGCCATGAGTCAAGCTAATCAGACCTGGGATCAGTCACACCTGCCATGAGTCAAGCTAATCAGACCTGGGATCAGTCACACCTGTCCTGGGTCAAGCTAATCAGACCTGGGATCAGTCACACCTGTCCTGGGTCAAGCTAATCAGACCTGGGATCAGCCACACATGCCCTGAGTCAAGCTAATCAGACCTGGGATCAGCCACACCTGTCCTGGGTCAAGCTAATCAGACCTGGGAGCAGGGATGGCTGCGCACCTGTTGCACATTGAGGTAATCAATCAACAGGTTAAATCCGCCATCCCCACACACTCTGCCATGACATGGTTCCATCTGCTCCTGGCTTGTAACATCTTGTCACTTTCTTCAATAAACTGGGCTGCTATTTGGACCATCTCTCCTGTGTCGGTCCCAGTATAGGTGGCTAAGTAGGTGCATGAGCAGCAGAAGGTTGTGGGTTTGAATTTGATGTGAACGTGGTGAATGCATGCCAGCAGGAGCGCAGAAGCTGTTCATTGGGATATGGGTCTGTTCCAACTGCTTATCCTCGTTAGAGCTGGGTATATGGCTACTGATTTCCTGAATCAAATCAATTCCAAATCACAAGGATTCGATTTTCGATTGGATTTGAATCAATATTGATTTGGTTAGGGATATTTCATTATTTTTTTTTCTATTTATTTTAAAATGTTTGCTTGGATAAAAAAGACATTCTCAGAACTAATGCTGTAAATTGTACAAGGAACCCCAATGTGGTACATTGTTAAAAGTATTAATGATACATTAAGAATTAACATTTTATTTAACATGACCGACACACGACAGCGATCAACGCAATACACCATCAAGTTTCAAGTTTCTTTAATAGTTGTCATACAGAGGTACAGAATACTTTTATACAAAATGCTTCTTACTGTTACGCTCCAGAGACTGTGCAAGACAAGATAAGTATGAAATAAAATAACATAGTATAGCATGTAAATTAGAAGTAAAAAAAAATTAGGTCACAGTGTTCAGTATAGACATATGTACAATGTTCGATGCAGAATAGACGTAACTGAGTTACCATATAATATACAATACTGTGCAGTGTACTAATATACAATACTATATAGTGCAAGGCAGAAATGGGAAGAGGTGCAATTTAGGTACAATTTACAGTAGGTGTACGAGTTGTAGTGCAAATCCTTTATCAATAAATATAAAGTGTGTTTGTGTGATCTAAAGTGTGGAGAGTGGGTGCTGCATTGTGTTGTTTGTTTAAGTGAGTGTGTGCGTGTGGGTGTGTGTGCTGTGTGCATTTGATGGTTGTTGCATAGTGTTTATTGTTCGTTTAGCAGCCTGATGGCCTGGGGATAGAATCTTCTTCTGAGTCTTTCTGTGCTCGCCTTAAGACTCCGGTATCGCTTGCCTGACCGCAGCAGTTAAAAGAGGCAGTTGTTTGGGTGGCTGTAGTCTTTGATAATTATCTTAGCCTTACCCATGCACCGCTTGTTGTAAATGTTCTGGAGGGTGGGAAGCCCCCCTCCAATTGTGCGTTCGGCTGAACGTGTCACTCTTTGTAGTCTGCTACGGTCTTGTGCAGTGCTATTCCCAAACCAGGAGGTGATGTTGCCAGTCAGGATGCTCTCTATTGTACATGAGTAGAAGTTCCTAAGGATCTTCTGACTGACTTGGAACTTCCTTAGGCGCCTGAGGAAGTAGAGGCGTTGTCGTGCCTTCTTCACAACACTGTCAATGTGTGTGGTCCATGTCAAATCCTCGGATATGTGGGCTCCGAGGTACTTGAAACTGTTCACTCTCTCAACCGGTGCCCCGTCGATGCTGAGGGGGCTGTAGTCCTTGACCCCCGACCTCCTGAAGTCCACAATCATCTCTTTTGTTTTGCTGACGTTCAGGGAGAGGCAGTTCTCCTGACACCACTGTGACAGATTCTCTACCTCTTCCAGGTAGGCCCTTTCGTCGTTGGCAGAGATCAGGCCCACCACTACTGTGTCATCAGCAAATTTGATGATGGTGTTGTTGTTCTGCTGTGCTACGCAGTCATGTGTGTACAGGGAGTAGAGGAGGGGGCTCAGAACACAGCCCTGGGGGGGCCCTATGTTGAGCGTGATGGATGAGGAGGTGCAGTTGCCTGCTCTTACCACCTGGGGTCTGCCCGTCAGGAAGTCCAAGACCCACTGGCAGAGGTCATAGTTCAAGCCCAGGTCCCTGAGCTTGGCTATGAGTTTGGAGGGGACTATGGTATTGAATGCTGAGCTGTAGTCGATGAACAGCATTCTCACATAGTTCCCCTGCCTCTTGTCCAGGTGTGATGCTGCTGTGTGCAGCACATGGGCTATGGCGTCCTCCGTGGACCTGTTGGGGCGATATGCAAATTGCAGAGGGTCCAGGTTGATGGGGAGGGAGGAACAGATGTAGCCCTTCACTAGCTTCTCAAAGCACTTCATGGCTATGGAGGTGAGGGCTACAGGGCGGTAGTCGTTGAGGCAAGCGGGCGTAGATTTTTTGGGTACAGGGATGATGGTGGACTTCTTCAGACAGGTGGGGATGACAGCCTGTTCCAAGGACAGGTTGAAGATGTCAGTGAATACCGGGGCCAGTTGGTCGGCACAGACTTTTAGGACACGGCCGGGGATGCCATGTATATATATATATATATATATATATATATATATAATATTTAATTTTATTATACTTTTGTATTTCTTTATTTATTTATATATCGTTTTTTCTTTTTTTTTCTCGATCTTGGATTTTATTAATCATTATCAGATTATTCAATTGAAGATCAAATTCAAACTCAAATAAAAAATTTAAACCAAGCCCTAATCCTTGACAACATGGGGTTGAAACCCGGAGGTGAAGTCAGTGAGTAGCTACATTACCCTCATGGATAAACACAGAATACGTATATGGTGGTAAGCAGTGTTAATTTTGGCAGCTATTTTAGTTTTAGTCTTAGTGTGTCGTGTGTCAAGTGCTCCTTTTTCGTTTTCATCATATTTAGTCATCTGCATTTATTTTTTGTTTAGTCATTTTTAGTCAACTAAATGTCTGAGCATTTTAGTCTTAGTCAGTGTTAGTCTCGATTTTGTCTTTTTTGTTTTTGTCTAGATTTAGTTGCAGAAAACTGAAAAAAAGGCATTTTATATTTTTATATTGTAAATAATGCAATTCGTATAGTCTAGCCAAAACCCTATCAGCGGATTCACAATAAGTTCAGTAGAAGGCTAGAAGCCCAATAGTAACCAAACATTCCTTGAAATGGTCAATAGATTCAGAAATAGTCAGACATGGAATGGAACATATTCTGATTTAAATTGCTTATTTTTTTTTTACCAACAAAGTAACATTAGGATAGTGTAAATACACAGTACACACTGATTGCAATTCTCACTGGGACCTACTGTACAAATTTCACACACGTCACACACACATTCCCTTTTGTCCCTCGAGTCGTACCGTAGATCGCTGACGTCACTTAAAACTTAAAATGGCGGCCTCCATCAGAGCATTCGGCTAACAACATTAGCTTAGCGAACCTGCCACCGCACTTCTATGTGCATAAAGTGTGGTAACAAAATATCACAGCCCCTAAGACTGGGAGCGTTCTAACTCTACTGAGCATGTACCCAACATTATATGAAAAATAAAAAGTCATTACGATGTTTTAGTGCACTTCAAGCTCTAAAGGGATTAATAACTTATAGCAGGGTCAATCTCAGTGTTAGTACTCGTCTGTTTCTTTTCTTTTCATACCAACATTACCTTTTTAAGTGAACGTGGTCTTGTCCTTGTTGTATCCATGTGTAATGTTGATAGTAGTGGGTGTACACAGATGAAAGAGAGCAAGTCTGTGTCTGGGATATAGGTCCCGACTCCCAGGCTATTAGCCTAGCCATCCTCTCAGCCTCCCTCGTCTTAAATGCTATGTTCTTTTGGTAGAACTGTTCGGCTGCCGCAGGAGTGTTGAGAGAGTAGCAGATTCCGTTCATGATTATTGGTATAAGCTGTAGTCACGAGAGACCTGGGACGCGGTTTTTAGCCTCACGTATGTTATGTAGCTTGGCTTTTAGCCATAAACGCTGCTGAGCTTAACCCGGAAACGGAAATGGGAAATGCTGAAATAATAACGTGACTTATTCTAAAAGTTATAATTATTTTGTCTCATCTTGTTTTAGTCAACATAAATTAAGAGAGAATTCGTCATGGTTTTTGTAAACTACATTTTTGTGTCCTCAGTTGTGGTCAACAATATTTAATTAATAATTTAGTGACGTTAGCGTCACATGGTCTTCAATAACGTGACGTCACGTCTCGTTGTCGTCGCGGGAAAAAGCTTCGTTGACGAAGATCTTTCGTCATCAATTTCATTGACTAAATTAACACTGGTGGTAAGTGAGGAGTTGTGGCCCCGGAGGGGTTAATGGTAATGAGACAGATGGCACAGTATCTCCAGTCATACATTCCAGTCAGTTAATGGCTCCTAAAGGCACGTAGTATAAGGGAACATGGGAAAACTAAATGTATTCTACATATAAATGGTAAATGGCTGAATTTATAGAACCGCTTTTACCCAAAGCGCTTTACAATTCGTTCCTCACATATTCACTGTACACCGACGGTGGAGGCGACCATGCGAGGTGCCAAGCTGCTCATCGGGAGCTATTAGGGGGTGTCTTGCTCAAGGACACTTCGACACGCTGCCTGGGAGGAGCGGGAATCGAACGGGAACCTCCGGATTACCAGACGACTGCTCTACCTCCCAAGCTACTGTCGCACCCCCCCTATCTCTCTTTCTCTCTCTCTCCCTCTATCTTTCTCTCTCTTTATCTCTCTCTCTCTTCCTCTGTTTCTCTCTCTCTCTCCCTCCCTGTATCTCTCTCTTTCTCTCTCCCCCTCTCTCTCTGTCCTTCTCTCTCTGTCTCTCTCTTTCTCTCTTGCTCTGTCTTTCTCTCTCTATCTCTCTCTCCGCCCTCTCTCTGTCTCTTTCTCTCTGTCTTTCTCTGTCTCTCTCTTTGTCTCTCTCTCTCTCTCTCTCTCTCTCTCTCTCTCTCTCTCTCTCTCTCTCTCTCTCTCTCTCTCTCTCTCTCTCTCTCTCTCTGCACATAATAAAGCACTTCTACAATGGCTCATCTGTAACACTTTTGCCAGCAATGGCGTTTGCTTCCTAACCAGCCCTACACACCTACACACACCTCTCTGGAGGTTTAATCATTTAGACACTTTTAGCCACTTACAAGTCTGCATGCAGGAGGGGTGCACCAGGGTCAGTGGTATTCTTCATCTAGCAGTGTTGAACTTGAGTGCTACACTGTGTGCTACGCAGAGTGCATCGTAGTATAGACATAATTTCATAAATATGAATAGACATCAATCTTTTGTCCCCTCGGCTATCAGACTTTTAAACACAGACAGTGGTCATTTTAAGTAGCCTTTTACACTTAGTTGTCTGTTTTTACTTTTACTTTGACTGGATTGTGTATTACATGGAATGTTGTTTTTGACATCAGCAGGTCACTTCTCTATGTGTTCTATCAAGGTATCCTGGCTAGTGTCCTGTTTAATGCTGTTCTCTGCTGGGGGGGGGGCAGCATCACGGTTTCTGACAAAAAAACCTATAAATAAAATCATTAAAAAGGCTGGCTCGGTGATTGGCCTCCCTCCTGATTCCCTGGAGACCATCATAGCCAAGCGAACCAGGACTAAACTGAACACCCTTTTATCTTTTGAAGGCCACCCACTGTTCAGTATTTTTGATGCTCATTTAGTGATAGATTGTTGATGCCTCAATGCTCTACTGAGCGATTGAGAAGGTCCTTTGTTCCTGCTGCGGTTAAATTCTTTAACGAACACCGTTAGCACTGTGTTGAGAGGCTCTCCTATTGTGTTGTGTATCCTGTATTGTATCATGTAACTGTTTCTTTCATGTTTGTATATTTGTATTCGCTCTGGTGGCAAACCATGTTTCCCCGCGGGATTAAGAAATAAACCATACCATACCAACCTAAGGGAGCTGCTTAACTGCCTGCACCTGTGTGTCTTTTGGTTCCCGGGCTCCTTTCCAGAGAGGTTTTCAATCTTCCCTCTGGATTCAGGCCTTCAAAATGGCATCATATCAGTTGGGGTCTCGAAGAATGTTTCCATTTCTCCTCTTCGCAAAGCATTCTTGGAACATAATAGCAGACATGGGGCTACAACCGATTACCTCAAGGAGCTTCATGTATAGCTGTTTCACCAACCACTGTACCTCACCTCTCCCCGGTCGAGGTTTCCAATCCTCCTGGTGGACACACCACATTTAAAAAATAGAGGCAGGCCCTTGGCGTGGGATAGAAAAGAACCGAAATATAAAAGGGTGGTTGTGTGTTGAAGGGGACGTAGCGTATTGGGACGCTGTTAGTTGGTAATGAGTGATGAGGGCTGTAATCCCAGGGAGGAGGGCAGGGCAGTTAGATTGAGCCCGACAACCTTGTCCAGGGCACCGAAGGCTCTTGGGGAGACGGCCCCCCCACCTGCATCCCGGCTCCAGCTGTTTCCCCCGGCCTCAGCGCTGGCTTCAGTGAGGCAGTACATCCATCTTCTGAGCCCCGGCAGCCAGTTTCAATTACCTGCCCTCTCTGTCTCTGACGTCTCAGCCTTCATACGCAGTTAAGATGGCACCTGCCAGACCATCTGCGACCTCATGATCGCCGTTCTGAATCTATTTACGGCCCCCCCCTTTCCCGCTATCCTCCTCTCATTCTACACAGAAACCCCTCTTCTCTCCCTCGCCTCTCACCCTCGCCACCCCTCCCCCCTCTTCCCCCTCTTCCCAATCTTCTTGCCATGTCTCGGGAGTCTCGACACGGACGCCGCTGCCCAGAGAAGCGGCCCCCCCTCCTCCCCTCATCGTGTCTCGTGTCGGCAGGGAAACGATGATGTATCGACCCGCGTGCACCGTCGCCCGCAGACCTCTAGTGGTTGTGGGAACGATATTTATACTCTATTATTATTACTCCATACATACATCTCTCTCTGTTTTGCACTTTTCCTCAAATCAAATGCTCTTGAAGCCCTGGGTACTTCCCACAGAACGGTTCTATGTATGTATTATATTTTCTCCCGCCCACCCACCTCCTCCTAATGTACAGTCTCCTCCCCATCATATGTATATAATCTCTGTAATTCTGGGTAACAAATACTGTATATTTGCATATCGTATATGTCACAAATGTAACAGTACCATATACATGTATGTCCCTATGTCATAAATGTCATGATGCCATGTATGTCGTGTATGTCATAAATGTCACTATCAATTGAAAATGGGGGACTCTGATGTAAACAAGACGAAAGTCTTTCTCTGGTCTGCATCCCATTAACAATTGTGTGTATTGAGCCGTACTGTATTGTACCCATTCTGCAATCTGTTAATAAAGTTTTCATTAATTCATTCATTCATTCATTCATTCATTCATTCATTCATTCATTCTCCATTATACCAAACAGAGAAGGTAAAGACGACTTTGAACTGTTGAACAGTAATCCAGAACTATTTTATTGCACTGTAAAAAAAGATTTTATCTATTCTATTCTACTATTTTATTGCACTGCACTATTTTAGACTATAGACTATAGTCTATTTTATCTTACTCTTTTTATTATTGTCTATTTAAAACTGAATCAAACCATAAACAAGGTGGCCTGTTGGGATGTTAGATCCTAATGTGGATTTTTTTTATTTTGTCTTTTTTTCTGTTGTGAAGCACTTTGAGCTGCAGTTTTTGTATGAAAGGTGCTATACAAATAAAGTTTATTATTATTATTATTATTATTATTATTATTATTATTATTATTATTATTATTATTATTATTATTATTATTATTATTATTATTATTGTCCACCCGCTTTAGACGGATATTTCTTTCTAAGTTCTTGTCTTTGTGTTTCCTTCTCAGCTCCCTGCTCCTCCTCCACCTTCTTCTGCCACAGCAACATGTGCATCAACAACTCCCTGGTGTGTAACGGCGTTCAGAACTGTGTCTACCCCTGGGACGAGAACCACTGCAAAGGTGACTTACATGTTCTTGTCTTTTTTGACGATAAATGGTGCATTTATATAACTCTTTTATCCAAAGCACTTTACAATTTTGTTCCTCACATTTTACCCACTCATAATGATAAGCTGATAATGCCCCATTACCAACTTTGGTCAATTTAAAGGTGATATAAATAATTGGACCTTTAGCATCTCTAACAAATATGATAGGCAGAATTTGCAACAGTGAAAATGGGGCAGGAACAGCTTGCTCAATACAATATCAGGGAGGGGCCGTCTCAGAAGGGAGGGGCCATCTCAGGAGGGAGGGGCCGTCTCAGGAGGGAGGGGCCGTCTCAGAAGAGAGGGGCCGTCTCAGGAGGGAGGGGCCGTCTCAGGAGGGAGGGGCCGTCTCAGGAGAGAGGGGCCGTCTCAGGAGGGAGGGGCCGTCTCAGGAGGGAGGGGCCGTCTCAGGAGAGAGGGGCCGTCTCAGGAGGGAGGGGCCGTCTCAGGAGGGAGGGGCCGTCTCAGGAGAGAGGGGCCGTCTCAGGAGGGAGGGGCCGTCTCAGGAGAGAGGGGCCGTCTCAGGAGGGAGGGGCCGTCTCAGGAGAGAGGGGCCGTCTCAGGAGGGAGGGGCCGTCTCAGAAGGGAGGGGCCATCTCAGGAGAGAGGGGCCGTCTCAGGAGGGAGGGGCCGTCTCAGGAGGGAGGGGCCGTCTCAGGAGAGAGGGGCCGTCTCAGGAGGGAGGGGCCGTCTCAGGAGGGAGGGGCCGTCTCAGGAGAGAGGGGCCGTCTCAGGAGGGAGGGGCCGTCTCAGGAGGGAGGGGCCGTCTCAGGAGGGAGGGGCCGTCTCAGGAGGGAGGGGCCGTCTCAGGAGAGAGGGGCCATCTCAGGAGGGACTAGGGAGTGGCCCATGGGTGTCTACTACTACTATAATCTACTAAACAACATCTAGGGTAGTCGCAAACTCCTCTATCAACTGATCTTTGTAATTTACTAAGGTGTAGTTTGTCATTTACCATTCCAGATAAATGTCTTTATTATTCTCTCAGACCATATGAAGTACGATAGGAGAATGGATGAGGTAATTGAGTTAGGGTCAGACACAAATAATAATATATCGTCCACATTAACCATATGTTTATGTACCCCCCCCCCCCCCCCCCCCCCCTGCTGAAACACCTGGGAAGTCAGTCTCTCTCCTTATGGCAGCTGCTATAGCGGCTCTTTGGCTAAAGAGAATAATAATAGCGAGAGTGGTAAACACTGCCTTGTTCCTCCCATGTGCAAAATATTCAGAAATTAGCCCATTTATTTGCACTGCAGCCTCCGGGTGCTTATATAGTAGTAACTGAATCCACGTTATAAAAGGTGCTGCCAAACCCATTCACTCAAGAGTTTAGAATAAATAGCCCCATGCAGCCATATCAAAAGCCTTTTTGGCATCGAGAGAAATAGCAGCTACTAGGGAATGGGCCTCAGCTAGCGACCGCATGATATTAATAAAACATCTTATATTATCCGAGGAGCTACGGCCGTGAATGAACCCTGACCAATTGGTATCGATTAGAGATGTAATTACCTTGTTTAACCTGTTTGCTAGAATTGTGGAGATTATTTTGACTTCTATTTGAATAATCACCAGGGTCCCTTTTTAGGGACAAGACTAATCAATGCCTGCCTCAGAGTTGGTGTTAGTCCATCCCTCCCGAATGCCTCTGTATACACCTCTAACAGAGATGGAGCTCTGATGCAAAGCTTTTATAAAAATAAATAAATAAATAAAAAAGCCATCAGGCCCTGGCGCCTTCCTTGCACAGAGGACCAATTCAACTCTAAATAATATTTTAGGTCTGTCCTTAACCATTCTATATTTGCCGGTTCCTGTAAGAGAGATGAATTAAGATGCCATCTACGGTCCAGTTAAGATACTTCTACAAGGCCCATTTACATGTTCTTGGTATCTAGGGACATCTATGGACCTCAGGGAATGTATTCCCAGTGTCAGACATATTGTGTCTGTTACTAGGCTTGAGTCAATTGTAATGAACCAAAGGAGAATATACATTTTCTTTCTTTTTTTCATTTTTTTTCATCTTTGACAGTGAATAACACCATGCTAACATTGACCAGACGTGAACAATTCTGGTGAATTTTGCCACCCGGGCACATGCAATTTTAATAATATAGATTATAGAATATAGAATATCAGGCCTATGAATTACCTTATTATGGGCAAGTCACACATCTATGGATCGGGCCAAATCTCCTCTTTCCAATGGCAGAGTTCAATCTGAATTTAGTACCACCAGGCGCCCCTGACAGGGCAGCAAAAACCGTAAAAGAAATCTACTGTAAGTACAGTTAATTTTTTGTAATGTAAATAGCTCCGCCATTTTTCATCTGATCTGCCGGTTTCTGACTCAATGCGCTGAGATTTCTATAAACTCATAATGTATTCATATAACACTTAAAATCATTGGTAAACAAACATAGTGCTGAAAATATACATGTTGACTGCTGTTTTTATAGGGTTAGGGTCTTTACTCTTGGCTACATTTGAAAAAGAAACACAACATTCATTAATAAGTTCTGTATTGATCGATTTATGGCGTGATATGAATCTCGTCCCAGTACCGGGCCCGTCGGGCTTAAGGGGTTAAGAAAACAATCTATCCTAGTATAAATCTTGTGCACTGATGGAAAGAAAGTATAATCTCTCCCAGAAGGGTTCAGGAATCTCCAAATGTCCACTAATCCCAAAGTCTTGCGAACCCTCTGCGAGGCCCTGTGAGCCCCCCTGCTTACCGCAGCACCACCATGGATCAGTTAACACATCAACACACAGCTGCTTTTGCTGCAAGAAAAACTGTTGCCCAGCACCTGACGCACATGACTGATTTGCGTGACGCTCACACTATCACCTTGCTGCAAACAGTTGGCCATTCATACCATAGATATATATAGAACACTAGATAGCTTGCCCGCGCTGCCGGCCAATGGAGAGCGACGTCACTGAACCGCCGCCATCTTGCGGAGGTCAGCCTTGAGTGAGAGTGAGTGAGCTGCACAGACAAAAATACTCATAACTCGCTGAAATATTGACGGATTTACAAACGGTTTGGTTTATTACAAGCATTATTAACGTGGCATTATTAATGATTCAAGCGGTTTGTAAAAAAAAAAAACATCTTTAAAAAAATTTTTTTATAAGTATGCAGTATCATAACTACATATTTGATGTTTATAGCAAACCAACCCGTTTGTAAATCTGTCAATATTTCAGCGAGTTATGAGTATTTTTGTCTGTGCAGCTCACTCACTCTCACTCAAGGCTGACCTCCGCAAGATGGCGGCGGTTCAGTGACGCTGGTGACTCCGCCTTAAGCTATCTAGTGTTCTATATATATCTATGATTCATACACCCATGATGCTGCCTGACTGTCGATGAACAACGGCTGATGAGGGCCCAGATGACAAATGTAAACCAGGCAGGCATGAATGTAATTAATTACATATGAGAGGCCAGTCGCCAGCTAATGGTCAAATGAAGCTTGATGGAGTGTTGAGTATTGAGGGATAATGAATAAGCACTTGACAACCAACTGAAAGACCACCACCACCAGAGATATGCATGACTTGCCAATCATGGTAGGAACGCTTTTTTGAATTGTGAGGAGGAGGGGGATGGATGAGGAGGAGGTTGGATGAGGAGGAGGATGGATGAGGAGGAGGATGGATGAGGAGGAGTATGGATGAGGAGGAGGATGGATAAGGAGGAGGATGGATGAGGAGGAGGATGGATGAGGAGGAGGATAGATGAGGAGGAGGATGTATGAGGTCTCATGTATGAGGAGGATGATGATCAGGTCTCATGGATGAGGAGGATGATGATCAGGTCTCATGTATAGACCACCGCAACACTTCCGGGATTCTGAAATCGGGGAGGAGATTGCGGGGGGAGCATATTAATGAATGTGGATGAGAGCCTTGATGTAAGTGGCCGCGTCGCGTGCCGTCAGAATACGTTGGCAATCTGCGCATGCGTATGGGGAGTAGGTGCTGAAAAAGGGACTTGATCTCGGCCGATTTAGTTCTGATCGATTAGGAATGGGTTGTGCCGTGTTCAGGAGATTCAGGCGCATAAAAGTCTATTGGATCATGTCTCCAGCACCCCCACAGCCGTAGCTGCAACCACTTACATCACGGCTCTCATCCACATTCATTAATATGCTCCCCGCCCCGCTCTCTCCTCCCCGATTTCAATGTAACGCGGAAGTGCAGTGGTCTATGAGGAGGATGATGGATGCGGTATAATGTATGAGTCTGCTGAGGACGACAGCAGCTCTAGTAGCAGCATCTATCCTAAAATAATGGGCTGAATCTACAGGGAGACAAATATAATTTGTTCAAAAATATATATATATAATAAATGATATAACCAGTGTTTCCCATTAATTACCTCCTAGACTGTAGCGGATCTAGCCTCTTTATTTTGCTCTCAAAGTGCACCAGATTGATTCATTTAACTTTAAAATGTAAAAAAAAATCATTCGGGGGAGCATGCCCCTGGACCCCCCTAGAGGGTCCGTGGTTCACCCACCACAGTCTCACAAAATCCTGTGGGAAACACTGGATATAACAGCTTTTATTCAAAGCGCTTTACAATTTGTTCCTCACATTTTACCCACTCAATCACACATTCACACACCAACGGCAGAGGAAACCATGCAAGGTGCGAACCTGCTCATCGGGAGCAGTTAGGGGTTTCTCAAGGACACTTCGACACTCCCACTGCGGGAATCGATCCAGGAACCTCCGCATTACCAGACGACTGCTCTACCTCCCGAGCCACTGTCGCACTGTCGAACTTCCTTGAAATGCATGTGGAACCTAGATCTTGACATGGGAGCGAGCAAAGGGGTTAAACAAAGAGGAGAGGTGGCATTAGTGCGCGGTCTGACTTTTAAGATACTTCAACATAGACTGAAATAGGCAAAAGGGGGAAGATATGTTCCACTACGACAGAGCAAAAACCGCCCACTTTGCAATATTTAAGAGACCTTTGGACCTGTACTAGATAAGACTTCAGGCTATGGACCCATTGTGTTTTCCAGCTCATACCTGCGCGGTGATTGATTGAATGAAAATTTTATTACCAGATTGCAGAATGGGTACAATACAGTACGGCTCAATACACACAATTGTTAAGGGGATGCAGACCAGAGAAAGACTTTCATCTGGTTTACACCAGGGTCCCCCATTTTCAATTCATAATGAATTTTAAGTAAGGGTGCAATTAGCACCGTGCAAACCATTCTAAACATTCTGACAGCTTTTTAGAACCTTTTTAAACCGCCCTCCTTCTGTGACTGTCTTGGAGGCCGAATCCAGCGTGAGCAGACTGACGCTGGATGAGCCTCCCTGCAAGCACTGCATACATGTACTGTAGGAAAATGCAATTTGTGTAAGTGCATACACTATAATTAAAATGATTGCATTATATGGCTTTATCATTGCAAAGCGCCACCTGGCGGCCACGATGAGCAGCTGCAGAAGAGTGGGGGGTCAGGTAAAGCATTGGGACTTGACCTACAGCGTCTAACTGTGCCCGCTCTACTTCAACTGGACCCGAGTGGTTCTCCTGCCCCCTGGGGAGTGCGACCTTGAGTCATCATCTTATTTTTCACACCAGCGCTTGTATTCCTATGATTTTTTGTAGGGATGCTCGATATTGGCTTTTTTACCGATACCGATATTCCGATATTGTCCAACTCTTAATTTCCGATACCGATACCGATATCAACCGATACCGATATATGCAAGGTTTCCAAAAAACGGAATAATTTCAGGTAACTAATCATTTCACTGGATGCATTCAAAAGGCTTTCTAAATGTAAGCATTATCTGTGCAAAATATGATCATTAAAAAAGTTAAAATTAACATTACATATCTCATGTTGTTGAATTAAACCAACATGCATACTTTTGACAATAAATAAAATAAGAATTGGTTCTTACTTGCTTGCCTGGGTAAATAAAGGTTAAATAAATGTAATCGATAATGTATCGATACCGATATTTTCCGATATCACATTTTACTGCCGATATCGGCCGATAATATCGGTCGGCCGATAATATCGGACATCCCTAATTTTTTGTTTTTAGTTCTGTTATTATTTTAATTTGAAAAGGTTCTTAAATACTTTAGATACTATTGCTACTATGTATGTATAATGTGTTTATATGACATGTATATATGCATATACATACCAATTATTTGCTTGTTCTATTCTCCATCCATCTATCATCCATAGCAACACCATATGACCGAGACCCTGACAGGGGATCCCCCTTTGAACAGCTCATCTGAGGTTTCTCCCCCTTTTTTCCTATTGCTAGGTTTTAGGGAGTTGATCCTTATCTTCATTGGGGGAAAGTCTGGGTGTGTTTTATGGTGTTTTTTTTTTTATTGTGGATGTATTGTGATGTTTCTTCTTGATCTGTGAAGCCCATGGAGGCAATACGTTGTGATTTCGGACTACAAATACATTGGATTTGAAGCGCAGCAGAATGTCCCATATTTCCACAGGTGAAACAAGATAATACAGGGCAGCCTGCTACCAGCATGATCAATAACTCATATCCAAGATGGACTAGTTCAGTGATAGACTGAATATACAACAGTGCTCTTTTGGAGAAAGCTTTATGATACTGGTAGAACATTTTCTTACCATTCTTCATGTTCACGTCGCCAATCAGTGCCAGATAGGCGTCTAGCTCTTCTCTGCGATTTGGCAATATGCTGCCTATGACATCACGGTAAATGCCATAAATTCCCCAATAGACAAATCTCTGTTTAGCCGAGGGTCAGTTAATTTAATGAGAACAGTCCTCAACACAAGCCAAACAGAAGCAGGAGAACTGAAGCAACAGCTGGCGACAGCTGTTACTGTGTTGTTGCTGTATCGTTTTGTTACTGTGTCCTTTGCTTTAAATTTTTTTTTTTAAGTACTCTGATCTATTTAAATTTGTATTGCTGCCTATATTTACCTAATGTTTTTTATCTCTGTTTTGGTACTCTTGTTTTTTAATCTATTTTTAGTGCTGCTAATAGTTTTTAATATGCTCCCCCTGTACAGCACTTTGTGCCCCTGTGGCTGTTAAAGCGCTTTATAAATAAAGTTGGATTGGATTGGATTGGATAAAATGCGGGGATTTTCCAGGACCTTGAGGCAGACGTCGATGGGGTTTAGAGATCTAACGAGGGTCTGCATGGATCCCATCGAGGAACCTAGGCCAGCAGAAGATGAACTGACATTTGTCGATGGGCCAGGGGAAGAGAGGACGATGTTGACTAGACGCTTGCCACATGTACCCTGGGCAGGAGAGGACATCCATAAAGGGTAGGATTCTGTTTCAGGGGCTTGGGTGGAGTGATGAACCTCGCTGATCAGGGGCTTGGGTGGAGTAATGAACCTCACTGACCAGGTGTTGAATTTGAGAAGCTTGTTTCACTCATCTCCCTTCAATGAGATCAGATATGGGATGAGCTGAGCCGAGCTGTCATCTTGCTGTCTCTTGGCATTATCTGAGTGCTTTTTCTACGACCATCTTGGCTTTCTGGCGCCGCGGACTCAACTGGCTCATCCAGCCAAATATAATCAGACATGAGTCTGAAAGAAGGCTGACATTTGTGATTGGTTCCCGTGAAAGCATGAGAGCTAGGCTTGCTGATTGGGTAATTGGATAATGTGATGGATAATGTGATGACCAATGAGTATGACGTGAGGTAATCTTCCCGATTTAACTGACTCAAATTTTAAATGTCAGGGTATCACACTAACTTATGACTCTGTCATCCCTTCTCTTTCTCCTCTCTGTCCTCTCTTCCCTTATCTTTCCCCTCTCTGTCCTCCCTTCTCCTTCTCCTCTTTGTGTCACCCCTTCTCTTTCTCCTTCATCCCTTCTCCTCTCTTCCCTTCTCTTTCCCCTCTCTGTCCTCCCTTCTTTCTCCTCTCTTCCCTTCTCTTTCCCCTCTCTGTCCTCCCTTCTCTTTCTCCTCTGTCATCCCTTCTCCTCTCTTCCATTATATTTCCCCTCTCTGTTCTCTCTTCTCTTTCTCCTCCCTCCCCTCCCTTGTCTTTCTCCTCTCTGCCCCCCCCTCTCTTTCTCCTCCCTCCCCTCCCTTCTCTTCCCCCTCCCTGTCCTCCAGAGAAGCGTTCTAAGGGTCTCTTCCATCAGATAACTAGGGCCCACGGCACAGTGATTGGCGTCTCTTCCGGCGTGGTTCTGGTTCTGCTCATCATCTCCATCCTGGTCCAGATGAAGCAGCCTAGGAAGAAGGTAATGTGTCCTCCACACTACTGACCTATCTCAAACCCTGCCCTCTTTTCTTGACCTTCCAATCACAACTCCGATATACCGATATTGTCCAACTCTTAATTTCCGATACCGATATCAACCGATACCGATATATGCAGGGTTTCCCACCCAAAAAATTGAATAATTTCAGGTAATTAACGTTACATATATCTTGTTGTGGAATTAACACAACATTATGCATACTTTTGACAATAAATAAAATCTGAATTTGTTCTTACTTGCTTGCCTGGGTAAATAAAGGTTATAGAAATGTAAAAAAAATTTAAATAAAAAGAATATATATATTATTTTGAAAACCGATACCGATATTTTCCGATATCACATTTTAATGCCGATATCGGCCGATAATATCGGTAGGCCGATAATATCTGACATCCCTAATTTGAATATAAGATGATTGTTGACTGGTCCCTGGATGTGTTGTTGTTGTTGTTGTTGTCGTCGTGCAGGTGGTGGCCCGCCGCCCCGGCGTCTTCAACAAGGCCGGTTTCCAGGAGGTGTTCGACCCGCCGCACTACGAGCTCTTCTCCCTGCGCGACAAGGAGACCTCCTCCGACATGGCCGACCTGTCCGAGGAGCTGGACGGCAGCTTCCACAAGCTGCGGCGCTCCTCCACCATGTTGTCGCGCTGCGTCCACGAGCACCACTGCGGCTCGCAGGCCTCGGGGCTGGCCACCGGGGGGGGGTGCGGTGGCGGGGGGGGCGGCAGCACCAAGCACAGCCGCACCACCCTGAGCTCCATGGAGCTGTCGTACCACAACGACTTCTCCAAGCCGCCGCCCATGAAGACCTTCAACTCCTCCACGGCGGGCAGCTACAAGAAGGGCTGCTACGGCTACAAGCAGCACCACGCGCCCACGCACGACTGCGACCAGCAGGTCATCGAGGACCGTGTCATGGAGGAGATCCCTTGCGAGATCTACGTGCGCGGAGGAGGAGGCGGAGGAGGAGGAGGAGGAGGCGGAGGCGGAGGAGGAGGAGCGGCGGGAGGAGGAGGAGGAGGGATGGCTGGAGGAGTGGGGGGGATGGGTGGGGCGAGTGGCATCGCGGGCGGCATCGCTGGAGGGATGGCAGGAGGGATGGCAGGAGGGATGGCAGGAGGGATGGCAGGAGGGATGGCTGGAGGGATGGCAGGTGGGGGGATGGCAGGAGGGATGGCAGGGGGGATGGCTGGAGGGATGGCAGGTGGGGGGATGGCAGGTGGGGGGATGGCAGGTGGGGGGATGGCAGGAGGCTGTGGCACCCTCAGCGCACGTGGAAACGGTGCACGTAACAACAGTGTGGTGGACCCACAGCAGCGCTCCATGTCCATGGACTTCTAGACGGAGAGGAGGAGGAGAGGAGAGTGACGTACAGAGACAGAGAGGAGAAGAGAGAGGAGAGTGACAGACAGAGAGGAGGAGGGGAGAGGACAGTGATGTAGAGACAGGGGGGGAGAGGAGGAGGGGAGAGTGACATACAGAGACAGAGAGTAGGAGAGAGAGGAGAAGAGGAGAGTGATGTACAGAGACGGAGAGTGGGAGAAAGGAAGAGAGGACAGTGATGTAGAGACAGGAGGGGGAGAGGAGGAGAAGAGGACAGTGATGTACAGAGACGGAGAGGGGGAGAAAGGAAGAGAGGACAGTGATGTAGAGACAGGGGGGAGAGAGAGGAGGAGAGGAGTGATGTAGAGAGACAGAGCGGAGGAGAGAGAGGAGGAGAGGACAGTGACATACAGAGACGGAGAGGGGGAGAGAGGAGGAGAGTGATGTAGAGACAGGGGGAGAGAAAGGAGGAGAGGAGAGTGATGTACAGAGAGAGAGGAGAGTGACATACAGAGGAGGAGAGGAGGAGAGGGAGGAGAAGAGGAGAGTGACATACAGATACAGAGAGGAGGAGAGAGAAACAGTGATGTAGAGACAGGGGGGAGAGAAAGGAGGAGAGGACAGTGACGTACAGAGACAGAGAGGAGGAGAGGACAGTGATGTACAGAGACAGAGAGGAGAGAGAGGAGGAGAGGACAGTGACACACAGAGACAGAGAGGAGGAGAGAGAGGACAGTGACACAGAGACAGAGAGGAGGAGAGAGAGGACAGTGACACACAGAGACAGAGAGGAGGAGAGGACAGTGACACACAGAGACAGAGAGGAGGAGAGGACAGTGACACACAGAGACAGAGAGGAGAGAGAGGAGGAGAGGACAGTGACACACAGAGACAGAGAGGAGGAGAGGACAGTGACACACAGAGACAGAGAGGAGAGAGAGGAGGAGAGGACAGTGACACACAGAGACAGAGAGGAGGAGAGAGAGGACAGTGACACACAGAGACAGAGAGGAGGAGAGAGAGGACAGTGACACACAGAGACAGAGAGGAGGAGAGGACAGTGACACACAGAGACAGAGAGGAGGAGAGAGAGGACAGTGACACACAGAGACAGAGAGGAGAGAGAGAGGAGAGGACAGTGACACACAGAGACAGAGAGGAGGAGGAGAGGACAGTGACACACAGAGACACCTCCCATTTCATGCATCGAATAGAAGAGAGAGCAAACGCCATGATGAGTATGAGGAGGAGAGGTCTGGAGGATTGCAATAGTGTTAACTTGAGTCCTTTTCTTCGCCCCCCCCCCCCCCCCCCCCTCTCCGTCTCTCGTGCCCTCCATCTGTCTCCGCTGAAGTGCTGTTTAAGGAACAGAAAGTGAGGAATTGAGGAAAGATGAGGCTCCGTCTCAAGGGGAAGGAAGGATATAGACGGAGGGGAAGGCCAAGAAGGGTCCAGGTTGACCTCACACCTCGTTTGATTTCCTCTGTTCATTAGTTTCGTATAAAAAGGAGAGAATTCTCGCATGCAGACCCATACTTCTCCCCGTCTGGCTGCCTATATAAAAAAAAAAGACCTGGACACCACTCACACGCCAGGGAGATGGTAAGGAACACTACTAAAGAGACATCCTGGACTCTTGTTTTTACATTTATTCACCTGCCCTTGCACAGATATATGATATAAAATGCGACTTCTACTAATTTATTTGAGTCATTCTTTTCATCCGTGTTGTAATATGAAGACCTGTGTGTGTCCTGCTCGCGTCTATGCCTTCTACAACGCTGTTCGGTTTCCGGGTTCCTCTGATTGGCCACTAAGCCCACGTGACCCTACGCTAGCACGCCCCCCTTATCGCCGCCAGTTATCGCTTGCGCCCGCGCATGAGCCGCGACAAGCCCCTTCAATGACAGAGCTCTCATATTTGCGAATGCATAAACTATATCTTAAATTATGGCTATGTGTCTAATATGGCCGTCGCTTATCAATGACTTGTTTTGTTTACATCAGGGTGAACCAGTGGCGTCGTTTCAGTAAAAGGCAAGGTATGGCGAGGAGGGAGGGGGGGGGGGGAGAAGGGGGTGTTTCCCCCCCTTGGTGGATTTTTTTTGTCAAATCAGTTGTGCAATAGTCACTTTTGGTGAGTTGTTTCTATACAATTCAGTTATATGACATTTAGGTATGACACAGGACACAAGCATTTTTTGTATAGAAATGTGTCAACAGACTAAAGCAGGGAACCACAATATTTTGCATACGAATTATGCAGAATGTAATATCATAACTGTCTATTATTTTTCTTGCAATTGAGCCAATTTTCCTTAGGTACGGTTCTGAATGTTGTATCAAAAACACATTCACAAAAAGAATGGGTTACTGAATGCTGAACTGCACTATTATAATCACTAAGCCATTGTAAGACCTGTGTCCCTGTATCACTTGTCTCTGCTGCCCTTTGATTAAAAAACGTCTGTATGTCCATTTTCCTATTTTTTTGCGCATATTTCAGTTAGTCACAGTAAAAGTCACCTAGTAAAAGTGAGATAATTGACAATATCAAAACATGCTAGGGCTGTACTGAATAGTTCGAAGCTTCATTCATAATGTTGACATTCGAATTCTAAATCAACAAAGAATTGTAATAAAAATATAAACATTTTTATTTTTTTTTTATTACATTTTTATTTGCCAAGTTGCGAGTGCCATACCTTGCCATACCAGAACGACGCCCTGAACGCTGTTGCATTTGCAAATATGAGAGCTCTGTCAATTGATAAGCGACGGCCATATTAGACACATAGCCATAATTTAAGATATAGTTTATGCATTCGCAAATATCTTAAATTATGGCTATGTGTCTAATATGGCCGTCGCTTATCAATTGACAGAGCTCTCATATTTGCGAATGCAACAGCGTTCACCCTGATGTAAACAAAACAAGTCATTGATAAGCGACGGCCATATTAGACACATAGCCATAATTTAAGATATAGTTTATGCATTCGCAAATATGAGAGCTCTGTCATTGAAGGGGCTTGTCGCGGCTCATGCGCGGGCGTAAGCGATAACTGGCGGCGATAAGGGGGGCGTGCTAGCGTAGGGTCACGTGGGCTTAGTGGCCAATCAGAGGAACCCGGAAACCGAACAGCGTTGTAGAAGGCATAGACGCGTCCTGCCCCCCCACGCTGTCGCTTGGCTTTCGCCTCTTTGCATCTTTTCAATCGTCTGTTGGGTGATTTTATGAAGAACTTTTCTATGATGTGTGACGCAGGGGGATGATGTTGATGATGATAATGAAATTATCATTTTGGGGATTACAGATTCAGATTCAGATTCAGACAACTTTATTGATCCCGCGTGGGGCAATTCATATTTGCAGCTTCACCAACAATTACGATGACAACATCAACGACAACGACCAATGGAACGATGTAATCGGTTTCCTCGTGCGTATGTACTGTTGAAGGTCTAGAACCAGCCTCCCTCCCAGGAAGGACACAAGAAGACAATCCTATTTTGATCAGAAATAAAGACAAAGGCCTTCTCACTGCTCTGTGATCCTTCTTGCATCCAGGGGAATGTTTTTTTTGAGGAGACCAGGACTGAGTGTGTAACCTTGACGGAAATACAAGTACTCCCCCCAGGACTGAGTGTAAAGACAAGCACAACCGGACAAGAGACAAATATGTAGTCTATGTAGGCCTCATTTTATGATTTGAATCACTGGTTGTATAATTTCATTCTGTTGAATTAAAAGAGAGCTTACTCGCCCCCCTCCCCCCCTCCTGTGTGAGTCTGGCCGTTTATTTAAGACCGGAATTTGTTACGGTTTGGTAGGTGTGTTGGACCCAGGTGCAGTACAGAACAGATACGATTTAGAGACAGATGTTGATTTTCAAATAAAGCACTACGTCTTTAATTAGAGTAGCTGAATGAACACGCACACGATGGTGATAAACAAAAGGGGAGAAATCTCTGTCTCCAAAACACTCTGAATATGATTCACAATACATATGGGTACTCAACACAGTAATTGGGGAAAACAAAGGGGAGAAAGCAAGGTCTCCAAAACACGTTAAATAGTAATTACGTCGGTGCTGCATATACACATGATAAGTTAATCTCTCAACAACGAAATTCAACAGGCAATCAAAGTGGCACGGCGATTCAAACACATCGCGAACAAACGTATCCTCCGTGGCCAGGAGCGATAAGACTAAACATGTGGGTATACTCACGGACAGTTTCAGTGATCGACTGACGGTGTTTCTGTGTGACACAGGAGAGAATATAAGGAGACATTTAACAAGTCACACCAGTTACCAATGAGTGTATGAAAGAATGAATGACATTTTATTTTTGTGTCGTGTCCGACGACCTCATCCCTTACGGGATTATTATAAGACACCAAAAACAACAATTGAACATAACAATCACTTCCCGTAGTTTCTAAGCTACACCATCAGAGGCCAAAAGAAAATACATCACATTTCCGTGTGTTTATGCCAAGCTTTCTCTAAAACCCTGTGATCAAAAATCCATGTTAGTCTATCTGCATCACTAAACCACATTAACTCAAGGTTTTTACACCTGTCAAATACTTTTTTTTTACGCAACTCATAGTATAGTGGGACAATAAAACATCAAATTAAACTCATTCTCAATATCGATACCACAGTAAATACAGATCCGCTCCTCTTCTGTGACCCCCCCCCCCCCCCCCCCCCCCAGTAACGTCCGGTCTCGAGGTGCAGAGGGGCTAAATCCCACAGCGGAGCTGGGCACACAATGACCTTTGTCTTTTAGATAATGGAGCACAGACATATTTTTCATTTCTATAACAACCTTCTATCATACCAAATGTTCTTAGTTTTGGTTTATGTAGTATTTCCTGTGACCATTTAATCTGATGTATGTTAGACAAGGCGTCATTAACCAAGGAGATGTTTACAGTATTTACATTCTGGAAAAGGTCAGATGCTCCAATTTCGCTGAGGGTGTCTCTTCTATCTCACTTGCCCATCGTGCACCGTTTACAGTCACATCCCAGTTGAAAATCTTCCTAGTGTAATTAGGACAGGTATAGGGCAATTACCCACCAGGTAACGCTAGAGGTTTGCTCCCTGAGGAGAGCGACCCCCAAACGTTACAGGAATCGACTCGAATTAGTGGTGGGACTTGATTAAACATTTTAATCTAATTAATTCGAGACTTTATAGTTAATTAATCGAAATTAATCACATTTTAATCGCATATCAATATTTGATGCGAAAAGCAACATTTTTCAATTCAAATTAATTTTGGTATATGAGTGAATCAATGAATATACATTATACAAGGGCGGCTGAGTGGCGCAGTGGGCAAGGCGCTCGCCACTAACGCAGGATATGCTGGTATCGAGCCCAGCTCTCGGCGTTGCTACCGGCTTGGCCGGCCGTCTAACACAATTGGCAAGTGTTAGAGGGTGGGAAAGCCGGTGGGTGGGGATTGGACGTTGTGGACAGCAACTCCTACAGGTTGGTTGGAATAATATAATATATATAGCGCAAAGGACCTTTTGTAAACTCAAGCACTTTCAAGGTAAAAGTAAAACGCAGTACTTTCAAGTACATTCCAGAACAGTTGACCATTGGAAGAAAAAAATTCTTGAAAAAAAGTAATTTGCGATTTATTATAGTTTATACTTATAGTTATAGCACATGCATGAGTCTGGTCTCCTTTGAAAGGTAACATTCTTACACAATAAAGAAAAATCACCATGCGATTCATGCAGATCAATAAATATATATATATATATATATTATTTTGAACCAAATGCATCCCAGGACTTAACTGTATACGATCCCATTCATTTTCCATCTGCAGAAAATAGTCCTAATTCAACTCACCAATTATATAAGACAGCCTTCACACAGGACTATGGCAGATCAAATCAACTGTGATTGGCTCGACTTCAAAGACCATCGACCGGCACAAAGACGCATATCATCATTAGCGTCCAACTCAGCATCCGTTCAATGACTCTTTGTTAATTACAAACATTGTCAAAACAGCCCCCCCCCCCCCCCCCCTTATCTCTCCTCTCTCCGTCTCCCTCAAACACAGTGCACCGTTCCCTGCCGTCATGTTACATTAGTTCTTTAATTGACGAGGGCACGAGAGCGAGACATGACGGGCCACGGGCCCTGTGACCGTCCTAGCGATCCTTACAGTGAAGCCTTCCAACATGACTGTAAGGACAATATATTAGCAATTATATATAGTTCATTATGGGATGTTCATGTTGAATGAATGAATGAAAAGTTTATTTTTGAACATGTATTCTTTACATTCCTCTAAATAAATCATAATATCAAGCTTTGTCAAACAGAATAATCAGAATGAAAAAGAAATTATAAACAAAAAGTCAAGAGCAATGTAGTTAGTTGACATGTTCAAAAAAGAAGTAGAGGGAAGCTAAGCTTATTGATCCCTACCCCCTTACATTTACATTTTTTCCTCCATTAATTTTACTTGATATAACATAATTTAGTATAATACATTATATAATATAAATTTTACTATAGTACAAAAAGAAAAAAAACGTAGTCGCTTGACAGCAGTAAATACAAAACGCTACATAACACAATATAACATTGTTTCGTTTTCATTTATCAGCATTACTCATTTCTATATTTCTCTAATGTGTATTTTGCTGCTTTTTAAATTGTGCAATATGTTTACTCATTTTGATGTTTTCAGGTAAGTTATTCCACAACTTCACTCCACAAACGGATATGCACATGCTTTTCAGCATAGTGTTTACCATTGGTTGTTTAAGATTCCCTCTCCCTCTTAAGTTATATTATCCTTCCCTGTTTCTGAACAGGGAGCATGTTCTCATCTCCGCTCCGGCCAGCCAAACCTCCTCCAGCGCACGAGGACCAATCTCCGCACTATGGGAGATCAGGCTCTCTGCTCCTCCGCTCCCAGTCTGTGGAATGCTCTCCCTGGCCACCTGAGAGCACCACAGACCGTGGATGCTTTTAAAAGGGGCCTCAAAACACAACAGCCTTTTGTTGATTTTTTATCTAGTTTTAGCTCCACACATTTTATGTTCTTTCTACTCTTTTACTAGTTTTAGCCCTCCTTATTTTCAGTGGCGTTTTTATATGTAAAATGTTGGTGGAGAAATAATTTTTTTCTGGCCTGGCGGTAGGCGTGGGGGTGAAAGCAGAAGTTTTTAAGTGTCAAAAAACACCTTATTTATTGCATTCTGATGATTTCTTTTACACTTTGTGATGAATTCAATTAACTGCTATTATAGAGCTCAACGCCACTGAAGGCCACACCAAAGCACACATAGACAACTTTTTAGGGATTCTGACAACAACCTTGTCTTTAAACATGACACTACCATCAGCAAGCGATTCAACACAACAGCATCGCCAAAGCACGGACCAGGACCATAACATCAGGATGATTAAATATCACTCATCAAGTCAAAAGAATGACACAATCTGAAACAGCAAGGCAGAGAGATGACATGAACTAAAATACTAATAAAATGTATATGCAATGTAGTAAGATGCTATATCCATACATAATACATTTTAGCAAATAATAGGCAAATCTTTAACACTTTGAGTGCCAGCAACGCGTTTTGTCGTTAGTTCATGCCGACCGTTGAGTGCCGCCAACCAATGTTCCCCCTAAGGTGCGCGCGCGCGCACATGGCCAAATGCTCCCACGTACATCTGAAATCGGTTGCGCACAGAAACGTTTGTGTAAAAAAATATATATGTTTGTTTGGATGCACGTAATTCACATGTTCTGGGTTGGCTAGCTCTTGGATACGATCCAACCTATTGCGTGGCACCACAGAGAGATGTTTTAGTATCAGCGTCTGTGATTTGCCTAAACGTTTGGCCCTTTCTGAATCTGCAGCAGCCGACGCGGAAGTGAAAGCGTTAGAGAAAATATACACGCGGACGGGCGAGACGCGACGACAGGAATAAGCAGTTGAAAAATAACAGATCTGACAGCCAGCAAGTGAAAGTACTCATTGACAATGTACTACTCGGCATACAAATTAACGCATCGATGCTGTCTGTTCAACAGATCCATGATCATGTGGCAAAATATGGGAGTATCCCAGAACACTGGCGGAGCAAGAACTACCTTTGAGTTTGTGAAGTCAATCAATGCAATTGTACAGAATGAGACTATGTGCAATATTCGAAATGCCCCGTTTCATACTTTGATAGTAGATGAGAGCACAGACATCACAGTGCACAAAATGCTAGTTCTGTATATAAAATACAGGGAGGAAAATGATGTCAACTACAAAACTGAGTTTGGTGGCATCATTCAGTTAACGTCATGCACTGCTCCAGCTATTGTTGAGGCCATCACGCAGTTTTATTCCAAACATGAATTAGACATGCAGAGAATGGTGATGCTGACCTCTGATGGTGCCTCAGTAATGCTAGGAAAGACGAGTAAACAAGTGACTCTTTTCTGATGTGCAGTGTTCTGATGTGCAGTGTGCACACAGACTAACAGAAAGGACTAAGTAAGAGCTAAGACCAGACCAGAGGAGAAGAGCTGCCTTTGGATTATTTTATTTATAATTTCTTGAGGAACAGAGGAGTAAACAAGTGACTCTTTTCTGATGTGCAGTGTTCTGATGTGCAGTGTTCTGATGTGCAGTGTTCTGATGTGCAGGTGTTCTTATGTGCAGTGTTCTGATGTGCAGTGTTCTGATGTGCAGTGTTCTGATGTGCAGGTGTTCTTATGTGCAGTGTTCTGATGTGCAGTGTTCTGATGTGCAGGTGTTCTTATGTGCAGTGTTCTGATGTGCAGTGTTCTGATGTGCAGTGTTCTGATGTGCAGTGTTCTGATGTGCAGTGTTCTGATGTGCAGGTGTTCTTATGTGCAGTGTTCTGATGTGCAGTGTTCTGATGTGCAGGTGTTCTGATGTGCAGGTGTTCTGATGTGCAGGTGTTCTGATGTGCAGTGTTCTGATGTGCAGTGTTCTGATGTGCATGTGTTCTGATGTGCAGTGTTCTGATGTGCAGTGTTCTGATGTGCAGTGTTCTGATGTGCAGGTGTTCTGATGTGCAGTGTTCTGATGTGCATGTGTTCTGATGTGCAGTGTTCTGATGTGCAGTGTTCTGATGTGCAGGTGTTCTGATGTGCAGTGTTCTGATGTGCAGGTGTTCTGATGTGCAGGTGTTCTGATGTGCAGGTGTTCTGATGTGCAGTGTTCTGATGTGCAGGTGTTCTGATGTGCAGTGTTCTGATGTGCAGGTGTTCTGATGTGCAGGTGTTCTGATGTGCAGGTGTTCTGATGTGCAGTGTTCTGATGTGCAGTGTTCTGATGTGCAGGTGTTCTGATGTGCAGTGTGCACACAGACTAACAGAAAGGACTAAGTAAGAGCTAAGACCAGACCAGAGGAGTCTGGAAACAAGTGACTTTTTTTTAATGATGTGTATCTGAATAACAGAAAGGAGGAATGAAACAGAGGGGAAGGTGAGAGGTTTAGAGGGAGAGAGGGAGGGAGAGAGAGAAGAGGGAGGGAGGACGTTGCTCTGTATCGTCAATGGTCAAATAAATATTTTATTAAGGAATATATGCCTTTTTGTATTATTTCTGTGTATCAGCAAAATGTGTAGATTTTTATGTTGGACATTAAGGTAAATAATTTTTTACAAACCGCCGCTTATCAACCAACCGGTTAATCGGAAGGTGACGTATGTTGCTCAGTAGTTGCTGATGTCTGCTCAGGAGGTTTGAGTGTTTGCTCAGACCGAAAAAAAATTAGAGGGAACATTGCCGCCAACGCTATATAGCGTTTGTTTGTCGTATTTTTTTTTATTGGCGATTTGAATTCATATTTCATCAATCGAGCCTCAGGTTAGTGTTGCAGACTCTCTCTGAGCTCAATTGGGAAGATACCGCCCCCTATCGTCTCTCCCTGTGTAACTGCACCCCTTTAGTTTAGACTGATGGGGGGGGGGGTCCAGTTTCCTCATTTTACTTTTCCGTCAAGCCAACTGAAGAATCCATTGTGATCGCCGGCCCGGAAAACACGTAGGATTATGTATTTACAGTACCCAATGCTGAATCAATAAACGCGATCGATATTTGGAATGGCGATCAGGAATTGGAATAATCTTTTTGGATAACATCTGATCTGAGGTAAGGAATTTATTTTACCAGTCTTAGGATAATCAGAGCTATTTTCACAGAGATATCAGCGTTTGCCCTATGCGTGTGTGTGTGTGCGATCAGGAAATGAGAGAATCGATATTTCAGCCCGCTTCTATAGCGTGCATAAGTACACATATACTATCGATAATCTAGCGTTTATTTGAAAACGATTCATAAATAGGTCGAAAAATGACAACGTTTTTGTGTATGCCAGAATATTCCAGTAAATGCCAATTATCACGGAATCTTTATATTTTCCTTGAAAACTAGGGCTTTTCAAAATGCTATACAACGGAAATGAAGCGATTAAAAAACAATCCGTTTCGACAATGTTGACTGCAAACAGCACAGTGTCAAGAGCATGGAGGAGATACCAGGAGACAGGCCAGTACACCAGGAGACGTGGAGGGGGCCGTAGGAGGACAACAACCCAGCAGCAGGACCGCTATCTGGTCCTTTGAGCAAGGAGGAACAGGAGGGGCACTGCCAGAGCTATACAAAACCACCTCCAGCAGGCCACTAATGTGCATGTTTCTGCTCAAACTGTGAGAAGCGGACTCCATGAGGTTGGTATGAGGGCCCGATGTCCACAAGTGGGGCCTGTGCTCACAGCCCAACACTGTGCAGCCCGATTGGCATTTGCCAGAGAACACCAGGATTGGCAGATTCGCCATTGCAACCCTGTGCTCTTCACGGATGAGAGCAGGTTCACACTGAGCACATGTGACAGACGTGACAGAGTCTGGAGACGCCGTGGAGAACATTCTGCTGCCTGCAACATCCTCCAGCATGACCCGTTTGGCGGTGGGTCAGTGATGGTCTGGGGAGGCATATCCCTGGAGGGCCGCACAGACCTCCATGTGCTAGCCAGAGGTACCATGACTGCCATTAGGTACCGGGATGAGATCCTCAGACCCATTGTCAGACCATATGCTGGTGCAGTGGGCCCTGGGTTCCTTCTCATGCATGACAACGCTCGGCCTCATGTGGCTGAAGTGTGTCAGCAGTTCCTGCATGACGAAGGCATTGATGCTATGGACTGGCCTGCCCCGTTCCCCAGACCTGAATCCAATCGAGCACCTCTGGGACATTATGTCTCGCTCCATCCACCGACGCCACGTCGCACCACAGACCAGAGAGTTGACTGATGCCCTGATCCAGGTCTGGGAGGAGATCCCTCAGGAGAACATCAGGAACCTCATCAGGAGCATGCCCAGACGTTGTAGGGAGTGCATACAGGCACGTGGAGGCCACACACACTACTGAGCCTCATTTTGAATTGTCTTGAGGAATTTCCACAGAAGTTGGATCAGCCTGTGATGGGATTTTTCCACTTTTATTAAAATGTTTGAGTATGATTCTGAATCCAGACCTCCATGGGTTGATTTTGATTTATTTTTGATAATGAATAAAGATTTTCAACTGGAATATTTCATTCATCAAGATCTAGGATGTGCTGTTTAAGTGTTCCCTTTATTTTTTTGAGCAGTGTAGTTTTAGCCCTTCACACTCGATGTTCTTTTTACTCCTTTACTCGTTTTTAGTCTTGCTTAGTTATTTTACACTGTAGTTTTGAGAATTGTTCCACAATTATAAAGCGTCTCTACAAATCAAATTATAATTATTATCATGTGTTGTGTAGCAGAGAACGGCCACGTCTTTATGTATTATTAATTATTATATTGACGTTTTCTCGCGATAACGACTTATTATTTCATTATCTCGATATAACAAAGCCCGTTTTCTCGTGATAACGGATTAATTTATTTCAGTAAGTTGTTCAGTACAGCCAGTGGTAGCTCTTGAAAGCTGAAATCAGGACGGCGTGATCACATGAACCAGCTCGCAATCATTTCAGAGTTCTGCACATGGTTCTGGATAATTATGTTATATCGAGATAATTTAATAAATCAATCCATTATCACGAGAAAATAAACGTTGTTATATTGAGCAATCACAAGATCACAAGAAAACTGTAATAAAATAATAAACAAAGGGACATGGCCGTTCTCGGCTTCCGTAGTATAGGACTGTTTTCACGTTTCTTTTTCCACGTCAATGTCAATATCAATAACACCAGGCACACGCCAAGGGGAACTTCACAGACTACATACAGAGTTAAATCAGAGGTGCAACTTCACCACATTCCCATCCCCCATTACTCCAATAGACCTGTTCGCTGTCCATGTCAGACTGGGGTGTGCGCGCATCAAGGGGGTAAAAGGATTGTTGTTCCTGGTCAGAACAACATATGCATTTGTTAGCCATGCTAGCCATCTAAACAATCAAGTCATGCCAAAGCTATATATCTCACACTCACAGCCATGCTGATTTGGCTAAATAACATCCAGCCGTTTTAGTTTTAAACAACTTTTAGTCAGGAGAGTGCTATAGTTTCTTCATAGGGCCCCGTTGTTTTTTAGCCAGCAGCTCACGCAGGTAGGGGGCAACTTAGTCACGTGACTCAGTTGGTATTGCTGATTGGCTCGAAAACGGCAGGTTTGTAAACAGCGAACAGGTCTATGGCTGCCATAGTAAAATTGGACAGGAAAAGCTCACAGAAATCACACATCATGGTAATGTGAGAATGATTTGAAATATGTCTTGGGAACCACAGGGATTGCACTTGAACACTAGCCTAGTAGCCTGGATCCAGTCCCCTGAATCACACACTCCCCCCCCACCTCCAAATCCCATCATTCGATTGAGGTATTCTGAATCGCCTGAACTAAATTATAGAATCATTATAGGCAACGGGCAATATGAAATACTGAAGGCAGAGTTCTTCATTGCCATTAAAAATTCACGAGTCATCTAAAGCAAAAGTAAGGTACCAACACTCAGGAAATATGGAACTCTGGAAACATGTATAGTATGATGTGCTTAATTTATGTACAATAGATGCGTTATTTTAAAATAACGCACAATAGACAGGAGCATGTCTATGTTCCCCGGGTCCTATGTTCCCCGATTGATTGATTGATTGAACATTTTAGACCACCATCCCTGATTCCAAACTATAACCTTAACCAACTTCGAAAGAGGGCCTAAGCTTAACAAGTTCGAAACAAGGCGGACATTAATAATTAATCAAATAATAAAAATTTATAAAATGTTCAATCAATTAATCAATCAATCAGGGAACATAGGACCCGGGGAACATAGGGATGATCCCCAATAGACAAGGACTTTGGATGGAGTGATTGGTTATATCAGTAGTCGCTTTGTGACATTTTCTCTTGTTGCAAGATGTCCGACCTACACAAAGCCCCTAATCATTACTGATGAACCTCCTAAACTCAATGTATGTGTGGCCAGGTTCAGCTCCAAGTCCATAGTGAAGTTTGCTGATGACACGCGGGTGGTGGGGCTGATCTCGGACGACGACGAGAAGGCCTACCGGGAGGTTGATGAACTGGCACGCTGGGACAACAGCCTACTCCTGAACATTGGTAAAACCAAGGAGCTGATCGTGGATTTTAGGAGAATACAGCAGGGGACATACACACCACTGAGGATAAATGTGCGCTATCGTGGACAGGGTGAGTGAATGAATGAATGAATGAAAACTTTATTTAACAGATTGCAGAATTGGTACAATACAGTACGGCTCAATACACACAATTGTTAAGGGGATGCAGACCAGAGAAAGACGTTTGTCTTGTTTACATCAAGAGCAGTTTCAAGTATCTGGGAGTCCACATCACAGAGGACCTGACAACACACATAGATTCTGTGGTAAAAAAGGCAAAACAGCGCCTCCATCACCTGAGACAGTTAAGGACGTTCAGAATATCAGGGAAGATACTCCAGTCCTTCTATTCCGGGGCTGTAGAGAGCATTCTGACTGGAAACATCACTGCCTGGTTTGGAAACAGCACGGCCCAGGACAGGAAGGCACTCCAGAGAGCAGCGCGTACTACGGGTATTGCAATACCACCCCTGCAGGACTTATACAATAGGAGGTGCAAATCCAGAGCCTGCAGAATAATGAAGGACCCTCACCACCCCAATAACAGCCTGTTCAAGCTGCTGCGGTCAGGCAAGCGCCTACGGTCACACGCTGCGAGAACAGAGACTCCGGCTCAGCTTCTCCCCCAGGCCATCAGAACACTGAACTCTCCACGCACACATACACATGCTGCAATCACTTTAAACAAAATGGAAAGGTGACTTTAAAGGAATGAGGAATATAAAGGTCACTTTAAGAAAATAACCGGTGTGGTTCTTGTATAGTATAGTTTAGATATAGTAAGTACAGCATAATGAGTTAAAACTGTATATTGTATAGTAGTGTGACCCAGTGCCTTCTCAGGAATTTAGCATGTCTATTTTTATCATGCACATCTTATTACCTGTTTTAATTTTTTATTATTAGTATTATTGCACAATCGATGCGGGCATGACCACCCGCATTTCACTGTATGCCCTGGTATGTATGTGAGTTTTAAAACCTGGTGTCCACCAGAGGGCGCTGCAAACCATTGATTTCTCAGTATCGAATAATGGAGGCAAATGACGGGAGACGCCAGGCCGTAGTAGTTCCTATGCAAATGATTGGGTAACGATATGGTTACATCTAAGACTTCTGTCTTACAGGCCCCTGTACCTCAGAGAATAATATCCCGACAGTGAGGTCTTAATAGGATATTGTTCTGAGGTTCTGGGGGCCCGACAGTGAGGTCTCAATAGGATATTGTTCTGAGGCGCTTGATTCCAGTCTGTTTTTAAAAACCTGGTGTCCACCAGAGGGCGCTGCAAACCATTGATTTCTCAGCATCGAATATGGAGGCAAATGACAGGATGAGGTTCTGGGGCCTGACAGTAAGGTCTTAATAGGCCCCGGCACCTCAGAGAACAATTATATACAATATTCATATTGTATATAATATATATTAGTGGAATTTATCCACCCCCCTCCCTCCCATAGGCAACTTATTGTTCTCCAACTCAGTTTCTGTCTACCATTCTAAGCAATACAAGTATGCCCTTCGTTCTCAAGATGCTCTAAAACTGGACGTTCCCTATATGAGAACTGAACTGGGGAAAAAGGGCTTTTAAATATGCTGCTCTTTCATCCTGGAACAAGCTACAGGAGGACCTAAAATTGCCTACGAATTCAGTTCCCTCGGACAGTGCAACTGTGTTTGATAATTTGCCTGAAATTGGATCTTGCTGTGAATGTTTTAGCTGCATTTTATTGCGACGTTCTTTTTTATGTCTAAACTTTTTGCTGCCTTGCTTGGCCAGGTCGCTCTTGAAAAAGAGATTTTAATCTCAATGATGCTTATCTGGTTAAATAAAGGATTTGATTGATCCCCCGTCCTAGCTCAATCCTTTTGTCTCCACTGATCAGTCACCTTGGTCTCTCACCCTCTCCAGCCCTGCCCAACCCATGTCTACCCCTCCTCCCTCATCTCTGACCTGGGCACAACCCCCTTTCTCTATAATAATAATGCAGGACTTTTAGAAGTCTACTATAAAGACCTACGTTTGACTTGATTCAGCAGCTCTATGGAGGATAGGTAGGCCTGTAAACGCCTGGAGTAACCTGCCATAACTCTTTTTACCCATTCGTACTTTGATACTGAGACTGAGCTAAATAAACCTGTTAACCAAGTCTATATTTGAGTACACCCTTACTCACGGTAAATGATTCCACAATATACACAAACACAATAGAATGGAGACAAACTAGGCACCGCAGATTAGATGCTTGATATTTGAACATTTTATTCAACAACTTCATAAACCTGTTTACAGAAGTATGCCATTTCTTTCATTTATTTTCTTTTTTAAACAGTATTCACTCTTTTGATTGAATGTGACGTCAGTGCAGGAACACGAACAAGCGGTCTTTACATGCACCTGGTCTCACCACACAGATACAGTCGAAAACTTCTCATCAGATGTTTTTTTTTATTCTTTACATTTATTCTTTTTTTCTTTAAATCACAGCACTTTGAATAACGGCCGCTGAGAAAGCGTCCAGGCGGTCCGTCCCGTCGTACAACAAACAACAGCATCGTCCTCCGTTCCAATTTAAAATATATATAGAAAAGGAAAAACAAAGGAAAAACAAAAAGTAAAAACCTACAAAGAAAAGTAAAGCGGTAAAAATCAAGCCAGGTAGAGTACGAACAAAACAAGTCTAACAGTGAGTGAGGCGCTGAATGACAGGAGTACGGAGGTTCTGGTGTTCTAACATCTCTCAGTACAGAGGTTCTGATGTTTACATCGCTCAGCTGGATTCCTGTATATATATGCACATTGGTTAGTTTAAATTTTTTGTATCTGTATTCATTCTTGTAAATACTATGAAAACAAAAATGCAAGTCAGTCACACGCCAAGTAAACAAGAACCGGCCATTTCTGCATCTGATCTGATCTGATCTTGTGTGGTTTGTCGTTGGGAGGATGAGGTGTAGGATGAGGAATACAAGAGGGATTTGATAAGGGGGGGGTGTGTGTGTGCGTGCGTGGTGAGGGGGCTCTGTCATTCTTGTCAATCAATAGGCTGAGAGAGACAAACATAATGGCATTTCGTTTGATATTGTGATCATGATTAATGGAATTACAAAACATGCCAACATTTACATTTTCTTAAGGGAGATCTTTCCTGAACTGAGAAATTGAACTTTTTACAGCTTGTTCTTAGCCCAAATAATGATGCCGTTGGAGCGTTATTTACCCACGCATGTTCAAAACATATTATCATTTCAATAGGAATGTGCAAAGGAACGTAAGATCCGGCTCACAGTAAAGACGCGCGTTAATCATCAATGAGAATAACCCTAAATGCATGAGATTAACAGGCTAATTGTGTCGGCAGGTTATGGAATTGTGTTTAATAGCCTCTATGGTACAGGAGGGGTTGGCACACAAAATAATAGCAAATGACAGGTAATGCTCTTTTTTAAAAGTACCAACACCCCACCCATGTCTTGTGAAGCGTTTTAAGCTCTTTTCATCTCTTCTCCAACGTCCACAAGGGGGCAGGCTCAGAGCCCACATGCGATTGGTCAGACGACGTAGCGGAGGAATGAGGAGCACTCCGTTTGATATAGAGTGTAGGCGTTCTAAGCGGAATGGCGGCCAAAATCGTGATCACGATTATTCTAGATTGTGCAGCCCTAGGTCAGAGCTGGGAGGGGTAGGGGCGAAAAATGTCTTTACGGTTTCAGTCTTGATATGGTTTTAACTTTCTCACAACTATAAATGTTAGCATACAGATTGCCGAGATTAGCTGTGCAAGAAAGACTCACAATATACAGACAGGTTTTGTAACAAAAGGATAATAGCGATCTAGAATTGAATATATCAAAATGCCTATATAATTGCTATGAATCGAGAATAGATTTTTAAATTGAATCGTGAGCCCGGCGATTAAGAATCGAATTGTGAGATTCCTAAAGACTCTCCCGTTCTCTACGCCGCCCTATACGAATGGCGCCGCAGCCCTGAGCAACGGGCGCAGCCATGGAGGCGGGACGAGGACATGGAGCAGAGACCGACCGGGGTGGAGAAAACGTGAGCGAGTCGAGCGTACGGTTTTCAAATCGGTCTTACTATGACTCTGCAAACTAACCTATGAAGCAAACCAGTGTCTGGTGAAGAACGAGTCAAAAATGGCAAAGTATTCCGGTTCCTCACCTTCGACGCCAGATCAGTCACGGACTAGACGTGGTATTATCTGGGACTCTACAGGGGGACAGACCTGGGCAAAAGACCTGTCTCACTACATTTTAAATATCGAGAGGGGGAAGAAAACATGAGGAACACTTCATTCGGTTTGCCTTGCAGGTGATGTTTTACATCAGTTTGCCGTTCTGCTGTCTGGCAAGAAAAACGAAATAAAAAAAAATCCAACTGAATCTTTTCTAAATATCTCAATTCAAATATTAGTTTATTTATTTTTTTTGCCCAGGTCAAAGTGCATTTCCCAGACTAGGATCAAACTAAACCATGCTCTTAAAAAGGCAAGACTCTAATGCGGTCAAACAGCGACCTCTAGGCCAAAGAGCCCCACTTGGTACTGCACCTTGTTCACATGTTATTCTGCTGTGCGGGTTTGGATTTGAACAGGTACAGGGGGAAGGGGCTGCGGTCGCTGGTCAAGAGGGGTCTGGAGAAATTCATAGCATAATAATAAGTTACTAAACTCCAACCCAAAACAAAGAAATGTAAACAAAGCACAATACCAAGCGGGGGGGGGGGGGCTCTTGTGCCTAGACGTCATCACAGATTCTACCTTTGAAAACATCAATGGTCCACTGTTCCAACCATCATTATTCATTTTAAGTCCACGGTTTAAAATGGCTGTCGGGGGGGGGGGAACTAGCGAGTCCAATCATTCTCAACTACGGTCTTGTTTATTCTGCTATGCAACCCATACATTTTTCCCCCAGCACGAGGTGGGGGTCAGTGTGTGTTGGTGTGTGTATGCGCGTGTGTGTGTGTGTGTGTGTGTGTGTGTGTATGCGTGTGTGTGTGTGAGAGAGAGAGAGAGACTACTGGTGGGCACACTGCACCCCGGGCCCGTGGTGGCCCCCCTCCTCGTCGGAGCTGTCGTTGTAGGCCTCCCTGCGGCCGCTCCCTGACGAGCTCTGGCTGACGTCGTAGTCCTGGAGGTCCACCTCCTCCGCGTCGCCGCTGATGATGGGGGCGTCTGACCTCGAGGGAAGCAGGTCCTCCAGCTCCTACAGGGGAGGGGTTGTTAAAGGTCAACACCACCAGTGTTAATTTTGTCAGCTATTTTAATTTTAGTCTTAAGTCATGTGTCAAATGCTCCTTTTTCGTTTATCATATTTAGTCACCTTCATTTATTTTTCATTTAGTCAGTTTTAGTCAACTACAGGTCTGAGCATTTTTAGTCTCCCGTCAGTCTCGATTGTCTTTTTTGTTTTAGTCTAGATTTAGTCGCAGAAAACGGACGAGATTTTTGTCTAGTTTTCGTTAAAAAAAAAATCATTTTATTCTCTTGTAATGCAATTCTATGTACCGCTACAGTCAGTCAAATTCACATTCATTTCTATTGGGATCATAGATTCATGTAGACGCCCCTCTCCCCCAGTAAGGCTGTCCCCGAAGCCTATTGCTTATTAACAGCGAAGGAGTGCGCCGAATGCTTCCGCGTTTTCCCTGATTGGCTGCGACACGCCCCGCGACAGGCGCGGCAACCGCAGCGGCAGAGCTCCGAGCGGAGCGGCAGAGCTTGCGGCATTATTTAGCCGTAAACCGCCATGATTCTCATTCGAAGCTTAGCTCACCTGGCAGCGCGGCGGTCCTGCGGTTTCCCATAATTTTTTTTTTCTTTTTTTTAACATGTATTTTATTCTTTATTCTTTTAACTTTCGCCGGTTAAGGTTAGGCATGGTTAAGGTCAAGGTTAAGGTTAAGGTTAGGCATTGTTTCGGAGTTGGTTAAGGTTAGAAAGGTTAAGTTTAGGCGCTGTTAAGGAGCTGGTTATGGTTAGAGTTTGTCTTAGAGAATGGCAATATTCTTTCTATGGTTAAGGTTAAGGTTAGGCATGGTTAAGGTTAAGGTTAGGCATTGTTTCGGAGTTGGTTAAGGTTAGAAAGGTTAAGTTTAGGCGCTGTTAAGGAGCTGGTTATGGTTAGCGTTTGTCTTAGAGAATGGCAATAGACAGCCTATTTCCGCACTGCCGCTCTCTCGCGCTGCCGCGGTCACATGGTCACATTGTCACATTCTTGCACTCCTCCGCTGTTAAAAAGCAACACGCGTCCCCGAACCCTGTTTTTAGGGTTCCAACGTTCGCCAGGGTTTTTCGAACGGATGTTCGAACGTTAGTTTTTTTAATTAATTCATTTGATTATTATAGATTGCGGAGTCTATCGGTGAAAAACATTTTGTTTACAGTGGTGGCTGTTCATGTAAACAAGCGGCGGTCAGGTGGCGTAGCGGAGATTGCGTTCGTCACCAACGCTGGAGACACTGGATTCGCGTGTTCGAATCCAGCTCCCGGCGTTGTCACCAGCTTGGCTGGCCGTTCACACTAATACAATTTGGCAGTATTAGGGGGTGGGGAAGCTGGAGGGTGGGAATCTGGCGTTGTGGACAGGTCAGGTCTCTGCGCTTGCTAAGCAGGGCAGGACTTGGTGGAGATAGCGTGCCCTCCCACACGTTACACTGTGACTTCACCAATGAGAGCCCTCGCTGCCAAGTGAAAAGACGTCACTGGAAATTCATTTAGAAAACAGTAATCCAATGGCTGGTATTGATAATATAATACTAACTGCTGCACGCTCGGAGCTAACCGGAGCTAACACAGAACAGGATGGTAAAGCAAATATAATGACTTCCTTTCTGGGGTTTTCAAAATAAAAGTGCGACGTTTATAGCAGCGGACCTAAAGTTGTAACGTTAGTTTAGGTTCGTGTTAACGTTAGATAATGTACAAAATAAACGTTTTCCGCTGCTATAAACGTTGCACTTATATTTTGAAAACCCCAGAAAGGAAGTCATTATATTTGCTTTACCATCCTGTTCTGTGTTAGCTCCAGTTAGCTCCGAGCGTGCAGCAGTTAGTATTATATTATCAATACCAGCCACTGGATTACTGTTTTCTAAATTGGGGAGGCTTGTAATCGTCAAGGTAAGAGGATTTTAAGTCATGGTATCCATAAACTTCAATCGGTTCGGATACTTTGAAGGAATGAGAATATCAACAAACCTGTAGGGAACATCAGGCTCCGGCCCGCCTCACTTCCAGTGATGAAGCTAAGCTATGCTAACGGAGTGACTGTTCCCAAAGCTAAATGCACGCACAGAGACAAAAAAGGTATGCATCTTCTTGTCTAACTCCAGGGAAGATGTTAAATAAGCGAATTTCCCAAAATGTTGGAGTTTTCCTTTAAGCGTTCGCAAATTTCCCTGTCCTCCCATTGACTAAAGCGCTGGCACAGAACAGCCTAATTTGGTCAATGGGCGTGGCTCTCAATGTGTTAATGTACCAGTGCATTCGTTCGGCAAACACTGCATACTGAACCGATGGTCCAGTACTGAAACGGTTCGGTATGTGTACCGGTACACCCCTAGTCAACACTGCAGCTTAGACATTGCGTTATATTCTCACAGTGGCCAGGCTCAGGTTGGGATTAGTCGTTTAGTTTTTGAGAGACAAATCTGGACTTTATGATTTCTTTTGTTAACAGCACGGCTGTTATACATGTAATACAAACCAATACTCCTGAAAGATCATGCATGTTGGAAGAATGTAGTTGAAGAATGTAGTTAAATAATGTACTAGTTGCAAAGCAACCCATTGGAATCGAATGGTAAATGGCGCATTTATATAAGAGCTTTTATCCAAAGCTCTTTACAACTTATACAACCCATTCACACAGCGACCATGCAAGGTGCCGTCCTGCTCGTCGGGAGCAGTTAGGGGTTGTGTCTTGCTCAATGCCTCAAGCAGCTGCTCAGACCTCTGGAATGGAATGGTTCCCGTTTAATGAACAATGCAGCATTGTTTGCCCCTTAGATGTTGGGTTTACAGTCGGTCCACACAGCCACAGAAAGAAAACCACCCCATAGACCCAGGATCTCACTGTTAGATGTTGGGTTTACAGTCGGTCCACACAGCCACAGAAAGAAAACCACCCCATAGACCCAGGATCTCACTGTTAGATGTTGGGTTTACAGTCGGTCCACACAGCCACAGAAAGAAAACCACCCGATAGACCCAGGATCTCACTGTTAGATGTTGGGTTTACATTGGGTCCACACAGCCACAGAAAGAAAACCACCCCATAGACTCAGGATCTCACTGTTAGATGTTGGGTTTACATTGGGTCCACACAGCCACAGAAAGAAAACCACCCCATAGACCCAGGATCTCACTGTTAGATGTTGGGTTTACAGTCCGTCCACACAGCCACAGAAAGAAAACCACCCCATAGACCAGTGCTTCTCAAACTTTTTCTGTCAGGCCCCCCTTTGGCGGACCAAAATATTTTGGGCCCCCCCCCCCCCCCCAAATATTTTACAGTCGGTCCACACAGACACAGAAAGAAAACCACCCCATAGACCCAGGATCTCCTGGTTAACAAAGCTGCTACGGTGTACATCATTTTCAGGCCCCATTTAAACATAATTTCACTGATCACTTTAGTATTGAGAAACGTAGTACTTTTAACTTTTTGCTGCATGGCTCCAATACAATCCCATGAGGCAAGAGTTTTAGCCAAAACGGGAAGCTCGCAGTATAATCAGATGTATCTTCGTTGTACTGAGGAAATAGTAGCAGACCGTATATATCATATAGAAAGTTTCAGAGGCCAGTTATGCATGTAACTGAGCCACTTGGAAAGCACAACGTCTGCGAAACTCATACTGTTTGATACAGTGTCCTCAGTAGAACATATGAAGACACACATTATACAGTGCAAGCTTCCTGGTTTGGACAATGACATGCATCATGGTTTTTGAAGGTTAGAATGCTCTACGGGTCAAATTAAACAATGGAGCTTGAGCCTGAAGCAGTGAAATGTGCAGAGTAACTCTTAACTCAATCAGCGCCATAAACTGTCCCCATCTCTGCCGCTTCAAGGCCAGCTTAAAATGGTCATTTCCGCGCTGTTTCATGATGTTTGCAGAGCTGTGTGTGTGTTCTGTATTATAGCTGTGGAGACAATGGTGTGGCTCATTTGACAGACACTACTTGTCGTCCAACATGGAAACAATAGTTTGTTTCTACACACTGTAGTTTGTAGTTTATTACATGCTAAACATTGCGCATTTCCAAGATAATCCAGTATTTTTTCATAGATCGCGAGATCAAACGTGGATCCGGATGATGATTTAGAACGGGGATCAGAGGAAAAAGATCAAAGGATCTAAAAACGTATTATTACGTGTTTGGCGCTCAAGCGTTGGCGAGGAAACAAGTAAGTAATATTACGTGATTGGCGCTGAATGAGTTAACAATGCAGCTCGAGCCTGAAGCAGTGAAATGTGCCGAGTCACTCTTACCGTGAGTTTCTCTGGGCTGATCCAGTTGTTGTCGGGGAACTGGACGTCAAACTTGATATACAGGTCTCCCTTCTCAAAGGGGTTCCGGTACTGTGGCATGCCCTCCCCACGCACCACTCTCACCGAGCCTGGGGACAGAACACACATGAGGAACCAGAACACAAGAGGAACCAGAACACATGAGGAACCAGAACACACACCAGAACACAGACCAGAACGCGTGTAGCTTATTCCCAGCGGAAGAGTGCGTCGCGTTTCTCTGATTGGCCATGACGCCCATGTGACCGCGGCAGCGCGAGAGAGCGGCAGTGCGGAAATAGGCTGCATCCTCCACGTCAAGAAAGACAGACAGGCATTCTCTGTGACAAACCCTAACCTTAACCAACTCCGAAATAATGCCTAACCTTAACCCTCCCTAACCTTAACTTAACCCTAACCTTAACCAACTCCGAAATAATGCCTAACCTTAACTTAACCCTAACCTTAACCAACTCCGAAAGAATGCCTAACCTTAACCCTCCCTAACCTTAACCAACTCCGAAAGAATGCCTAAACTTAACCAGCGGAAGAATGCACGTTTATAGCGAGAGATGATAAACGTAAAACATTTAATTGAAGTGATTCGAACTTGTGACCAACCGCACCGCAGGCTCCACAGCACGGCGGCATACCAGTTGAGCTAAGCGTCGAATGAAAAACATCTGGGATTACGGCTACATAATGCCGCAAGCTCTGCTCTGCCGCGGGGCGTGTCGCAGGCAATCAGGGAAAACGCGGAAGCACTCGGCAGCACTCTTCGGCTCCAAATAAAGAATAGGCGACCAGAACATACATGAGGAACCAGAACACAAGAGGAACCAGAACACAAGAGGAACCAAAACACACACCAGAACACACAAGAGGAACCAGAACACACATGAGGAACCAGAACACAGAACACAGATGAGGAACCAGAACACAGAACACAGATGAGGAACCAGAACAGACCGGAGCATCAGTAGGACTCACCTGGCTCGATCACTTTGCCAGCGGGATACTTGACTACGATCTGTCTGCCGTCTAAGTGTTTCAACGTGAACTGGAAGCCACAGAGCGCCTCGACCAGGCCGATCTTGTGGGTCATGTGCAAGTCTTTGCCATCTCGCCGGTATGTCTGCACAAGAGGAGAGGGAGGGAGTTAGTTTGTCTCCCCTATTTTGAACATTTAGCAACCATCCGATTTGAAATCAGTTAAAAAATGGCTGAGCTGTCCTAAGAATAAAAAACCTACTGTACATACAGTAGATTTCATTCTCTGTTCTTCATGCACGCCTGGTGATACTAAATCCAAATTGAACTCTGCCATTTGGCTATAACAAGGTCATTTATAGGCCTCATATTCTATTATTCTATAATAATATTTCAAATTGCATGGGTCCGGATGACAGAATTCAGTACTGTATCTTCAAAACCGTCTGTTTAATCATCTTCCCTTTATTAATTTCCTTAGATTTTGTGTACATGTGATCTCAAGAAGGTGCTGAACGAGCTCAGTGGCAGTTTCTTATGTCTGGTAATTTTTAGCATGGTGTTATTCACAGTCAAAGATGCAAAGAAAAATCACAATTCATATTCTCCTTTGTTTCATCACAATTTAAGCAAGCCTAGTAATCTGACACTGGGAATACATTCACTGAGGTCCATAGATGCCCCTAGATACCAAGAACATGCAAATGGGCCTTGTAGAAGTGGAGCAATATGCCATTTACTTTAGGCGGATTTTCTGAAAATAGGGCTCCGGGCGAGGTTAAGTTATTACATTATTGGGTTTTATTTTATTACATTTCCGACCAAGTTAAGTGCCAAATCTATTACATTCTCAGGAGTCGTTACATTATTAGGAAATGATTACATCACAAAAATGATCAAAATTTGTACATTTTCTATGAATAGATCGGCATCATAGGGTGCGGCATCCAGACATTCCAAATTAACCCTGAAAAACCACAACCCCTTCACACCCGCTCTGCTGAGGATTAGGGCCACACATGCACACACAGACCGGACTACAGCTAATACACAGATATGCAGGCCATACCACAGGGCAAAGCTCACACTGTGACAAACTGGAACATGGATTATACCACATTTGTTTTAAGCTTGGATTCACTTGCGTCAAAGAGTATTGTTGTTAATGTCTACTAGTGCTAGTGTTACACATGCTGCACACACTCGCACTCAACGGTCACTTTACACAATGAAAGGTCACGTTAAAAAATAAAACGGGAGTGGTTCTTGTATAGTAAATAGATGGATATAGCAAGATAACATAATGATATATAGTATAACTGTAGATTGTATAGCATTGTATATTAGTGTACATAAGACCCAGTGGCTCATCCGTAGCTAACAGTGTATTGCACTATCGCAGGACCTTAGCATGTCTTACCATGCTTTTGTAAACTTTATGTACATTATACCTGTTATGTCTTATTACTTGTATTATTGCACAAATGTCTTATTCTCATTCCTATTCTTATTAGGGGTGGAACGGTTCACAAAATCGACGGTTCGGTTCATATCACTGTTTTAGGTTTACGGTTCGGTATAAGTATTTAATTTAATTAAATTTTTAACACTCCAAAAATACTAGGGATGCACCGAACATTCGGCCACCGAAAATTGACGGCCGAAAATGGTTAAAAAGGCTCTTTCGGCTTTTGGTCGAAAAGGTTTTAGCACCGAAAATATATCACAGAATGTCAAAGAACAGGGATACGTAACGTTCGTAACCGAAAGTGTTGTTGTGATGACGTAATCAAAACGTGCAACGTGTAACGTGAGCAGCTTGGCAGCTCTTCCTGCGTTCTGCAGCCTGTGATAACTAACTCCTCTTGGGAGTCGCGTTGTTTCTATGTATAAACTCTGCGACCGCGAGCAACGCATCCAATAAATGCGTCTTTAACATGCTTTATATCCTCGCCATTACTATATGCCCATCGCGGTTAAAACATTTTGAACTAACGTTAGCGTTAAGATAGCTAACGCTTCCATTCCTCTTTGACCCGTCTCTCGTAAGCTACGTCATCCCCCGCTAAGTCATGGGAGATGTAGTAAATACAACAGTCCTGTGTGTGTGTCTTTATGCAGATCGTTATGCAGTTTTAAAGCACCTTGGCTTTGTTCTGAATGCACTTTGTTGTAGTTATCCTACAGAGAAAAGAAAATGCACTTGACTTTAATGCACATTTTGTTGTATGCAGAGAAAATGTTTAAATTGTACAATCTTTCAGCAGTCAGTCTGAAATTAATGTATGCATTCAAAAGTGCTGAATAAATGTTTTATGGGCCCATAATAGTGATTATTAATATTATTTAAGCTAAGTTTAGCCATAATCGGCGGCTACGTGGCGTAGTGGGCAAGGCGCTCGCCACGAATGACGGAGACGCTGGTCGTTCATACTAATACACATTGGCCGTATTAGGGGGTGGGAAACTGATGGGTGGGGATCGGGCGTTGTGGACAGCGACTCCTACAGGTCGGTTGGTGCGCCTGCGCAGTAGAATCAGGAAGTGTCGGGGGCAGCGTGAGACTCCCACGTGTTACTCCTCGCCACAGAGATCGAGCTGCGCAGGTGAAAAGATGCGACTGCTGTTACCTCAAGTACCGGAGGGGACTTGTGCTATGTATGACTTAGTCCACATTGCAGCCGGCTTGTGGGAGGCAAGAAACAGCGTTCGTGACAGGGGAGGGTTGAATTGGATGATACGAAATTGGGATGGGAGAAAAATATAGAAAATGGGAGAAAAAGTGGATAAAAAAAAAAAGTTTAGCCATAATCATGTCTTTTGCCATAATCAGGTAGCTGAAAAAAAAAGAAATACATTATATATATATTTATATTAATCATTTTCGGTTTTCGGCCAACTGTTTCCTATTTTCGGTATCGGCCAAGAATTTCCCATTCGGTGCATCCCTAAAAAATACCATACATCAACATAAGATATATAGCCTAAAAATAATCCAACTTTTCAGTTATTCTCAAGGACGTAGTCATGCAAAAACTGAAAGAATGAGGCCATTTGACATCAGGCACATTATTTGACAGTGACGGTTAGAGCTAGGAGAGATTTTGGTACAGCAAGAGGGGAGGCATTGCTGATTTAAACATGTTTCTCATTTATTTCGTAAAAAAAGTTTACTTTTTAATGTTTGGCACACAAAGACCGAACTGACTGAAAAATATAGGCAACATTTGTCAAAGTATTAACTCGTCAATATACCCCCCTTCCCCACTAATCGAACTGGTGTCGTGGAGTCACTTCTCTGTGAGCGAAAAAACTAATTTAAAAAAAATTAAAGTATAAGGAAGTTGCATTGTTCATTTCAATACCTGTAATAGTACAGTAGTCCACACGCACACATGTGCATTCAGTTAAGTTGGCTAATACAAACAGTTCAGTTTGTCAGGTACATGCAACACAGATTACAGTGTTTACATCCGTCTGCTTGAGAAAATACCATGTTCTGCAATCAAAATGATTGAAGTGAGATGAACAGACTGCATTTTATTAGATAAAACATGTTGACAAAGTTTTACTTTGCAGTTGAAAAAAGGTAATAAATCGCAATATTAATATCGCAATACTCAGCATATCACAATATATTTAGTACCGCAATACTATCGTATCGTGACTCAAGTATCGTGATAGTATCGTATCGTGAGGCCTCTGGTGATTCCCACCCCTAATACATACCTATTTTGTGCTCTTGTTGAGACAGAGTCCAATAATAATAAAAAAAATTGAAAAACCTATATAATATACTAATACTATATAATACGATATATATAATATACTGCATTTCCTGCTGAATAGATGTTTTTCAGACTCCCAAGAAGCATCTCATGGCACGGTTCTGGATGGCATTACATTCAGGTGCATCATCAAAACCCCATACTCCAGCAACATAAAATAAAACAGAACAAACCATTGAATCAAATAATTGTGTAAATGTTGAAAACCCAAGGTCAGTGCATACTTTCATTTTACTCAACACACCCCCTAGTGCCCTTCCTGCTGACTGGCAGTATTTTCCTTCCTTCTATGAAGCTCATAAGAGTATGCGTAAGTCAGGAGCGTTGGTCAAAATTGAAACCTATGGTTTGCTGTTCATGTTTTTTCCTGAAGTGCATAATCTGTTCTTTCACTGTTAATCGCAAGTCTCCATTTACTGCACCAAGAACTCAGAATATTCCAATAATTTGTAAATTTGCTTCATTTTCTGCAACCAGGACAATATCATCAGTGTACAATAAAATACTTAGAATTATGTTATCGATTGGAATACCAAGATTGGCTTGCTTAATTTCTTGCGCCATACAAATGCATTCGATACAAACACCTCAAGAAAAAGGACAATCTGTTCCAACCACAAGTAAATAACCGCAGATTAAGCAGACATTAGAATTTTGAGAATGCAATAGCTATCGTTTTAGCATTTTAAAAAGTATGCATTTTGTACTTTAGGTTAGGGGTGGACGGTATGGTCTAAAATTTATATCACGGTATAATTTGAAGCATAGACGGTAACGGTATATATCACGGTATCATCGTTTTTGATAAAAAAAATTATTTTATTTTATATATATATATATATATATTTTTTTTTTATAAAATATATATATTATATAATTAGACTTGTACTGGTATTATCTGCGAGACATCGCCACCACGCAACAAGCTCCACTGTCTGTGTGTACTCTAGTAGCCTCCAGCTACGGCCAGAATTCTCCGGAGCTGCACCTGGACCTATACTCGAGTAGCCTCGAGCAGAGCTACGGCCAGGATTCTCCGGCGCTGCACCTGGACCCTATTGTATTGGTATTATAACGTTAGCAAGCCCTCAGCTCGAATACGCATCGAATCAGTGTTATAAGACATTGATATCATGAGCTATCTGTAGCTACTGCATATATAACGTTAATACAACGCCTCAGTGAATTATTTAGTTCAATGGGACATTTCGTTTTGAACGGTGAACTAACTTGTGTTAACGTGAGCTAACAGGTAGCATACACGTCTCTAGTACTAGACTTTGTGGAGCGTTTGTTGATGTCAGGAGCTATCGGTAGCTGGCCGACTAGATACCGTTCGGTTAGACAATGCCCCATCATGTATTAAACTAAAAGTGAATAGTTGACTGGGTCATTTTGTAACGGTAGCTAAGCTAACGTTAGCTCAGGGAGACGCCGACAGCTCCCGTGTCCCGTCCCACTAGACTACTAGACCCGTGTTTACATGCGTGCGGTAGGGGCTGGCACGCCCACTGCGCGAAGCCTCCTAAATAACTTTTTCCAGTTCGCACATATCTATTATCTATGACTAATTCTATCTATTTTTAGGGGCAAATGCCAGTGAAATAGTCGCGCTGTGGTTACATGACGTCATTGCTATTTTAGAGCTGCACTACCGGTTACACGGTATACTCAAAATCCATACCGTAGAGCAAATTCATACCGTTTATACCGTATACCGTTTATACCGTCCACCCCTACTTCAGGTTGTACTTTAGTTCGTATATTTTGTATAGCGTTTGGCCTTTATTATTTTTTTTATTCTGTGTGAAGCACAACCTCAGGGGCTCATACAGAACCAAGTATTTCACTGTAATGTATTTTATACGTGACAAATAAAACTAGGGCTGGGCGATATGGCCAAAACAATTGATCTCCGATTAAAAAAGAAAATATCCGATTTCCGATTTTAATAGATTTTTTTTCTCTTGAAAACTATCAAATCATTCAAATAACCTTTGTTTTTATTTGACACAAATTATTAAACCAAGATGAATTTCCCTATTGGGATTGAAGTGCAAACCTAACTTTCACCAAAAAAAAAATATATGAACCCTTTATTCGCCAAGGACGAGTTTCCATGTCATTCTCCGCCATGCGTAATCTGCCAATGACGCCGTAAGGCGTCTTTGAGATCAATATTTCAAAAATCTGTGATGGCAATCATATTTTACCCACGGAGTCTTGAGATCCCCCGTTGATCTCCTCTCAACTCTCCAACAGTTCAAGAGCGCCATCTGGTGGCCGATCGTCGGATCGCCCAAACAGGAAATGAGCGGCAGGAAGTGGTGCTCATCCATATTCGGTCCGGCCACTCGCCATCGTTCGCGGGACTCGAGCTCGACACAATGGATAGCGATCCGTTGCCAATAACTCGATAAACAACATGATTTTTGGACGTATATACTATTATACAACCTGGAAATGGATCGCATATATCAACATCCCATAATAGCAATCTTTTTGCTCCACGCTCATCACCAAACGCTACGAGGAGACTGGGGTGAGTTTCAGCCTGTTTGTTTACCATTTTCGATACAAACTGCTATGATCAATATATCACCCATACTACATGATTCATTTAATGTCGGCCATGGACTTATAACCCCCCCCCCCCCCCCCCCCTCCGGTCACCAGCTGATGATGAGGCAAGACGTTTAGGACCTTGTGCAATTGAAAGTTTTATTATGACGTCAATCGGTATCAAACTACTTTTGATGATCTAATAATGTATTTAGAGCTATAAATCACGTTCTGCAGAATGCTGCAGAAAACGATAAAAACATATTTATACTTTAGACCGTATTTTAGTATGAATATGTGAATGAAAAAGTAGAACGTTGATACATCCTAAACGATAGATAATTGACGTTGAATGGGCCATAGTAATGTCAATTTAGCAATACAATTTAAAAAGTTATAGCCCTGCAAAGGGGAACTTCTCCATAGACAAATAGAGCTGGCAGAGGACGGTATAAGGATGTACATAAGCGTGGCAGAGAAAGGGTTAATAGTGCAATAACTTGCTTTTTCACCAAACTTCACTTAAAACAAATAAAAGGTGCCCCTTGATCATCAAACAAGAATGAATTTCCCTATTGAGATTAATAAAGTGCAAATCTAACTTTCACCAAACATCACTCAAAATAAAAGGTGACTAAAAAAAATTAATAAGTGAACGGGTTAACCCTTTGTCGCGTAGTAGTGAAAGGTTAACCTTCTGTATAGCCCCTTTCGTGACTGTGATGCACGCCAACAAGGTTTGGCCGAGTGAATCCAGTCCCTTGCTCCTCAGTAGGAAACCACCCTAGATTTACTCTGAAGAACTGTTCGGACACGAAACGTTCGTTATACAAGTATCGCAGAGAAATTTCAAAGGTACTCACAGTTGCACGAGGGTCTTGGACAGAGAATTGCAATGGTTTGAAAGCTCGGCGTTGCTAATAAACATTTTAAATATTTTTTATAAACGTGTAAACATCACCAAGACGGCAGTGCGGCTCTGCAGATATACCCTACTCCTCATTGGGGCATTCGGGGGGAGAGCAGCCATACGTTCTTCGCCGTTTACACGTTTATAAAAATTATTTTAAATGTTTATTAGCAACGCAGAGCTTTCAAACCATTGCGATTTTCTGTGAGTACCTATGAAATTTCTCTGCGATACTTGTATAACGGACTTTTCGCGTCCGACCAGTTCTTCAGAGTAAATCTAGGGTGGTTTCCTACTGAGGAGCAAGGGACTGTGGATTCACTCGGCCAAACCTTGTTGGCGTGCATCACTACCTTCTGTAGTGTGGTCATGAAAGGGTTAACCATGGTGTGGCGCGGTAGGGTTAAAGGAGCAGCACCCACCTCATGCTCCTTCTCCTGCAGCACAAGGACGATGTCCCCGGGCTCCACCTGGGGCGCCTGGTCAGCCTCCCCTCCAAAGGTGATCTTCTGACTGTGCTTCATGCCCTTGTCCACGTGCACCTCCAAGATCTTCACCTCCTTTATCACTTTCTTTCCTTCACACTTTTTACAGCGATCCTTCTCGCTTATCACCTCACCTGGGGGGGGGGTTAGAGTCAATGCAAATTTTAAATAAATAAATTAAACATAATAATAATAATAATAAAAAAAAAACAGTTGCTATGTATCCCATCATCTACAAGGGACCAGAATTGCGTCTGGAACTGATGAGTCAATATCCCAATAGGTAGTTATTTTAGTTTTTTTTTTAAAGCAAGTTTTGTTAAGAAAGGCGACCCCGTGGCCAACGATGGACTCGTCACTGTCTCGTTAACCGTCAGTCATCCCTTTCATGTTTCATGAGGTAATTACGAGTAACTACAAGTCGAGTGCATTTAATGATAATCACCGGCTAGTAGATTATAATCTCATGTCGTTTGCAGACCGAAAGATTCCGCTCGTAAGGACTATTATGAAAATGGGCATATTGCTAATCAGGATATGAAAATGCAAATGAACGCCATATATCCCTCAACTGAGGTCATCGCTAGTTTCCAGAATAATAATGTGCAATGAGTCAGTATGTCCCTTACCTTCTCCATTACAGTCAGTACAGACCGACTGCATCTGTTGGACCATGCCCGGGGCCAGCTGTCTGATCATGATGCGCATACCACGCCCCCTACAGGTCACACACTTCTGTACAGCACCCGTCTTCCCTCCTTGCCTGCAAACACACACACACACAAAGAGATGTATGGGCGGACAGGTAGGGAGGAATAAATTGTGCAAATGGCTTTCAAACGCGGGTGGAACTAAAACATGTCAACATATTTGGGGAATACACACATTTCCTATCTTCCCCAGTCAGACGAGAAGATTGATAAAGGTAATCTATGTACATCCAGTGCAGAGAGAGAGGACTGGGTGCGTGCTAGCCTAGCTTAGCCCAGTGCAGAGAGAGAGGACTGGGTGTGTTCTAGCCTAGCTTAGCCCAGTGCAGAGAGAGAGGACTGGGTGTGTTCTAGCCTAGCTTAGCCCAGTGCAGAGAGAGAGGACTGGGTGTGTTCTAGCCTAGCTTAGCCCAGTGCAGAGAGGGGACTGGGTGTGTTCTAGCCTAGCTTAGCCCAGTGCAGAGAGGGGACTGGGTGTGTTCTAGCCTAGCTTAGCCCAGTGCAGAGAGAGGACTGAGTGTGTTCTAGCCTAGCTTAGCCCAGTGCAGAGAGAGAGGACTGGGTGTGTTCTAGCCTAGCTTAGCCCAGTGCAGAGAGAGAGGACTGGGTGTGTTCTAGCCTAGCTTAGCCCAGTGCAGAGAGAGAGGACTGGGTGTGTTCTAGCCTAGCTTAGCCCAGTGCAGAGAGAGAGGACTGGGTGTGTTCTAGCCTAGCTTAGCCCAGTGCAGAGAGAGGACTGGGTGCGTTCTAGGCTTGGCAGATTGCTCCACTACTACAAGCTCCATTTGCATGTTCAAATATTGCGTCGGTTACTATGCTTGAGTAAATTGTAATGAACCAAAAGGAGAATATAAATTATTCGTTTTTTCCCCCTCAAGTGAAAAATTGCCACTGAGCTCATTCAGCACCTTCTTGAGATCAAGTGTATATATAATAAAAAAAAAATTTAAATTTAAAAATTTAAAATTAAAATAAAAAAAAACTAAGCAAATGAACAAAGGGCAATTGATTTATGGGTTTTTTTGTAGATCCCGTACTGAATTTTGCCATCCGGACACATAGTTTGAAACAGGGTTTGAAATTAAAGGGGGCTTGGGGCAAAATGCCCTCACAAATTGACCAAATGCCCTCGAAAATCAGTTAAGGGGGGCAAAAAAAGGCCCCGACAGTTTACCAATTATATATATATATATATATATATATATATATATACAGAGAACAAAATAAGCACCCGCAAAGCGCCAATGGTGGGCAGATTTGAACAAAATAATCATGTAAAATAAAGGACAGTCGCCTTTTTGCAGCCCTCAATCTCTCCTATTCAAAGAAAAAGAGGGACTGTTAGATCCAATCACCAAGTGCACCTTGACCATATGGAACAGAGTAGTAAAAACACACAAATTGGAGAAGCAGTCAGGGGTTCTGAGATGGGTAGCACATGACAAGAGATTCAAGCCAGGGAGGTTGGACCATGGATTCAGAAGGTGGGAGAGGGGGGGGGGGGGGGGGGGCAACAGCGATATGCAGAATGATAAGAGAAGGGGGAAATGCAAACCCTACAAAAATTAAGGAGAAATTTGGACTAGAAAACAGGGACCACTTCAGATATCTACAGGTTAGAGATTACTACAATAAAGAAATAAGAGGAGACAAGGACGAAAAACAGAATGGAATAATCAAGATGATAGTGTGGGCATACGAAGGGGGGAAATGAAGGGTAATTTCGGCACTGTACCAGGCTATAATGAACAGCAAGGGACACACAACCGATTATATAAGGGAGAAATGGGAGAGAGAATTAGAGATAGAAATAACAGAGAAGGAATGGGGTAGCATATGCGAACAAACTTAACTTTTTGACTTACCAGCCATTTGGCTGGTAGATTTTTACCAGTACCAGCCGGGCAGATTTTTTACTAGCCAAAAATTATAAATAGCTTTTTAGTATATCGCCATGTGTTATTATTACATATAATACTCTCATATGCTATTTTCAATTAATATCATAAACAACATAAGGAATATTAGCATAATTTTGAGTGGACTGAAGGAATGAGTCAGTGTTAATAGTTTTAAATGCAAATAATTTATTGAAACATAGACGTGGGGTCGGGACACACATTTTATTTCTATTTTTTTAACTGTTTTAACCATGTAGTGTAGCACTTTGGGATCCCAGTGAACAAAAAGTGCATTACAAATCCAATCTATTATTATTATTATTATGTGTGGCTGCCGCCCTGGCGGACATCTGTGCTCTACTGAGTGCACCTTTCTAGTCTAGAGAGAGAGCGCCGATTCCCGGTAGCTGAACAGGGTTGCATTTTGTCAACACAAGTTGGAACCCTGGAGGAAGCGATATAAGGAAACGAATTGCTCCGCTAATAATCGCTCATGTTGACCCCGCCCCCAAGTCGCTCTCCGCTCGCTCACCTTGAATCGAGCGCTCCCCGCGTCACATCGCTCGGCAGATTTTTTTTTTTTGGAGCATGGTGTAAATTAGCTCAAACTACAACAGTCTACACCCCCTGGGCCCCTTAACAATTGTTTGTATTGAGCCGCATTGTAATTGTACCCATTCTGCAATGTTAAATAACGTTGTTTATCCATTCACTAGCTCTATTAAGCGATGATAGCTAGCCTAGCCACAATGCTATGGTCGCTGCCATTAACGTTAGCATGTAAGCTAACGACAACAACAATGGCGTCAAAACAGGATGTGAGTGACAAAGCCTGAACAGGATATCACAGGTTCACCCTTCTCATTGGTTGAAAATGGCCTTCATGTTTGTACATCGCCATCTGTTGATTTGGCATTGTACTACATGTATATTACATCAGTGTTAAACCACTGTGAGCGGCCTGGAGGGTGTGGATTGGAGCGGAGGAGAAGCGGTAGATGCAGTGTATTTTGTTAGCCGCCAGGTGGCGGGCAGACCTTAAATTCTAATCGCCAAAGAATAAATCTACAAGCCAGTGGCGCTGGGCGTGTGTAACTATTTTGTACCCTGTGCGAGGTACAGCACTCAACGACAGGATCAAGGGTATGGAAACCAAAAATGCAAATAAAAATTGTTAAAAAAAAAAAAAAACACCACGGCTTTGTCAGATGAAAAGGATGAGACCTGACAAAAGAAAGTTTCCAGAGCAGTGGAATAAAAAAAAATGTATCCACTTTCTCATTATTTTTCTCAAATCCCAATTTCGTGATTCGAATTCTTCCCTCCCCTGTCTTGAACGTTGCTAGACTATGCCTCCCACTGGTCGGCTGTAGTGAGGATAGAAGCCTTGCATCACGTGTCCCCTCCAGTACACGAGGCAGCCTGTCGCATCTTTTCACCAGACAGCTCGAACTCTGTGACAAGGATTAACGCGTGGGAGGCTCACGCTGCCCCCGATACTTCCCGTTTCTGCTGTACAGGAGTCACCCAACCGACCTGTAGGAGTCGCTGTCCACAACGTCAAATCCCCACCCACCGGCTTTCCCACCCACTAACACTGCCAATTGTGTTAGTATGACAACCGGCCAAGCCGGGCTCGATATCAGCATCTCCTGCATTAGTGGCGTGCGCCTTGCCCACTGCGCCACTCAGCCACCCAGAGCAGTGGAAGTTTGAAGATAGTTTCAAGAGACTGGCTAGGCTACAGTATGATGTGGGGGCTGTAGACAGTGGCGAGTTGTTAACTTGTTCCGTGTGCCGCAAGTATGTCAAAAAGAAAAGTTTGTCATTGTCGTGTTACTTCACAGTACAAATACGTGAGTCCTCTGCTGTGGTTGTGAGTAGGGCTGACCTTCGAAGCTTTTTTTGGCAATCGAAGCTTCGGGGCCGAGCTTCGATTTTAATTCGAAGCTTAAAAAAAAAAAAAAAAAAAATTATTTTATTATTTTGTTTATTTAATTTTTTTTTATCTTATGTTGTGGGACTTGTACAGCACTTTGGTAAACTTTGTTGTTACTTGTTTTTTAATTAAATTTAGATGTATCACTTTGGAAGGTGTTCGGCTGTTGTCCGAATACTAGTGAACATTGAAAAATAAAGGCACAACATTTAGAGACGTCCCCGTCGTAGCGTTCTGGTGCGGAGACATGGGGCTCCCTGTACGGGGGCGCGACAGGTGGGGTAGGCTGGGCTGTGATGTATGCATCAAAACGGTTACATTGTTTGTCTCGCTCCCGCAGAGCTGAGCGTGAGAGCGCGGAGTTGGGCAGTGGTCTCCTCTAGTGAACGAGAGTGTTGTTATAATAATAATAATAATTATTATTATATCACGTATCTCAGCACCCCCGCCGCTGACCGAGTTCCCGCGGGGCCCTGCTGATGACTTCTTCGTCGACATGTCTGCTGCACACGTCCTTGTTGTTTTCAACACAGATAATCTCCACATGCTTGTTGTAGAGAGGTGGAGTCGAGGCGCCGCTTACTTTCGTTTCATTGGAATGGAGGCGCAAGATTTGAGGAAAAAAATAAAAACTATTTTTTTTTTAAACTTCGCTTTTTTTTGTGCGAAGCTTGTGCTATCGAACGAAGCTTCGAAGTATTTAAGACAGCCCTAGACATCACCATCACTTTCATACCAACCGTGCCCTTATTGGATTATTTATGTTGACGAAACTGATTAGTTATATTCATTAAAGAAAGTGTATCTATTTAATAAAAGAAAAAGACTAATTTAATCAGATTAATCACTTTATTCAAATTGAGGATTTTTTTTTTAATGAAGTAAATATGTTTTTTTGTAGACATTCAAAGCTTCGTTCGAATACTTCAATCGAAGCTTCGAATGTTTAAAAATGACAATTCGGTACAGCCCTACACACAGGTGTATCTCTATCGCCCCTCCCGTACCTGCCCCTTGACCCCGAGTACGGTGGCTTGTACACTCTGTCGTATAACACACACATTAACATAACACCACAGTCATCGGTAGTAAATCAATGAGATTGTGGACTCGATGAGGACATGATTGAGGAGGTTTAAGTTAGGTTTACAAAACGTTCACATTTTATTATGTTGTTAAATCCTGCAAAGCGGCTAGAGTGAGGAGTCTGATGATTAGGTTAAGTTACAATTTAAGCTTAAGATTGACTTGTATTGAGTAATCAATCATCAATCAATATATTAAAATAATTTGCTTAAAATGTTACTCTGGCCTCTTATTTAAGTGTGTATTCTTTATCTACTTGAACGTAATACCTTATCTACCTGAAATGTACTGACATTTTTTATATATATGCGACACAAATTCGTTTTAGAATTTTTGGCTGGTAAAAAATCTGCCTGGCTGGTAGTGTGCACGGAGCAGTTTGCGTGGATGTTTTTGTTGGCGGGACGAAGACTAAAGAAATGCAGCGCTTTGCACCACCAGGACAGCCGCAGCCACAAAATGAGGTCATTAATTGAGTTGTATTTTTTAAATGATAAGGATGTTGTTTTTTAAATTCTTTTTTAGCATTTTTACAGCTTTATTGGTCACGCAGGACCGACAGAGGAGAGGGCGAACGGGAGGCGTGTTGCTTATTAACAGCGGAGGAGTGCAAGAATGTGACAATGTGACCGCGGCAGCGCGAGAGCGGCAGTGCGGAAATAGGCTGTCTATTGCCATTCTCTAAGACAAACGCTAACCTTAACCAGCTCCTTAACAGCGCCTAAACTTAACCCTTCTAACCTTAACCAACTCCGAAACAATGCCTAACCTTAACCATGCCTAACCTTAACCATAGAAAGAATATTGCCATTCTCTAAGACAAACTCTAACCTTAACCAGCTCCTTAACAGCGCCTAAACTTAACCCTTCTAACCTTAACCAACTCCGAAACAATGCCTAACCTTAACCATGCCTAACCTTAACCGGCGAAAGAATACACGTTAAAAAAAAAAAAAAAATGGGATTCGAACTTGTCACCAACGGACCGCAGCGCTGCCAGGTGAGCTAAGCTTCGAATGAAAATCATCGCGGATTACGGCTACATAATGCCGCAAGCTCTGCGGCTGCCGCGCCTGCCGCGGGGCGTGTCGCAGCCAATCATGGAAAACGCGGAAGCACTCGGCAGCACTCCTCCGCTGTTAATAAGCAATAAGCGAACGGGAGAGGTGGGGAACTTGGGAAGACATGAGACAAATAACGACAGGAGCTGGGATCGAACCCGCGTAGGTGCGCAAGGCACCATGGTATGCGCCACGAGGGCGCCCCAAATGATAAGGATGTTTAATAACCTTTTTCATCATAAAAGTTCAGTGCCCCCGAAATACAAAAAAGGGGGGAAAAAAGTTTATTTCTAACCCTGGTTTGAAATATGAATATAGAATATCAGTAAGGATGTCCCGATCACGGTTTTTTGCTCCTGATCCGATCCCGATCATGTGATTTTGAGTATCTACCGATACCGATCCGATCACTTTTTTTTTTTCAACAAACATGACCATGTTCACGTCTTAAACCCATACTGAGGCCTTAGTTTTGGTTTTAAATTGCATATCATCATTCATTTATTTATTGTCACACAGAGCAGAAGAATTTTGCCAAAACAAACCAATAGTATCCAGCTGCAGAACGGCAGACCAGCCACACTATCAGACCCAAACGCATTTCCTTTGATTTAATTATACATCAAATGATTTATGTTAAGGATTGCAATGCCTCGCTTGAATGAAGTTAACTTTTCACCTGGATAACGTCAACATTCAGGGTGAATGTAATGTGAGAAATTGGGATAAAATTAAATAAAAAATAAATTGTATTTTGTATTAAAACTAAGGCCTCAGTATGAGTTTAAGACGTGAACATGGTCATGTTTGTTGAATAAAAAAAAAAGTTAGAAAAAAAGTAAGAAATCCCGATTATTATTATTTTGCCGATTCCGATCTTCGGAAAATCACGTGATCGGGACGCGTGTAGCTTTATGCCAAGCAAGCAGTGCAAAAATTTACCGTAGTGGCGTGCAGTAATGCGCCTTTCATTTTCCGCCGCCCAGCGCCCAGGTCGCGCGGAAATAGGCTGTCTATTGCCATTCTCTTTGACAAACTCTAACCTTAACCAGCTCCTTAACAGCGCCTAAACTTAACCGTTCTAACCTTAACCAACTCCGAAACAATGCCTAACCTTAACCTTAACCATAACCATGCCTAACCTTAACCATAGAAATTATATTGCCATTCTCTTTGACAAACTCTAACCTTAACCAGCTCCTTAACAGCGCCTAAACTTAACCGTTCTAACCTTAACCAACTCCGAAACAATGCCTAACCTTAACCTTAACCTTAACCATGCCTAACCTTAACCGGCGAAAGAATACACGTTAAAAAAAAATCACGTTAAAAAATATTTTCGATGGGATTCGAACTCGCCAGCAAACGAGCCATAGGATCCACAGCCATGTGGCCTTGCCAATTGAGCTATTTCTAGATACTGAATAAGGGGCGGTGACTTATATATATTGAGCTCCGCTCGTGTCGAACCAAGGCGGGATCTCATGCGCATGCGCGGGCACCTCGCGCGAGCACGCCGGCGCACGCACGCACCTGAGCGAGCACGCCGCCGCCGGTGCACGCACGGTAGCATTTGTCTAAGCGGGGCCTGAAAAGAAGGGCGCTTTACCGCACTGGCGTGCGGTGACGAATGCGGAAGCATTTTTGCACTGCTTGCTTGGCATAAAGGAAAACGCGATCGGGACATCCCTAAATATCAGGGCTATAAATTACCTCATTATGGCCAAGTCATACATCTATGGATTCGGCCCATATCTTAGGGCTGGGCGATAAAACGATAACAATAACTATTGCGATAAATTATTTCCTAGAAATAAACATGAAACGTGGTCGCAAAGTTTCGATATATCGATTTTCCAAGCTTGGATATGAGCACACGCACTAACAACCAATCAGTGAAGGAGATGGCCGACAGCGGAAGGAGACCTCTGGGTAGAGAGGTAGGACTCAAGTAGTAAACAAGGCTGGCTAGGATAATTAGCTTGCACGGCGCTATTTTATAGTTTACGTGCCGAGTGGTTGTGTGGCGTGAATTCTGAGGCCACGGTTATAGTAGTGTGGGGTATACGGTGGACGTCATTGCAATGTATTGGGGCGGAACAGAGTATTTTAGGGTGATATTTAGTACATTGGAACAAGGCTGGCTAGGATAATTAGCTTGCACGGCGCTATTTTATAGTTTACGTGCCGAGTGGGTGTGTGGCGTGAATTCTGAGGCCACGGTTAAGAGTAGTGTGGGGTATGCAGTGGACGTCGTTGCAATGTATTGGGGCTGAATGGAGTATTTTAGGGTCATATTTAGTACATTGTCATGGGATACACCGCTTGCTCTGGCTAACTGCTAACGTGCGCGGACTGATGACAACATCAACTCGAGACATTCGCAGCAGCAAAACAAGTCTATTAATAGCCCGTCCATCGGCGCCGGGCATAAGAAGTTAATTAAACTTGACAGACATATCGACGATAATTATCGATAGAGTTATATGAAAATAATTTTATAATTTTATCGCGATAACGTTTTTGGCCATATCGCCCAGCCCTACCATATCTCCTATTTCCAATGGCAGAGTTCAATCTGGATTTAGTACCACAGTGCAGCAAAGACCGTGAAGGAAATCTACAGTTTGCCGTCGCAACACATTTACAGCCATCTGTCGGCGTCACGCTGTGTTATCGTCTCTCAACCAACACATCGGCTGAAAGCTAGAATGGCCACCGCTTGACCCATTATGTACTTCCAATTGGTTATAAAACCAATCTTGACCAAACAAGATAGACAATAGCACTCTGTGTGATTCTTCCTGTTTGGATTTCCAGGGTGTTTCCTTTCAAAAGAAGCCAGACTTGTGCATCTGCTACAAATGGTTCCCGAATAGCGTCCAATTTACTTTCAGTATGCAATAGACAGGCATTTTATGCTAAATTTGCAGGACTGTTAAATGGTAAATGGCTGCATTTATATAGCGCTTTTATCCAAAGCGTTTTACAATTTATTTCTTACATTTTACCCATTCACTCACAATGATGGCAGAGGCAACCATGCATGGTGGCAACCTGCACATCGGGAGCAATTCGGGGTTAAGTGTCGTGCTCAAGGACACTTCGAGACGCTGCCCGAGAGGAGCGGGTATTGAACCGGGAACCTCCAGATTAACCAGACCTCCTGAGCCATGAAGTTTCCGCCCCTTTGTCACTCAATCTACAACCAGGAATAACACAAGCTCAACATGTAACAACAGGCTGGCTGATCAAGTTGACTCAAAAACAGACTTACCCGTTGCAAGTGCTACACAGAACATTCTTGCTGAGTTGTAGTTTGGTTGTTTTCCCATTGTACAGGTCTTCCAGGGACACCCTTTTGGGAGGAAAAACAACAACAGCATGTCAAAGATAGAGTCAAAGGACAGATGTTTGGAATATTTATGCCAATGACCGAGGATTAGGGATGTCCGATATTATCGGCATCGGCCGATATTGGCATTCAAATGTAATATCGGAAATTATCCGTTATCGGTTTTCAAAAGATTATAATTTTTTTGTTTACATTTATTTAACCTTTATTTACCCAGGCAAGCAAGTAAGAACAAATTCATATTTTATTTATTGTCAAAAGTATGCATAATGTTGTGTTAATTCCACGACAAGAGATATGTAATGTTAATTACCTGAAATTATAAAAAAAATTGGATGGGGGGAAACCCTGTATCGGTTGATATCGGTATCGGAAATTAAGAGTTGGACAATATCGGATATCGGTAAAAAAAAAAGCCAATACCGAACATCCCTACCCAGGATACAATCAAATATTTTCCAAATACAAAACATTTTTTTCTTCTTTTCAGCCATTGAGCGACGGTCAGATCAGAAACTCTCGTCTTACTTGAGTGGATGCACCATGTCCTCGCCTCTTCGCCGGCCCCCGTTCCTGTTGCGCGCACTCTGGCCGCCCATGAAGCCGAACAGGCCGCCGCCGAAGATGTGAGAGAAGATGTCGTCCATCCCCTGGCCACCGCCGCCTCCCTCCCGCAGGCCTTGTTCTCCATATCGATCGTAGAGCTCCTTCTTTTCTGGGTTGGTTAGCACCTCGTATGCAAAGCTGATTTCTTTGAACTGCGTTTTTGGGGGGGGGGGGGGGGGGGGGGGGGAAATGCGATGCAATGTGATGCAACTTCACTGTGCCGGGTAATAAAGAGCCTGCATGCTTTCGTAACGCAGGATACATGCCGGTTAACTGCAGAAGCTGGCACATACTTGCCCACAAGTGGACAGCGAGAGGCATTTATATTGAGACCTTTAGGTCCAGATATTCTTGGCAGTGTTGAATCTAGTAATATACCTGCGCCCAATGTGCCTCCTTGTTTGAGACCATCCATCACCAAAAGCCACGAATCTCCATGTCTCTGCGTGTATGCTGAAGACTGTTCTTGCGTCATTCATATTCAGAGTTTAATTCTGAATTCATATGGCATGACATACAAAGCCTTTGGCAGATACATGCAAACACTGGGTAGGCAAAGTGGATACAAGTGATCTCAGTGAAAAGTATTATATAAATGCCCCATTTACCATTTATCAGTTACTGGGCACAGCAAAGTATAATTTAGCTCGTTTGTGCAGGTTAAAAATAATGAAATGTTGTTATTCAGACTTCAGAGTGACAGAATATCACAACCACAGGCCTATTGGACATTTGTAAAAAAGTTTGTTTATTTATTAAGTTAATATAAAACCGTGTTTAGAAAATGTTTGAGTTTGGTAATAAATACATGCTTTTGATTTCTTTAACCTCTTACCTCATTGACCGCCACGCTCTAAGTGCGCGAGAGGGCGCTAGAGCGCCACCGCTTTAATCAATGGGAGGACTGGGAGATTTGCGAGTGCTTAAAATATATCTTAAATTATGGCTATGGGTCTAATACACCCGTCGATTATCAATGAGTTGCTTGCAGTCAACATGTACAAAACAGAGTTTTTTTCATCTGTACATTTCCGTTTTATACCGTTTTGAATACGAGTATAGTTTGTGATTTCTAGTAATTCCAGAGAAAGACGCGATAATAGCCCTTTAGTGGAATACACAAAACACTGTCATTTTTCGGCTGATTAGCGAATCTTCCTGAAATCAAAGCTAGATCACCATTATCCTTCCTTGTGCATACATGAAATGGCCCTCGTAGCGCCCCCCCCCCCCCCACCCTGCACCAAACGGAAAACAGCCATACATACACACAGATACAGCGTAGATCGGGGTAGAAATACATATCAGATCAACGATCAAATGTATATATAGTAATGTTCTTACCTTGTATCTGATGTAATGCAAAATAAATAATCCAATTATCTGATCGCCATTTGAAGTACTGGGCGCGGAGGTCCGTGCCACGTTCAACAGCATTGCATATAATAATAATAATAATAATAATAACTTTATTTGTATAGCACTTTTCATACAGAGGTTGCAGTTCAAAGTGCTTCACAACAGTAAAAAATACAGGCATAAGCGAGCATAAAAAGATAGACGGGTAGAATCACAGTGTTTCACATTAGGATCTAGCATCCCAATAGGCTCTCCGCTTACAGTTTTCAGTAACACAAATAGTAAAAATAGTTTAAAATGATTCAGTTTAAAAATAGTCAAAAAATTATAAAATAGAACGGACATAAAAAATACAGGCATGAGCGAGCATAGCAAGATATGGCAAATCACAGTGTTTCACATTAGGATCTAGCATCTTAATAGGCTCTCTATTCAGGAATACTCCTGTAGTTCATGAACAAATAATCACAGTGTTTCACATTTGGATCTGGCAAATAATAAGAATAAAATGATTCAGTTTAAAAATAGTCATAAATAATCCTGTATGCATCGTTGTTTAGTGTGTATGTGTGTTTATTGTGTTGTGTGTGTGTGTGTGTGGTTGTACTTCAGCTACTACTACTCTACAACTACCACTCCAGGACACAGTTAACCTAGATCTACTCTACTCTACAACTACCACTCCAGGACACAGTTAACCTAGATCTACTCTACTCTACAACTACCACTCCAGGACATAGTTAACCTAGATCTACTACTACTACAGCTACTACTACTCTACAACTACCAGGACACAGTTAACCTAGATCTACAACTACAACGCTACAACTACTACTACTCTACCAGGACACAGTTAACCTAGATCTACTACTACTCTACAACTACCAGGACACAGTTAACCTAGATCTACAACTACAACGCTACAACTACTACTACTCTACCAGGACACAGTTAACCTAGATCTACTACTACTCTACAACTACCAGGACACAGTTAACCTAGATCTACAACTACAACGCTACAACTACTACTACTCTACTCCAGGACACAGTTAACCTAGATCTACTCTACAACTACCACTCCAGGACACAGTTAACCTAGATCTACTACTACTCTACCAGGACACAGTTAACCTAGATCTACAACTACAACGCTACTACAACTCGGTGTGTGTGTGTCTGTGTGTGACTGTGTGTGTGTGTGTGTGTGTGTGTGTGTATGTCGGTGTGTGTGTCTGTGTGTGTGTGTGTATGTGTGTATGTCGGTGTGTGTGTGTGTTTGTGTGTGATTGTGTGTGTGTGTGTGTGACTGTGTGTGTGTGACTGTGTGTGTGTGCGTCACAACCCGCAGTGTTTCACATTTGGATCTAGCAATAAATAAGAATAGTTTAAAATGATTCAGTTTAAAAATAGTCATCAGTAAGAAGTAAAAAGTGCAATAACCGACACATGAGTTTGATAGGCAGTGTAAAAGAGTAGGCAGGGTAAGAATAAATACAAGTTGTGTCAGGATATCCCTGATGTTTCCTCTTGCCACTAGGTGGTAGCAGATAACTATCAGTGAAATGCCTGAGCAAAGAGATAGGTTTTAAGCTGTCTTTTAAAGATGTCTAGCGAGTTGGCTTCCCTGATGTTTTGGGGTAGTTTGTTCCATAGTTTTGGGGCATAGTTGATAAAGGCTGCATTACCGATCCTCTTTTGACTGCTTCTGGGAGCCTCTAGTAGTCCAGCAGCTGATGATCGCAGTGTTCTTGCTGGTGTGTAATTTATTAGAGTGTTGGCGATGTAGCTAGGTCCCTGTCCATTTAGAGCTTTGTATGTAAGGAGAAGGACCTTAAAGTCAATTCTAAATGTTACGGGAAGCCAGTGTAAAGCGGCTAGGACTGGACTAATGTGCTCTCTCCTTTTGGTTCTAGTTAGCAGTCGGGCTGCAGAGTTTTGGATTAGCTGAAGCCTCTCTGTGGTTTTCTTAGGGAGACCTGTGAAAAGTGCATTACAGTAGTCTAACCGGCTAGATATGAATGCATGAATTAGCTTCTCAGCATCGTTCTGATTAATAAATGGTCGTACTTTTGCTATATTTCTGAGATGGAAGAACGATGTTTTCGTCACTTTGCTAATATGAGAATTGAAGTTCAGTTCTGAATCTATGATAACCCCAAGACTAGTGACCTCAGATTTGATCCAAGGGGTTAGTCCCCCCAGGTTCTTTATTAATGTTTCTTTTTTAGTTTTGGAGCCGATAATTAGAATTTCAGTTTTGTTCTCGTTTAGTTTCAGGAAGTTCTTACTCATCCATTTATTTATTGACAGTAAGCAGTCTGTAATGGAGCTAATCGCTGTATCATTTGGTTCAGCAGATATGTACAGTTGTGTATCATCCGCATAGCTATGGAAATCTACATTATGTTCTCTGATGATATCACCCAGCGGTAACATGTAAAGGGAGAAGAGTAAAGGACCTAAGCAACTCCCTTGTGCAACTCCATAGTTGTTGTCGTATATATCAGACATGTGATCTCCTAGTTTAACATAGAATTTCCTCCCTCTGATGTATGTTTTAAACCAGCCCAGCACATGGTCTGAGAAACCGACATGGTTTTCAAGACGATCGATTAGAATATCATGATCGATTGTATCAAATGCTGCACTGAGATCCAACAGGATAAGGATGGAGATCTTATTCTCGTCAGAGTTTAGTCTGAGGTCACTGATTATTTTGGTGAGGGCAGTTTCAGTGCTATGATATTTTCTGAATCCTGACTGAAATTCTTCTAAGATGTTGTTTTCTTCAAGAAAGGAATTTATTTGAACTGAAACTATCTTTTCAAGTACTTTACTAATGAATGGTAGGTTGGATATTGGACGATAATTTGCCATTTCATTACTATCCAAGTTAGGTTTTTTTAGTAATGGCTTTACAACTGCTGTTTTAAAGGCATCCGGGAAAATACCAGTCCTAAGGGAAGTGTTTATGATATCTAGCACAGGGCTTGAAACACTATTAAATACCCGTTTGAAGAAAGCTGTAGGTATAGGGTCAATGTCTGAGGTGGAGGAGTTACATTCTGAGACAGTTTTGCAGAGTACATCTAATGTGATGCATGTGAAACTTCTCATGGTTACATTGCACGGTTTGCCGCAATCAACTTTATTTCCATCATGAGTAATGCTGGCCCTGATCAAGGTTATTTTGTTGTTAAAGAATAGTGCAAGTTCTTCACACTTAACCGTTGATGACTGAGGAGGTGTAGGGGCAGTGTTGAGTAGTACATTAATAGTGGAAAAGAGGATTCTGGAGTTTCCAGCATTTTCTGTAATGATTTTAGAGAAGTAATCTTTTCTTGCTAAGCGGATGGTTTTATTATAAGCAGTTAAAGCATCTTTGTATATATCACAGCATATGGTGGTTTTTGTTTTTCTCCATTTTCGCTCCGCTGCACGACATTTCCTTTTTTCTTTGTTGACCGTATTATAGTTTAACCAGGGCGAGGCTCTAGTTTTCTTCTTTTTCGTTTTTAATGGGGCGACAGAATTTAATATAGATGACATTGCATCATTGAGATTTTCTACCATTTCATTTAGAGAGCTGTCATGATTGTGTGGTTCATGTAGTCTGATAAGATCAGAGGGGGGGGGCTCAAGCGATGGCGAGTTAACCCGACTATCATCGTGACTGCCGTTGAATGAGTCAACGTTCCGCCCTTGGGACGTCGCAGCACATTTGCCCTCATTTGATGATGTCCCGCTGTAGGCTCCGTTAGTACAGTTGGTTGTTTTCAGCATTTTATGCGCATAATCTGTTATTTAGTTATGCCTATTGCACATTTTCATCGACATAAGTAAATTTTTTAGTTTTTGTTTATTTCTTAAAGGGGAACTATCTTATAAATGGCCTTTTTGAGTGTTTAGCATTGTTTCCTAGCTATGTGAACTTATATTAATATGATCTATGTCTCAAAATTCTCATATTGGCGCATTCTTCCAATTCTCCTCTCACAATATTCACCCTCACTGAACTGAGTCGTTTGAAAATGTGCCTATATGTGATGTCATATAGTCACTGCTGCATGTTAATGTTCAGCAGACGGCGCAGGCCACACAGTGGTTTAGGAGCCCAGGCTCAAAACAGCTCGAGATCTTGAGGTAGAAAAATGCTGTTTTTGAGGACTTGATTAGAAATACAAAACAATGAATAAAAAAAATATATATATTACAGAGGTGTTCCATAGACTCACAGGAATTGTGTAAAAGTGCCCAAATAGTGAAAGAAATAGTAAAATAGTTCCCCTTTAAGTTAATATAAAACCTTGTTTAGAAAATGTCTGTTTGTTAAATACATGCTTTTGAATTTTTTTAGTAGCAAGTGACTTTTATTTTTGCCACATATGCAGCTCGCCTGCTTAAAGTCGACACAAGTGTGTTTTAATGTCTAGGCCTCTACATTTCTATGTTTCATATGCCATGCACATGTTGTGAGAATGCAATATGTCGCTGCTGTGGAAATAAACCTTTTTATTGAGGAAACAAATACATTTGTTAGTTTGGTAAATTGGGTATTTTTTGTTACAATGAATTGATCGTTAACGTTATCAATAATCGAGTAAGGAACGTGCTTACAATTTGCAACCCCTAATATATATATATACACACAAAACATTCATAAATACAGGCAACATAAATTCTAATTATGGAACGTGTAGGTTAGTGTGGTGGGTGAGAGAAAAGAGTAATTAAACTAACATCTGTAAGAGGAAGGAACATAAAATATTTACCTTGTCTCCAGCATTAGGGTTTTTATCAGGGTGATATTCCTTGGCCAGCTTCCGGTATGCCTGAAGGTGAAGAGGAGGAGACATCTCAACACATGTCTCGTACAAGGATCGTCTTCACATCATCGTTATTTGCCTCAGGATGAACCTGCACTACTGGTAGCGCAAGGCTAGGGCTGCACGATTGTGGGAAATAACCGAATTGCGATTTTTCTGACAGATATTGCGATTGCGATTAAATTTGTGATTATATATATTTTTTTAATTAAGCAGCCCCACAGAGGTTTATTGTAAAATGCGGCTTGCATCTGGCCTACGCGGTGGGGCTTTTCGGGACACCGAGCCTGAAAATGTTTCTTTTTACCTGGGGATCGATACCGGTACCTTTTTTTCTGTACTTTACTCTCCCTCTCTGAAGTCTAAACTTCACAACACACAATCTAAAAACCCCTTACCTCCTCTCTCCCAAACTTCCTGGTTAAAAAAAATAAGAAACATTTTTCAAATAATTATTTCGCAATTTCTTTATTTTTGCGATTTGCTAATTGCATCATTCCAAATCGCGATTTCGATTTAAAATCAATTAATCGTTCAGCCCTAGCGCAAGCACACATGCCATGCAAACTGGAAACATTTTGAATGGCTATGTTACCTGGTTAGCTTAATACATAAGAGGGTAAAGTTGTATACAATTACAATATTTATATTTGTTTAAAGATTCACATGCTGAATTCAAGTCAAATACGCTGTTCAAAATGTCCTACACGTTAGTGTTACAGAGTGTGTAACCAGTTAAGTTATCTAGCTAACCAAAGACAACAAAGAGTTTAAAACAGTGTTTTCTAGGTCAACGTTACCTAACGCTACCTTGCAAAGAACGTACACTGACGAGTTGGCTCACAAAGACGCAACGGGGAAGACAACAGAACCAGGTTAATTTGCTCATTCGAGGTGGAAGAAGGATGCCAACTAACTTAATTAACATTGATTGAAAACTGTATTCACAGATTGCAGAATGGGTACAATACAGTACGGCTCAATACAATACACACAATTGTTAAGGGGATGCAGACCAGAGAAAGACTTTCGTCTTGTTTACATCAGGGTCCCCCATTTTCAATTCATGACATAGATATATATCTTGACATTTCTGACACACAGGTATAACGTTACAGTACTGTTACATTTGTGACATACAAGATATGCAAATATACAGTACTGTTATTATTTTTATTGATCTTTTTCCCCCCTCCTTTTTCCTCCGATTTTCTCCCATCCCAATGTTAGTCGTTATGCCAATTCCCAATCCCCTTCCTGGTTGCTGCGCACTTACCCCCCACAGTCGGTCTGGGAGAGTGGAGGCTACCACGTGCTTCCTCCGACACACGTCCAGCCAATCAACCGCTTCTTTTCACCTGGCAGCACGGATTCTCACTTAGAGGGCGTAGTGTGGGGAAGGATCACACTATCCCACTTAGATCCTATCCACGCTTAGCAGGCGCCCCGACCGAACTGTAGGAGTCGCTGTTTACAAACGCCCGGACCCACCCGCCAGCTTCTCCCACCCTCTAATACTGCCAATTGCATTAGTGTGAACGGCCAGCCAAGCTGGTGACAACCCCGGAGCTGTGAGCTGGATTCGAACAGGCGAATCCAGCCGCTCCGGGGTTGGTGACGAACGCAATCTCCGTTACGCCACCTGACCGCCCACAGTACTGTTATTCTAACAGAAAATATATACATACGAGGGGGAGGAAACTGTACATTAGGAGGGGGTGGTTTGTACATTTACGGGGGCCATACAGATAGATATACTATATGTAAGGGATAATGTATAGCTACGAGGTCATTGTCGCAAAATAATTGACCGACATGGAGTTTAGAACACTGAGGCGCCTCGCCGAGGTGTTTTAAACGTCAGTGAAGGTCAATTATTTTGCGACAATGACAGAGTATAGCTATACATTATCCCGCTTATTACATGGCTAACTTACTAACAATATACCCAATTCATTTTACACCATCGACAAGACGAGATCAATGCAGACGCAGTTGTTCTGTGGCTCTGTCAGCCCAAATAAAGTGATTATTATTATCGGCAGCCGGCAGGTGTGTCTGATTGCACTGAAACAGTGTGCGTCAGTGGGCTTGATTACTCCAGCTGCGAAAAACAATAATCACCGGTGGTTATCGAAAAATAATTCACCGCTGTCAGGGGCTATTGACCAATCACAATCAAGCATTTCGGCGAATGTTAAAACGCCATGTAATAATATGAATTAATTATGAGTAGGTATTATTGTATTGTATTATGAATTCATTAGGCGTATATTGTTGTATTATGAATTCATTAGGCGTATATATTGTTGTATTATGAATTCATTAGGCGTATATATTGTTGGTATTATGAATTCATTAGGCGTATATATTGTTGGCATTATGAATTCATTAGGCGTATATATTGTTGTATTATGAATTCATTAGGCGTATATATTGTTGTATTATGAATTCATTAGGCGTATATATTGTTGTCATTATGAATTCATTATGCGTATATATTGTTGGCATTATGAATTCATTAGGCATATATATTGTTGGCATTATGAATTCATTAGGCGTATATATTGTTGTATTGTATTATGAATTTGATATATAGGAGTTTTTATTGTTGTTTTTAATTGTCTGTATGCCATGTGAATGTTGTGAGTGTATAACGTCTGTAACTGTATTTTATGTGTTATTATTATGGACGCCAGGGAGAATAAAGCCCCAGCACTGCTGTGGCTAATAATGGGGATCCAAAATAAATAAACTTAAAACCAAATCTGTCCATGTATCTGCGACAGAATCATGGCAGCTAACGTTACCTGTTAGCATCTATCCACCAGTCACTGCTGCTGGCCATCACTGGACCTGTTGCTGAACGCTAGCTAGCATGCTGGCTAACGACACTAGCTAACATTAGCTTCCATCATCCCGACAGAAGAAAGGGAAAGGGGAAAGGCAGCGACATTTACAAATGTCGAAACAAAGCCAAAAAACCAACTCCAAGATGGCATCGAAACCTTAGTTCAAGAAACAAATGTTTACGTTATTACATGTAATTACGAGTCATGATTCTAGAGAGTTTCTAGGCCAGCTAGGCTAGCTAACCGGCTAATACAGGTTAGCTGCTAACAGTTAGCTTCTCCTAGCAACGCATTTCCTGGTCCTCTCGCCACTCGAAACTCCACATCACGACGACGACGAAAGTCGACAAATGTTGTCCAAGTGACAGTTATTACCTTTTTCAGTTCATTCTCTGTGGCAGTCGGAGACACGCCGAGGATGTCATATAGTTTGGTATCGACAACATTCGCCATGATGTTGGGAGAAGGTCCTTCAGCAGCGAGAGAAGAGAGGCGGAGGAGGAAGAACCGGTAGCTGGACAAGGTCTTCTTCGTCTTCTAGAGAGCCGAGCTTTCCAAGCAGACTAGACCGAGATACTCTCCGCTGCCCCCCGCTGGTTGGAAAGTAGCATTGCAGAATGGGTACAATACAGTACGGATGCAGACCAGAGAAATTGATTGATTGATTGAAAAGTTTATTAACAGATTGCAGAATGTGTACACAGTACAGTACAGCTCAATACATACAATTGTTAAGGGGATGCAGATCAGAGAAAGACTTTCGTCTTGTTTACATCAGGGTCCCCCATTTTCATTTCATCATACTATATACACAACATACAGATAGACAGTACTGCTACATCTATACATTTATGACATACCAGATTTGCAAATACAGTACTGTTTGTGATACAAAAGTGTCCAGAAAAAGAGTGTATATACATTTGACGTAGAAACTGTACATTGGAGGAGGTTGGGTAGGTGGGGTTGGGTGGGTGGGGGGCTGTACATTGGAGGTGGGGGGGGGGGGGGGGGGGTTGGGTAGGGGACACTGTACATTGGAATACTGACAAAGCCATACTTGGTAATTTACTGTACAACTGGGTTAGGACATTTGTAGGGGCCAGTTTTCGAATTGCAGTCTCCCGTAGGTGTTTTTTGAGAGTGTTTTTGAAGGTGGGTAGTGATTCACATTCCTTTACAGCTTTGGGTAGGGCGTTCCACATTGATGTGGCATAATTGCGAAACGTTTAGTCCCTTGTTTGAGCCGAATCTGGGTTTAACATGATTTGTGGAGCTCCCTCTGGTGTTGTGATCGTGGTATTCACTGACCTTTGGGAAGTATTTTGACATGTAGTTTCAAGTTTCAAGTTTCTTTAATAGTTGTCATACAGAAGTACAGAATACTTTTGTACAAAATGCTTCTTACTGTTGCGCTCCAGAGACTGTGCAAGACAAGATAAGTATGAAATAAAAACATAGTAAAATTAGAAGTAAAAAAGAGGTCACAGTGTTCAGTTTAGACATATGTACAATGTTCGATGCAGAATAGACGTAGTTACCATACAATATACAATACTGTGCAGTGTACTAATATACAATACTATATAGTGCAAGGCAGAAATGGAGAAATGGGACGAGGTGCAATTTAGGTACAATTCACAGTAGGTGTACGAGTTGTAGTGCAAATCCTTTATCAATAAATATAAAGTGTAAGTGTGTTTGTGTGATCTAAAGTGTGGAGAGTGGGTGCTGCAGTGTGTTGTTTGTTTGAGTGAGTGTGTGCGTGTGGGTGTGTGTGCTGTGTGCATTTGATGGTTGTTGCATAGTGATTATTGTTCGTTTAGCGATTATTGTTCGTTTAGCAGCCTGATGGCCTGGGGATAGAAGCTTCTTCTGAGTCTTTCTGTGCTCGCCTTAAGACTCCGGTATCGCTTGCCTGACCGCAGCAGTTCAAAGAGGCAGTTGTTCGGGTGGCTCGAGTCCTTAATAATTCTCTTAGCCTTCCCCTTGCACCGCTTGATGTAAATGTTCTGGAGGGTGGGAAGCCCCCCTCCAATTGTGCGTTCGGCTGAACGTGTCACTCTTTGTAGTCTGCTACGGTCTTGTGCAGTGCTATTCCCAAACCAGGAGGTGATGTTGCCGGTCAGGATGCTCTCTATTGTACATGAGTAGAAGTTCCTAAGGATCTTCTGACTGACTTGGAACTTCCTTAGGCGCCTGAGGAAGTAGAGGCGTTGTCGTGCCTTCTTCACAACACTGTCAATGTGTGTGGTCCATGTCAAGTCCTCGGATATGTGGGCTCCGAGGTACTTGAAACTGTTCACTCTCTCAACCGGTGCCCCGTCGATGCTGAGGGGGCTGTAGTCCTTGACCCCCGACCTCCTGAAGTCCACAATCATCTCTACATCTACATGGGTACCTTGGTCGTGTAGTGTATCTTGTAGACCAGGCCCATTGCACTCTAAGCCATATAGGTTGTCAAAGTGGGCAGGGGTGAGGTGGGTTCTAGGAGTCAGGTCAAGCAGTAGTCTGACCAGTTTGTTTTGAAGAAGAACAGAATGAATGAATGAATGAATGAAAACTTTATTTAACAGATTGCAGAATGGGTACAATACAGTACGGCTCAATACATACAATTGTTAAGGGGATGCAGACCTGAGAAAGACGTTTGTCTTGTTTCCATCAGGGTCCCCCATTTTCAATTCATATAGACATTTATGACATACACAACATACATGACATTTATGGCATAGGGACATATAGGTATTTAGTACTGATACATTTGTGACATAAACGGTATTCAAATATACAGTACTGTTACCCCTAGATCCTGACAGAGTATATACATATGATGGGGAGGGGACTGTACATTAGGAGGGGGTGGGTGGGTGGGAGAGAAATATACATACGGCGGGGAGGGAATATATACATGCGGTGGGGAGGAGACTGTCTATTAGGAGGTGGTGGGGGTTTTGGGCATTTACGGTGGCCAGTTTCGAATTGCAGCCTCCCGTAGGTGCTCTTTAAGAGAGGTTTTGAATGTGGGCAGGGATTCACATTCCTTTACAGCTTTGGGTAGGGCGTTCCACATTGTTGTGGCATAATTTCGAAACGTGTTTAGTCCCTTGTTTGAGCCGAATCTGGGTTTAACATGATTTGTTGAGCTTCCTCTGGTGTAGTGGTTGTGGTATTCACTGACCTTTGGGAAGTATTTTGACATGTACATGGGCACCCCGGTCGTATAGTGTATCTTGTAGACCAGGCCCATTGCAAGTTGCTGTACTCTGTCGTCTACTCTAAGCCAACTTTAACTCATCAGGAGATGGTCTAATGTGCTGCAAATGGTCTTGAGTTTCAACTTGCTCTTGGTTAGCAAAGATATTAGACAACTCATCATACTCAACTTTTTGATGTATGTATGTGTAACCTGAGGTACACTAGGACCCAGGAGTTATCTGGCCAGATACTGCTACTTTAGCCTTGAAAAGGGAAGTCCCGTGAGACTTTGACCAAACTCACGTTTGTTCTCGTCAGCTGGCATACTCCAGGTGATTACAGGTGCAGAGGAGGTCGTGCTGCCCCACTGGTTTTCAAGGTATGAGCAGGTTAAACATTATAATTTGTTAAGATCTGTTCACCCTTGCCAACGTCCATTTATCATTTATTTTATCTATCTTTTGTTGCATGTGGCCAACCACCCTTGTGTCTGGGAGCACAGTTGCTGGCTGGCAATCAGGAGCTTGAGGTGGGCGTGACAACTTTAATTGATGTGTTTGTGTGACAATGGGTATACTATGAGATGATATATTATGATGCCATAAATTAACACTTGTTTTTCCTCTTTAACTACTCTGTGCGTCAAGAAGTGTGGAGTTTGTGTGCAATCCTCTTTTTAATTATTAGTAATCGTGGTCCAGTTGTGTATGATCCCTTTTTAGAGTTTTTATTTAATAAAGTGTAAAATCTTGAATACAAAAACCTCTGTTGTACGCCTGTTCTTTTATTAGAAAGCCTGTGTGAACATAAATGTGTGAATGAGGGTCTCTCCCCTTAACAGAGTGGCGCAGTTTCTATATAGTCAACCATTAAGGTATATGTGTAGCCTATATTTGTACTCCTGTTGGGGCCTCTTGGACCAGATCAATGTTTTATCTGGCTAAATAAAGGTTAAATAAGAAACTGATGATATTAATACCCCTAGAAATGTTGTATCAAAAATAAACAAAATGCCTTCAGGGATATGATTTTCTGAAAATGTACCCGTCTAATATAGTAGGAACTTTAAATATCAGGTTAATTTGTTTCGAGGGAACTGTTTTAGGTGAACCTGATTGCGGTCCCTCCTCCCAACAGTCAGTGCAGTGCAGTATAGCACAATTGCCATGCCATCTCTCAAAACATACCAGTAATCATAACCAGCCAATGGCATGGTGAAAAATATACGCCATCAATGCGTTTACCTGCTATTAACCTCAGGGCCATCACGGTCAAGCCAAAGCAGACCTCCTCTAAAGAAGTCCAACAAATAAAATTAGCTTTCCTAAATGTCAGATCACTGAATAATAAAACATTCTTAGTAAATTATCTGATTAAAGAAAATAACTTAGATTGCATCTGCCTAGTAGAGACATGGCTAAATAATGACACAGCTACATCAATAATGATAGAAGCTTGTCCACCAGACCATAACTTTTTTCAAATACCCAGAAAAAATAAAAGGTGCGGAGGAGTTGCAGCAATCTTCTCCTCAAAACTCTTGTTTAGAATCACAGAACTAGGCGAGTTCATGTCAATGGAATATCTTGCCATTGAACTAAAAACAGAATCAACTATTATTGTCACAATATACTGCCCGCCTAGACACTCACCAATATTTATACAGGAGCTCTCTGAACTGATCTCACTATGTGTTACCGGATATGATAAGGTGATCCTAAATGGAGACTTGAACATCCATTTTAATAAGAAAACAGACCTAATACAGCATATAACAAATGCAACTCACAGGCTTGGGAATACACTAGACTTAGTTATAACAACAACTGGGCTAAGCATAACAAATATCTCAATAACTGAATTACCTCTCTCTGACCATCACTGTATATTTTTTGATACTCAAATAACCCTTACTAAAACAAAAAAAGAAATCATAGTTAAAAAGAGGCTCTTAAACGACAAAGCTGAATCAAAGTTCATTGATCTTATCAGACTACATGAACCACACAATCATGACAGCTCTCTAAATGAAATGGTAGAAAATCTCAATGATGCAATGTCATCTGTCGCCCCATTAAAAACGAAAAAGAAGAAAACTAGAGCCTCGCCCTGGTTAAACTATAATACGGTCAACGAAGAAAAAAGGAAATGTCGTGCAGCCGAGCGAAAATGGAGAAACA